>NC_047074.1:8343721-8717404 GCF_902459465.1 Asterias rubens | reverse complement strand
ACCTCCACTATGGGAGTTTTGTGCACAGAGCTGTCGGAGAGAAAAACAAAATGTACAACGGGTAATTTCGATCCCAGTATCATGCTCAATCTTCAAAATTTTACCACCACAGGATTGCCATGTTCAAGGGCTTTCCTCTCGTACAAAACTTAATGCTCTGACGATTTTTAAGGCGGGGCCAGATGCGACGGCGCGAGCAGGCACCCATTAGAAATTGACGTAGACTGTGCGTGTATACAACGTATACAAAGACACGGCGCAGTCAGGATTCCAACCAACAATAAAGGGGTCATTCAAAAAATAGGCCCGGACAATTAAAAACTTTCAGCAACGCTCTGGAATAACTCTGGAACAAAAAATGCTAGGGAGATGCAGTTTGTACCTTAGTCATCCTGGCATGTTCCTGCGTCCATTTTTTAAAGGTTTAGGGCGACTTGCACACTTCTTGATAGAAAAAAGCTCAAGTAGGCGGGGTTGCTCAGAAACGATTTCAACAACCTCCACTATGGGAGTTTTGTGCACAGAGCTGTCGGAGAGAAAAACAAAATGTACAACGGGTAATTTCGATCCCAGTATCATGCTCAATCTTCAAAATTTTACCACCACAGGATTGCCATGTTCAAGGGCTTTCCTCTCGTACAAAACTTAATGCTCTGACGATTTTTAAGGCGGGGCCAGATGCGACGGCGCGAGCAGGCACCCATTAGAAATTGACGTACACTGTGCGTGTATACAACGTATACAAAGACACGGCGCAGTCAGGATTCCAACCAACAATAAGGGGGTCATTCAAAAAATAGGCCCGGACAATTAAAAACTTTCAGCAACGCTCTGGAATAACTCTGGAACAAAAAATGCTAGGGAGATGCAGTTTGTACCTTAGTCATCCTGGCATGTTCCTGCGTCCATTTTTAAAGGTTTAGGGCGACTTGCACACTTCTTGATAGAAAAAAGCTCAAGTAGGCGGGGTTGCTCAGAAACGATTTCAACAACCTCCACTATGGGAGTTTTGTGCACAGAGCTGTCGGAGAGAAAAACAAAATGTACAACGGGTAATTTCGATCCCAGTATCATGCTCAATCTTCAAAATTTTACCACCACAGGATTGCCATGTTCAAGGGCTTTCCTCTCGTACAAACTTAATGCTCTGACGATTTTTAAGGCGGGGCCAGATGCGACGGCGCGAGCAGGCACCCATTAGAAATTGACGTAGACTGTGCGTGTATACAACGTATACAAAGACACGGCGCAGTCAGGATTCCAACCAACAATAAAGGGGTCATTCAAAAAATAGGCCCGGACAATTAAAAACTTTCAGCAACGCTCTGGAATAACTCTGGAACAAAAGATGCTAGGGAGATGCAGTTTGTACCTTAGTCATCCTGGCATGTTCCTGCGTCCATTTTTAAAGGTTTAGGGCGACTTGCACACTTCTTGATAGAAAAAAGCTCAAGTAGGCGGGGTTGCTCAGAAACGATTTCAACAACCTCCACTATGGGAGTTTTGTGCACAGAGCTGTCGGAGAGAAAAACAAAATGTACAACGGGTAATTTCGATCCCAGTATCATGCTCAATCTTCAAAATTTTACCACCACAGGATTGCCATGTTCAAGGGCTTTCCTCTCGTACAAAACTTAATGCTCTGACGATTTTTAAGGCGGGGCCAGATGCGACGGCGCGAGCAGGCACCCATTAGAAATTGACGTAGACTGTGCGTGTATACAACGTATACAAAGACACGGCGCAGTCAGGGTTCCAACCAACAATAAAGGGATCATTCCAAAAATAGGCCCGGACAATTAAAAACTTTCAGCAACGCTCTTAAATAACTCTGGAACAAAAAATGCTAGGGAGATGCAGTTTGTACCTTAGTCATCCTGGCATGTTCCTGCGTCCATTTTTTAAAGGTTTAGGGCGACTTGCACACTTCTTGATAGAAAAAAGCTCAAGTAGGCGGGGTTGCTCAGAAACGATTTCAACAACCTCCACTATAGGAGTTTTGTGCACAGAGCTGTCGGAGAGAAAAACAAAATGTACAACGGGTAATTTCGATCCCAGAATCATGCTCAATCTTCAAAATTTTACCACCACAGGATTGCCATGTTCAAGGGCTTTCCTGTCGTACAAAACTTAATGCTCTGACGATTTTTAAGGCGGGGCCAGATGCGACGGCGCGAGCAGGCACCCATTAGAAATTGACGTAGACTGTGCGTGTATACGACGTATACAAAGACACGGCGCAGTCAGGATTCCAACCAACAATAAAGGGGTCATTCAAAAAGCAGGCCCGGACAATTAAAAACTCTCAGCAACGCTCTGGAATAACTCTGGAACAAAAAATGCTAGGGAGATGCAGTTTGTACCTTAGTCATCCTGGCATGTTCCTGCGTCCATTTGTTAAAGGTTTAGGGCGACTTGCACACTTCTTGATAGAAAAAAGCTCAAGTAGGCGGGGTTGCTCAGAAACGATTTCAACAACCTCCACTATGGGAGTTTTGTGCACAGAGCTGTCGAAGAGAAAAACAAAATGTACAACGGGTAATTTCGATCCCAGTATCATGCTCAATCTTCAAAATTTTGCCACCACAGGATTGCCATGTTCAAGGGCTTTCCTCTCGTACAAAACTTTATGCTCTGACGATTTTGAAGGCGGGGCCAGATGCGACGGCGCGAGCAGGCACCCATTAGAAATTGACTTAGACTGTGCGTGTATACGACGTATACAAAGACACGTGCATGTATACGACGTATACAAAGACACGGCGCAGTCAGGATTCCAACCAACAATAAAGAGGTCATTCAAAAAATAGGCCCGGACAATTAAAAACTTTCAGCAACGCTCTGGAATAACTCTGGAACAAAAAATGCTAGGGAGATGCAGTTTGTACCTTAGTTATGCTGGCATGTTCCTGCGTCCATTTTTGAAAGGTTTAGGGCGACCTGCACACATCTTGATAGAAAAAAACTCAAGTAGGCGGGGTTGCTCAGAAACGATTTCAACAACCTCCACTATGGGAGTTTTGTGCACAGAGCTGTCGGAGAGAAAAACAAAATGTACAACGGGTAATTTCGATCCCAGTATCATGCTCAATCTTCAAAATTTTACCACCACAGGATTGCCATGTTCAAGGGCTTTCCTCTCGTACAAAACTTAATGCTCTGACGATTTTTAAGGCGGGGCCAGATGCGACGGCGCGAGCAGGCACCCATTAGAAATTGACGTAGACTGTGCGTGTATACAACGTATACAAAGACACGGCGCAGTCAGGATTCCAACCAACAATAAAGGGATCATTCAAAAAATAGGCCCGGACAATTAAAAACTTTCAGCAACGCTCTGGAATAACTCTGGAACAAAAAATGCTAGGGAGATGCAGTTTGTACCTTAGTCATCCTGGCATGTTCCTGCGTCCATTTGTTAAAGGTTTAGGGCGACTTGCACACTTCTTGATAGAAAAAAGCTCAAGTAGGCGGGGTTGCTCAGAAACGATTTCAACAACCTCCACTATAGGGAGTTTTGTGCACAGAGCTGTCGGAGAGAAAAACAAAATGTACAACGGGTAATTTCGATCCCAGTATCATGCTCAATCTTCACAATTTTACCACCACAGGATTGCCATGTTCAAGGGCTTTCCTCTCGTACAAAACTTAATGCTCTGACGATTTTTAAGGCGGGGCCAGATGCGACGGCGCGAGCAGGCACCCATTAGAAATTGACGTAGACTGTGCGTGTATACAACGTATACAAAGACACGGCGCAGTCAGGATTCCAACCAACAATAAAGGGGTCATTAAAAAAAATAGGCCCGGACAATTAAAAACTTTCAGCAACGCTCTGGAATAACTCTAAAACAAAAATGCTAGGGAGATGCAGTTTGTACCTTAGTCATCCTGGCATGTTCCTGCGTCCATTTTTTAAAGGTTTAGGGCGACTTGCACACTTCTTGATAGAAAAAAGCTCAAGTAGGCGGGGTTGCTCAGAAACGATTTCAACAACCTCCACTATGGGTGTTTTGTGCACAGAGCTGTCGAAGAGAAAAACAAAATGTACAACGGGTAATTTCGATCCCAGTATCATGCTCAATCTTCAAAATTTTACCACCACAGGATTGCCATGTTCAAGGGCTTTCCTCTCGTACAAAACTTAATGCTCTGACGATTTTTAAGGCGGGGCCAGAAGCGACGGCGCGAGCAGGCACCCATTAGAAATTGACGCAGACTGTGCGTGTATAAACGTATACAAAGACACGGCGCATTCACGATTCCAACCAACAATAAAGGGATCATTCAAAAAATAGGCCCGTACAATTAAAAACTTTCAGCAACGTTCTGGAATAACTCTGGAACAAAAAATGCTAGGGAGATGCAGTTTGTACCTTAGTCATCCTGGCATGTTCCTGCGTCCATTTTTTAAAGGTTTAGGGCGACTGGCACACTTCTTGATAGAAAAAAGCTCAAGTAGGCGGGGTTGCTCAGAAACGATTTCAACAACCTCCACTATAGGAGTTTTGTGCACAGAGCTGTCGGAGAGAAAAACAAAATGTACAACGGGTAATTTCGATCCCATTATCATGCTCAATCTTCAAAATTTTACCACCACAGGATTGCCATGTTCAAGGGCTTTCCTCTCGTACAAAACTTAATGCGCGGGGCCAGATGCGACGGCGCGAGCAGGCACCCATTAGAAATTGACGTAGACTGTGCGTGTATACAACGTATACAAAACGGCGCAGTCAGGATTCCAACCAACAATAAAGGGGTCATTCAAAAAATAGGCCCGGACAATTAAAAACTTTCAGCAACGCTCTGGAATAACTCTGGAACAAAAAATGCTAGGGCGATGCAGTTTGTACCTTAGTCATCCTGGCATGTTCCTGCGTCCATTTTTTAAAGCTTTAGGGCGACTTGCACACTTCTTGATAGAAAAAAAGCTCAAGTAGGCGGGGTTGCTCAGAAACGATTTCAACAACCTCCACTATGGGAGTTTTGTGCACAGAGCTGTCGGAGAGAAAAACAAAATTTTACCACCACAGGATTGCCATGTTCAAGGGCTTTCCTCTCGTACAAAACTTAATGCTCTGACGGTTTTTTAAGGCGGGGCCAGATGCGACGGCGCGAGCAGGCACCCATTAGAAATTGACGTAGACTGTGCGTGTATACAACGTATACAAAGACACGGCGCAGTCAGGATTCCAACCAACAATAAAGAGGTCATTCAAAAATTAGGCCCGGACAATTAAAAACCTTCAGCAACGCTCTGGAATAACTCTGGAACAAAAGATGCTAGGGAGATGCAGTTTGTACCTTAGTCATCCTGGCATGTTCCTGCGTCCATTTTTTAAAGGTTTAGGGCGACTTGCACACTTCTTGATAGAAAAAAGCTCAAGTAGGCGGGGTTGCTCAGAACCGATTTCAACAACCTCCACTATGGGAGTTCTGTGCACAGAGCTGTCGGAGAGAAAAACAAAATGTACAACGGGTAATTTCGATCCCAGTATCATGCTCAATCTTCAAAATTTTACCACCACAGGATTGCCATGTTCAAGGGCTTTCCTCTCGTACAAAACTTAATGCTCTGACGATTGTTAAGGCGGGGCCAGATGCGACGGCGCGAGCAGGCACCCATTAGAAATTGACGTAGACTGTGCGTGTATACAACGTATACAAAGATACGGCGCAGTCAGGATTCAAACCAACAATAAAGGGGTCATTCAAAAAATAGGCCCGGACAATTAAAAACTTTCAGCAACGCTCTGGAATAACTCTGGAACAAAAGATGCTAGGGAAATGCAGTTTGTACCTTAGTCATCCTGGCATGTTCCTGCGTCCATTTCTTAAAGGTTTAGGGCGACTTGCACACTTCTTGATAGAAAAACCTCAAGTAGGCGGGGTTGCTCAGAAACGATTTCAACAACCTCCACTATGGGAGTTTTGTGCACAGAGCTGTCGGAGAGAAAAACAAAATGTACAACGGGTAATTTCGATCCCAGTATCATGCTCAATCTTCAAAATTTTACCACCACAGGTTTGCCATGTTCAAGGGCTTTCCTCTCGTACAAAACTTAATGCTTTGACGATTTTTAAGGCGGGGCCAGATGCGACGGCGCGAGCAGGCACCCATTAGAAATTGACGTAGACTGTGCGTGTATACAACGTATACAAAGACACGGCGCAGTCAGGGTTCCAACCAACAATAAAGGGATCATTCCAAAAATAGGCCCGGACAATTAAAAACTTTCAGCAACGCTCTTAAATAACTCTGGAACAAAAAATGCTAGGGAGATGCAGTTTGTACCTTAGTCATCCTGGCATGTTCCTGCGTCCATTTTTTAAAGGTTTAGGGCGACTTGCACACTTCTTGAAAGAAAAAAGCTCAAGTAGGCGGGGTTGCTCAGAAACGATTTCAACAACCTCCACTATAGGAGTTTTGTGCACAGAGCTGTCGGAGAGAAAAACAAAATGTACAACGGGTAATTTCGATCCCAGAATCATGCTCAATCTTCAAAATTTTACCACCACAGGATTGCCATGTTCAAGGGCTTTCCTGTCGTACAAAACTTAATGCTCTGACGATTTTTAAGGCGGGGCCAGATGCGACGGCGCGAGCAGGCACCCATTAGAAATTGACGTAGACTGTGCGTGTATACGACGTATACAAAGACACGGCGCAGTCAGGATTCCAACCAACAATAAAGGGGTCATTCAAAAAGCAGGCCCGGACAATTAAAAACTCTCAGCAACGCTCTGGAATAACTCTGGAACAAAAAATGCTAGGGAGATGCAGTTTGTACCTTAGTCATCCTGGCATGTTCCTGCGTCCATTTGTTAAAGGTTTAGGGCGACTTGCACACTTCTTGATAGAAAAAAGCTCAAGTAGGCGGGGTTGCTCAGAAACGATTTCAACAACCTCCACTATGGGAGTTTTGTGCACAGAGCTGTCGAAGAGAAAAACAAAATGTACAACGGGTAATTTCGATCCCAGTATCATGCTCAATCTTCACAATTTTACCACCACAGGATTGCCATGTTCAAGGGCTTTCCTCTCGTACAAAACTTAATGCTCTGACGATTTTTAAGGCGGGGCCAGATGCGACGGCGCGAGCAGGCACCCATTAGAAATTGACGTAGACTGTGCGTGTATACAACGTATACAAAGACACGGCGCAGTCAGGATTCCAACCAACAATAAAGGGGTCATTAAAAAAATAGGCCCGGACAATTAAAAACTTTCAGCAACGCTCTGGAATAACTCTGAAACAAAAATGCTAGGGAGATGCAGTTTGTACCTTAGTCATCCTGGCATGTTCCTGCGTCCATTTTTTAAAGGTTTAGGGCGACTTGCACACTTCTTGATAGAAAAAAGCTCAAGTAGGCGGGGTTGCTCAGAAACGATTTCAACAACCTCCACTATGGGTGTTTTGTGCACAGAGCTGTCGGAGAGAAAAACAAAATGTACAACGGGTAATTTCGATCCCAGTATCATGCTCAATCTTCAAAATTTGACCACCACAGGATTGCCATGTTCAAGGGCTTTCCTCTCGTACAAAACTTAATGCTCTGACGATTTTTAAGGCGGGGCCAGAAGCGACGGCGCGAGCAGGCACCCATTAGAAATTGACGCAGACTGTGCGTGTATAAACGTATACAAAGACACGGCGCATTCACGATTCCAACCAACAATAAAGGGATCATTCAAAAAATAGGCCCGTACAATTAAAAACTTTCAGCAACGTTCTGGAATAACTCTGGAACAAAAAATGCTAGGGAGATGCAGTTTGTACCTTAGTCATCCTGGCATGTTCCTGCGTCCATTTTTTAAAGGTTTAGGGCGACTGGCACACTTCTTGATAGAAAAAAGCTCAAGTAGGCGGGGTTGCTCAGAAACGATTTCAACAACCTCCACTATAGGAGTTTTGTGCACAGAGCTGTCGGAGAGAAAAACAAAATGTACAACGGGTAATTTCGATCCCATTATCATGCTCAATCTTCAAAATTTTACCACCACAGGATTACCATGTTCAAGGGCTTTCCTCTCGTACAAAACTTAATGCTCTGACGATTTTTAAGGCGGGGCCAGATGCGACGGCGCGAGCAGGCACCCATTAGAAATTGACGTAGACTGTGCGTGTATACAACGTATACAAAGACACGGCGCAGTCAGGATTCCAACCAACAATAAAGGGGTCATTCAAAAAATAGGCCCGGACAATTAAAAACTTTCAGCAACGCTCTGGAATAACTCTGGAACAAAAAATGCTAGGGAGATGCAGTTTGTACCTTAGTCATCCTGGCATGTTCCTGCGTCCATTTTTTAAAGGTTTAGGGCGACTTGCACACTTCTTGATAGAAAAAAGCTCAAGTAGGCGGGGTTGCTCAGAAACGATTTCAACAACCTCCACTATGGGAGTTTTGTGCACAGAGCTGTCGGAGAGAAAAACAAAATGTACAACGGGTAATTTCGATCCCAGTATCATGCTCAATCTTCAAAATTTTACCACCACAGGATTGCCATGTTCAAGGGCTTTCCTCTCGTACAAAACTTAATGCTCTGACGATTTTTAAGGCGGGGCCAGATGCGACGGCGCGAGCAGGCACCCATTAGAAATTGACGTAGACTGTGCGTGTATACAACGTATACAAAGACACGGCGCAGTCAGGATTCCAACCAACAATAAAGAGGGTCATTCAAAAATTAGGCCCGGACAATTAAAAACCTTCAGCAACGCTCTGGAATAACTCTGGAACAAAAGATGCTAGGGAGATGCAGTTTGTACCTTAGTCATCCTGGCATGTTCCTGCGTCCATTTTTTAAAGGTTTAGGGCGACTTGCACACTTCTTGATAGAAAAAAGCTCAAGTAGGCGGGGTTGCTCAGAACCGATTTCAACAACCTCCACTATGGGAGTTCTGTGCACAGAGCTGTCGGAGAGAAAAACAAAATGTACAACGGGTAATTTCGATCCCAGTATCATGCTCAATCTTCAAAATTTTACCACCACAGGATTGCCATGTTCAAGGGCTTTCCTCTCGTACAAAACTTAATGCTCTGACGATTGTTAAGGCGGGGCCAGATGCGACGGCGCGAGCAGGCACCCATTAGAAATTGACGTAGACTGTGCGTGTATACAACGTATACAAAGACTACGGCGCAGTCAGGATTCCAACCAACAATAAAGGGGTCATTCAAAAAATAGGCCCGGACAATTAAAAACTTTCAGCAACGCTCTGGAATAACTCTGGAACAAAAGATGCTAGGGAGATGCAGTTTGTACCTTAGTCATCCTGGCATGTTCCTGCGTCCATTTCTTAAAGGTTTAGGGCGACTTGCACACTTCTTGATAGAAAAAGCTCAAGTAGGCGGGGTTGCTCAGAAACGATTTCAACAACCTCCACTATGGGAGTTTTGTGCACAGAGCTGTCGGAGAGAAAAACAAAATGTACAACGGGTAATTTCGATCCCAGTATCATGCTCAATCTTCAAAATTTTACCACCACAGGATTGCCATGTTCAAGGGCTTTCCTCTCGTACAAAACTTAATGCTTTGACGATTTTTAAGGCGGGGCCAGATGCGACGGCGCGAGCAGGCACCCATTAGAAATTGACGTAGACTGTGCGTGTATACAACGTATACAAAGACACGGCGCAGTCAGGATTCCAACCAACAATAAAGGGGTCATTCCAAAAATAGGCCCGGACAATTAAAAACTTTCAGCAACGCTCTGGAATAACTCTGGAACAAAAAATGCTAGGGAGATGCAGTTTGTACCTTAGTCATCCTGGCATGTTCCTGCGTCCATTTTTTAAAGGTTTAGGGCGACTTGCACACTTCTTGATAGAAAAAAGCTCAAGTAGGCGGGGTTGCTCAGAAACGATTTCAACAACCTCCACTATGGGAGTTTTGTGCACAGAGCTGTCGGAGAGAAAAACAAAATGTACAACGGGTAATTTCGATCCCAGTATCATGCTCAATCTTCAAAATTTTACCACCACAGGATTGCCATGTTCAAGGGCTTTCCTCTCGTACAAAACTTAATGCTCTGACGATTTTTAAGGCGGGGCCAGATGCGACGGCGCGAGCAGGCACCCATTAGAAATTGACGTAGACTGTGCGTGTATACAACGTATACAAAGACACGGCGCAGTCAGGATTCCAACCAACAATAAAGGGGTCATTCAAAAAGCAGGCCCGGACAATTAAAAACTCTCAGCAACGCTCTGGAATAACTCTGGAACAAAAAATGCTAGGGAGATGCAGTTTGTACCTTAGTCATCCTGGCATGTTCCTGCGTCCATTTGTTAAAGGTTTAGGGCGACTTGCACACTTCTTGATAGAAAAAAGCTCAAGTAGGCGGGGTTGCTCAGAAACGATTTCAACAACCTCCACTATGGGAGTTTTGTGCACAGAGCTGTCGGAGAGAAAAACAAAATGTACAACGGGTAATTTCGATCCCAGTATCATGCTCAATCTTCAAAATTTTACCACCACAGGATTGCCATGTTCAAGGGCTTTCCTCTCGTACAAAACTTAATGCTCTGACGATTTTTAAGGCGGGGCCAGATGCGACGGCGCGAGCAGGCACCCATTAGAAATTGACTTAGACTGTGCGTGTATACGACGTATACAAAGACACGTGCATGTATACGACGTATACAAAGACACGGCGCAGTCAGGATTCCAACCAACAATAAAGAGGTCATTCAAAAAATAGGCCCGGACAATTAAAAACTTTCAGCAACGCTCTGGAATAACTCTGGAACAAAAAATGCTAGGGAGATGCAGTTTGTACCTTAGTTATGCTGGCATGTTCCTGCGTCCTATTTTGAAAGGTTTAGGGCGACCTGCACACTTCTTGATAGAAAAAAGCTCAAGTAGGCGGGGTTGCTCAGAAACGATTTCAACAACCTCCACTATGGGAGTTTTGTGCACAGAGCTGTCGGAGAGAAAAACAAAATGTACAACGGGTAATTTCGATCCCAGTATCATGCTCAATCTTCACAATTTTACCACCACAGGATTGCCATGCTCAAGGGCTTTCCTCTCGTCCAAAACTTAATGCTCTGACGATTTTTAAGGCGGGGCCAGATGCGACGGCGCGAGCAGGCACCCATTAGAAATTGACGTAGACTGTGCGTGTATACAACGTATACAAAGACACGGCGCAGTCAGGATTCCAACCAACAATAAAGGGATCATTCAAAAAATAGGCCCGGACAATTAAAAACTTTCAGCAACGCTCTTGAATAACTCTGGAACAAAAAATGCTAGGGAGATGCAGTTTGTACCTTAGTCATCCTGGCATGTTCCTGCGTCCATTTGTTAAAGGTTTAGGGCGACTTGCACACTTCTTGATAGAAAAAAGCTCAAGTAGGCGGGGTTGCTCAGAAACGATTTCAACAACCTCCACTATAGGAGTTTTGTGCACAGAGCTGTCGGAGAGAAACACAAAATGTACAACGGGTAATTTCGATCCCAGTATCATGCTCAATCTTCACAATTTTACCACCACAGGATTGCCATGTTCAAGGGCTTTCCTCTCGTACAAAACTTAATGCTCTGACGATTTTTAAGGCGGGGCCAGATGCGACGGCGCGAGCAGGCACCCATTAGAAATTGACGTAGACTGTGCGTGTATACAACGTATACAAAGACACGGCGCAGTCAGGATTCCAACCAACAATAAAGGGGGTCATTCAAAAAATAGGCCCGGACAATTAAAAACTTTCAGCAACGCTCTGGAATAACTCTGGAACAAAAAATGCTAGGGAGATGCAGTTTGTACCTTAGTCATCCTGGCATGTTCCTGCGTCCATTTGTTAAAGGTTTAGGGCGACTTGCACACTTCTTGATAGAAAAAAGCTCAAGTAGGCGGGGTTGCTCAGAAACGATTTCAACAACCTCCACTATAGGGAGTTTTGTGCACAGAGCTGTCGGAGAGAAAAACAAAATGTACAACGGGTAATTTCGATCCCAGTATCATGCTCAATCTTCAAAATTTTACCACCACAGGATTGCCATGTTCAAGGGCTTTCCTCTCGTACAAAACTTAATGCTCTGACGATTTTTAAGGCGGGGCCAGATGCGACGGCGCGAGCAGGCACCCATTAGAAATTGACGTAGACTGTGCGTGTATACAACGTATACAAAGACACGGCGCAGTCAGGATTCCAACCAACAATAAAGGGATCATTCAAAAAATAGGCCCGGACAATTAAAAACTTTCAGCAACGCTCTGGAATAACTCTGGAACAAAAGATGCTAGGGAGATGCAGTTTGTATCTTAGTCATCCTGGCATGTTCCTGCGTCCATTTCTTAAAGGTTTAGGGCGACTTGCACACTTCTTGATAGAAAAAAGCTCAAGTAGGCGGGGTTGCTCAGAAACGATTTCAACAACCTCCACTATGGGAGTTTTGTGCACAGAGCTGTCGGAGAGAAAAACAAAATGTACAACGGGTATTTCGATCCCAGTATCATGCTCAATCTTCAAAATGTTACCACCACAGGATCGCCATGTTCAAGGGCTTTCCTCTCGTACAAAACTTAATGCTCTGACGATTTTTAAGGCGGGGCCAGATGCGACGGCGCGAGCAGGCACCCATTAGAAATTGACGTAGACTGTGCGTGTATACAACGTATACAAAGACACGGCGCAGTCAGGATTCCAACCAACAATAAAGGGATCATTCAAAAAATAGGCCCGGACAATTAAAAACTTTCAGCAACGCTCTTGAATAACTCTGGAACAGAAAATGCTAGGGAGATGCAGTTTGTACCTTAGTCATCCTGGCATGTTCCTGCGTCCATTTGTTAAAGGTTTAGGGCGACTTGCACACTTCTTGATAGAAAAAAGCTCAAGTAGGCGGGGTTGCTCAGAAACGATTTCAACAACCTCCACTATAGGAGTTTTGTGCACAGAGCTGTCGGAGAGAAAAACAAAATGTACAACGGGTAATTTCGATCCCAGTATCATGCTCAATCTTCAAATTTTACCACCACAGGATTGCCATGTTCAAGGGCTTTCCTCTCGTACAAAACTTAATGCTCTGACGATTTTTAAGGCGGGGCCAGATGCGACGGCGCGAGCAGGCACCCATTAGAAATTGACGTAGACTGTGCGTGTATACAACGTATACAAAGACACGGCGCAGTCAGGATTCCAACCAATAATAAAGGGGTCATTCAAAAAATAGGCCCGGACAATTAAAAACTTTCAGCAACGCTCTGGAATAACTCTGGAACAAAAAATGCTAGGGAGATGCAGTTTGTACCTTAGTCATCCTGGCATGTTCCTGCGTCCATTTTTTAAAGGTTTAGGGCCACTTGCACACTTCTTGATAGAAAAAAAGCTCAAGTAGGCGGGGTTGCTCAGAAACGATTTCAACAACCTCCACTATAGGAGTTTTGTGCACAGAGCTGTCGGAGAGAAAAACAAAATGTACAACGGGTAATTTCGATCCCATTATCATGCTCAATCTTCAAATTTTACCACCACAGGATTGCCTTGTTCAAGGGCTTTCCTCTCGTACAAAACTTAATGCTCTGACGATTTTTAAGGCGGGGCCAGATGCGACGGCGCGAGCAGGCACCCATTAGAAATTGACGTAGACTGTGCGTGTATACAACGTATACAAAGACACGGCGCAGTCAGGATTCCAACCAACAATAAAGGGATCATTCAAAAAATAGGCCCGGACAATTAAAAACTTTCAGCAACGCTCTTGAATAACTCTGGAACAAAAAATGCTAGGGAGATGCAGTTTGTACCTTAGTCATCCTGGCATGTTCCTGCGTCCATTTTTTAAAGGTTTAGGGCGACTTGCACACTTCTTGATAGAAAAAAGCTCAAGTAGGCGGGGTTGCTCAGAAACGATTTCAACAGCTTTGATTTAACACTCTATGATGTTAGGTGTGTACTTATGTGACAACATCCATGGCGTCAGTTTTCTGCACAGAGTTGTCGGAAATAAAAAAAAAATCTACAACGGGTTGTTTCGATCCCAGTTTCATGCTTTCTGTTAACATTATTTTGAGTAGTTGTCAATAGTGTCGTCTGCCTTGAAATTGTCCATCCGATGGTGCTAAATTTGTTTAAATTGAGCAATGATTTGGGGCAAATTGACCCGTTGTACTTTTTTGGCAGATTTGTATGTGTACACCGTAACCCCCCCCCCCCCCCCCTCCCGAAAAACGGACATTAAAAAATGTCACAACTCTTTCACCCATTTCTTTTTACAACACCAATGCATCGTTAATTTATAAAAATTTAGGATTGATTTAAACATTTAAGACTGGGTTGCTGTAAAAATCAAAGAAGTGGTGGAAGACTTTCAAAAAAGGATTTCGTTAAAACTTTGCACAAGTGAAGGCCATCAACAAAAGTGTCAAAATAAAGCATAATTTTTGCATTTACACCTTCGTTGCCATGGCAACGGTCAAAAGTAGAAAGTTAAAATTTTTCACCTAATTTAGCTATTTTCATGAGTAAACATTACCGAAAGTTGAGGGCTTCACTGTGTGAAAAGCAAACAGTGGACCTACCTGGTAAATATCCATCCATAATCTTTCCAAAAATGCATTGGATAAAAGTACAGTTAATTGTGAATTGAAGATTCCATTATTTCAAAAAGGGTTGTTTTGAGGAAAAATCATTTTGGGAAATATAGGGGGGTGCTAATTGTCGGAAGTCCCAAAGTAGCATATTTAGGAAAGTTTTGCTTCTAGGCGGGAAAGATAAGATACTGGTCTGTAAGAAATTCAAAACAAAAGTTTTGGTATTTGTTGTACTTGGGAGCAGTGCTGCCACAAACTACGTGCTTTTTTGAGGAAAAAAAGGTGTTTATTTTGTGTTACAAAAAAATATGATTTGTGTAGAGGATCTTGTGTTGTCTCTTTGCACATGTTAATTCCTTCAACCAAAGTGTAAAAAGAAAGCATAGTTTTTGAATTGGCACTTTGAAAATTGCCATATTTTACGTAATTTGGCTCTTTTTCTATGTAAAAACTACCCAAAGTTGAGAGCTTCACTGTGTGAAGACCAAAAATATGACCTGCCTCTCAGCTGAATATGGTAAATATACATCCTTGGTCTTTCCAAAAATGCACCTGACCAGGTACAGTTAATTGTGAATGGAACAATTCATTATTTCGAAAAGGGGTGTTTTGAACAAAGGTCGATTTGGGAAATAGAGGGGGTTGCTAAGTTTGTCAGAAGTCCGAAAGAGGCATATTTAGGACAGTTTTGCTACCAGGCTTGAAAGATAAGATACTGGTCTGTAGGAATTTCAAAAGATGTTTTGGTATTTGTTGAACTTGGGAGCCAGAAGCTTTATGCTTTTTGGCAATTGTGTAGATTTAAAGTTGTAAATAGTAAAACAATGATGAAGACTGACAAAACAACAGGAGAAAATATTATAAAGCATCTAATGACAACATAACTCTCAGTTGTATAAACATGCATCACCAGTCCGTGCGCAGAGTGCGAGATATTTAGCATATTTTCCAGGTTTCATTTGCAGTCGCGCGGCGCACTCGGACCCTTCGAGATTTCGCGTGACAGCGCGAGAACTCGGAGGCGATGAGCAAAATTGGCTATAGGTCCCAGCAAGAGGGCAGTGTTGGGTCAAGCATGGAGTGGTAAGTTTCTTGAACATTTTCCTCGTAAAACAAACCAATTTTTACCGGATTTTCGAGACCAATGCATGTGAATCTTTGTCTGAAATGTGGTTAAAGTTTTACACTTTCTGTTGATAAGCTTTACACTAAGGGTGCCCCCGACTGTTTCGAGCACGATTGAGACAAACGGAGTCCATATTCTACGGTGCGCACTGACTGTCACAGAATTAAGAAAGAAAGTTTTTGTATTTTTTGAACTGTGGAGCAGTGTTGCCAGAAACGTCATGCTTTTTTGAAAAAATGTATTTTGCAAATTTCATAATCATAAAAAAATAATGCTCTTTAAAGGGAAGGTTCACGTTTGGTAATTACTCCAAACAAATGTTAACTTAAAAATTGACTTGGTAAACGAACATTGGAGAGCTGTCGATAGTATAAAACATTGTGAAAAACGGCTCCCTCTGAAGTAGCATTGATTTTGAGAAAGAAGTAATTTCTCACTAAAATAAGATTGTATTTTATTCCTATCTGAAAGCGCACAAATTTGTCCAACAAAGGGTGTTTTTTCTTTCATCATTTTCTCGCAACTCGACCAATTAAGCTCAAATTTTCACAGGCTTGTAATTTTATGCTTAAGTTGGGATACACCAAGTGAGAAGACTGGTCTTTGACAATTACCAAACGTGTACATTCCCTTTAATTACTTTTTACATGCTGAACAATGATGTTGATTGAAAAAAACAGGCACACAATATAACAAAGCAACTTACAAGTATAAAAATATAACTCTCAATTGTATAAACATGCATCACAAAGACATTCTGTTGCACGTTTGTGGTCATTTACTATTATATAGCAGCTACATTACAATCTTCAACAAAATGTTCAATTTTCTTGACAAACGGACGTTCACAGCTCTTCGTTTGAACGTCAAAAATGTTTAACACGTCCTTAACGATGCGCAGAAGCATCACATAGCCAGTGACTGTACAATTAATGGTTACGTAAATCAATTCATTTCCAAGTTCCCTAAATGGAACATAGCCGGATAACACTATTACCAGCCGAATAAGCTTGGGGTGAGTCTTCAAACTATAAACTGTATACAACTGAGAGTTATATTTTTATATTTTATCCCTTTTTTTTCAATCAACATCATCGTTCAGCGCGTAAGAAATGCCATTTTAGAGAAATATTTTGTTCTTGTTTTTGCAAATATTACCATGCTTAAGACCGTGTCACTACATGATACAGTTGCCCATTTTGTGCTCCCCAGACATGAAAACACAAATAATCGCCCAATCACAACCGAAAGGGAAATATTCCCTGAAGGAGACTGAAGACACTACAAACTTTCCTACTATTAGTGACGTGCAATGGTAATTTAAAAAAGTGACTTTCAACAAAGGAGACGCTGTTCACAGCGCTTTGTAATGCATTGTCAACACAATTTGATATGCTTGGGGGCTGGGCAGGGGGGGGGTATAAAATCCAAAACTTAGGTCAATACAAATATTCATGATCAATGTTGGTGCTTATGAGAGGTGCTGGATTGATGGAAAAATTAAAAAAATTAAGTATTATTTTATACGTTAGAGCAATAACTTTTGTCTCAAGAAAAGCAAAGGACGACTCGTTGTATTGATGTGAAAGGTTTGATGAAAAAAAAATGCATTGGCTGGGTGGAGTTGCAAATATGCTAGAAAACAGTATTTTATACCCCAAAATCGGCAAAAAATTGCCAAAACACAAAGTGAGCTGTTACCGTGGCAACTGGCTATGTAGTGATTTCCAAAGTTTATTTTGTTTGAGTGCACCTGAAAGCCCCTACACCCATAAGGTATTTAAAAAAAAAAAACTCAAAAGAAAATGATATTTTACCTAATAACAATGTATAATGTTTGGCATTTATTGTGTTTTTTCCCCTGCCAAAGTGCTAACTTTCCGGCAAAACTGTGTTCGCACACTTAAAATACCAAAACATTTGATTGCTTTTTTATGTAGGTCGGTACCTTATCTTCCAACTATAAAAGTGTATTAATCCAAAAAGAGCCACTTTCGGACTTAAAGCCCAATTCAATACCCCTATTTTTCGCTATTAGAAAATATGACAAAAACACCCCTAATTGTGGTTTGATCCAAAGTTAATCGCAAACTTAATTTTTAAAAACATTTTCTGAAAGAGTAAACATGGTTGTGCAATGTGTGAAAGAAAAACTTCAACGTTTTCCCCTTAAGACGCACCAGTGCTTTCAATTCACCTATATTTCAACACTTAAAAATGGTAAAAACTTGGAAAATCTTATTTTGGCCGTAACCATGACAACCAATGTCTGATATAACTTTTTTTTTCGATGTTTGTGTTTTGTGTACCCATATCTACTCACACATAGAAATTTACCAAAATCCATTTTTTGAAGTCTGCCAACATTTTAAAAATATCTTTGATTTTTACAGCAACCCAGTCTTAAAACATGTTTTTTGTTATGTTTACTCGCTGCTCCCATTTATTTAAAGCCACTAGACACCTTTGGTAATTGTCAAAGGCCAGCCTTCTTACTTGCTGTACTGCATCAAATAATAAACCTTTGACATTTTGAACACATTGGTCGTCGAAGTTGCGAGATAATGATGGAATAAAAAAAAAACCTTGTTACACAAAGCTTTTAAATGCTTGAATTCGAGACTTCAGCTGAGGTCTCGCATTCAATTCAAATAATTTAGTAAACTAATTTCCTTCTCTAAAAACTACGTTTCTTCAAAGGGAGTTGTTTCTCACAAAGTGTAACTCTATCAAAAGCTTTCCATTGCTCGTTACCAAGTAAGTTTGTATGCTAATAATTATTTTGAGTAACTACCAAAATAGCGCCTTCAAAAGGATTAATTACTGTCATTATTGAAAGTCATCACAATCTCAAGTGAACAGAAATCATAGGCAGTTGTTCAGTTATTTAGCTGCACCCTGTTTAAGCAATAGTTTGCCACCTTAAAACATTAGTAAAAAGACCGATTGCGCTCTTTGGTCTCCCATGGCACAGCCCGAGTTCACGCCGTGCACGAGCGAAAAATTCACGGCGCGTGAGCTCGCTCTACTAACCATAGTAATTTACGTAGTCTAACCATACTCTCAAAAGAAACCCTTTGTGTAGTACAATACTGACAAACAGTATAAGGTGTGATTTAAATCAGTACAACATTCAACTTTATAAAAAGGGCTTTGTTAAAGTTAGAAATGTTATTTATCGAAACTACAGCCGATTATGGTTCATCGGTACGAGTCTTCTCTTTACTGTTTAACCTTGTTTTTATAAACCCATTCTAGCTAGGTTACGTGGTCACATTGGCAGCGTAATCGGTCTATTATTACACTCACTATTAAATTCATTCAAATCTCATATCAAAACGATCTTTTTCAAGAAAGTATTTAGTGATTATGGTGTGCCTTTAAACATCATTTGTTTAAATTGTTCGTGTATTTATGTTGGCTGACCCTTTGAAATGTCCTGCATGTCAAATCGGATTTTTTTTAAAGAACTTCTTTTGTAATTTTGATTGGAGAGAGGGGATGTTTACGTATGGCGCCAACACTTTTTTATCAGACATGGAATAATATAGTATCCAGGTATAACTCAATTGAACATCCTTTTTTTAATGAGTGAAAAGGTGGTGGCATTATACGGAAAATTATCCTTATTACTTATGTAGACAGTACAATACAATTATAGGCGTGCCTGCTTCAATGACGCAACTGATAAAGTGGATACAAAATAGCGTGTGTAGACCTACCTTGTAAAGGTTGCGATCGGGAACATGATGTAGGGTCATACCTATAATACCGGGAATCTCGTATCTGGCATTTCTGGCGTTCTATGTCGTTCAACACCTCTTCCTCTTCGGTATTGACGGTGTTTTGCTGCTCTGCAGATATGTGAGACTATGTGCATGTCTTCCCCAACTCCGTGATCACCACCAATCAGTCGTGTTTCTATTGCGTCCTGCTACCAAATCAGCGTCAGATTTGTTGGCTCAAACAAAATTTTGCCGTGTTCGGAACAATCCAGCTTTCTGTATGCATATTTCAAACATGGTTATCTCTCTTAATGCAGGGATAAACAGAAATGCGAGCCCTTAAACTGTTTAAAACTAAACATGTATCCGATGCACAGCGTCCCTCTTCAGTCGGAAAAGTCTATAATGCGAATGTGTTGATACTATGACGACATGGCGTAGTAGGCTTGTAATGGCGTTCGCCAATATCTAAAGGCATATGTGCATTCGAGGGTGTGGTCAGAGCAGCAAAGATCATTGCGGCAACTCATTTAACATTCCAATAGATCAGTGCAGACAAGAGGCGCAGTGCAGACATTGACCGTTCATATACAATTGTATTATATAACAAACTATGTGCTGGCCGATGGGTGCCTGCTCGCGCCGTCGCATCTGGCCCCGCCTTAAAAATCGTCAGAGCATTAAGTTTTGTACGAGAGGAAAGCCCTTGAACATGGCAATCCTGTGGTGGTAAAATTTTGAAGATTGAGCATGATACGGGGATCGAAATTACCCGTTGTACATTTTGTTTTCCTCTCCTACAGCTCTGTGCACAAAACTCCCATAGTGGAGGTTGTTGAAATCGTTTCTGAGCAACCCCACCTACTGCAGCATTTTTCTATCAAGAAGTGTGCAAGTCACCCTAAACCTTTAAAAAATTGACGCAGGAACATGCAGAATGACTAAGGTACAAACTGCATCTCCCTAGCATTTTTTGTTCCAGAGTTATTCCATAGCGTTGCTGAACATTTTTAATTGTCCGGGCCTATTTTTTGAATGACTCCCTTATTGTTGGTTGGAATCCTGACTGCGCCGTGTCTTTGTATACGTTGTATACACGCACAGTGTACGTCAATTTATGATGAGTGCCTGCTCGCGCCGTCGCATCTGGCCCCGCCTTAAAAATCATCAGAGCTTTAAGTTGTGTACGAGAGGAAAGCCCTTGAACATGGCAATCCTGTGGTGGTAAAATTCTGAAGATTGAGCATGATACTGGGATCGAAATTACCCGTTGTACATTTTGTTTTTCTCTCCGACAGCTCTGTGCACAAAACTCCCATAGTGGAGGTTGTTGAAATCGTTTCTGAGCAACCCCGCCTACTTGAGCTTTTTGCTATCAAGAAGTGTGGAAGTCGCCCTAAACCTTTAAAAAATGGACGCAGGAACATGCCAGGATGACTAAGGTACAAACTGCATCTTCCTAGCATTTTTTGTTCCAGAGTTATTCCATAGCGTTGCTGAACATTTTTAATTGTCCGGGCCTATTTTTTTGAATGACCCCCTTATTGTTGGTTGGAATCCTGACTGCGCCGTGTCTTTGTATACGTTGTATACACGCACAGTGTACGTCAATTTGTGCCGGGTGCCTGCTCGCGCCGTCGCATCTGGCCCCGCCTTAAAAATCGTCAGAGCATTAAGTTGTGTACGAGAGGAAAGCCCTTGAACATGGCAATCCTGTGGTGGTAAAATTTTTGAAGATTGAACATGATACGGGGATCGAAATTACCCGTTGTACATTTTGTTTTTCTCTCTGACAGCTTTGTGCACAAAACTCCCATAGTGGAGATTGTTGAAATCGTTTCTGAGCAACCCCACCTACTTGAGCTTTTTTCTATCAAGAAGTGTGCAGGTCGCCCTAAACCTTTAAAAATGGACGCAGGAGCATGCCAAGATGACTAAGGTACAAACGGCATCTCCCTGGCATTTTTTGTTCCAGAGTTATTCCAGAGCGTTGCTGAAAGTTTTTAATTGTCCGGGCCTATTTTTTGAATGACCCCCTTATTGTTGGTTGGAATCCTGACTGCGCCGTGTCTTTGTATACGTTGTAAACACGCACAGTGTACGTCAATTTCTGATGAGTGCCTGCTCGCGCCGTCGCATCTGGCCCCGCCTTAAAAATCATCAGAGCATTAAGTTTTGTACGAGAGGAAAGCCGTTGAACATTGCAATCCTGTGGTGGTAAAATTTTGAAGATTGAGCATGATACGGGGATCGAAATAATTACCCGTTGTACATTTTGTTTTTCTCTCCGACAGCTCTGTGCACAAAACTCCCATAGTGGAGGTTGTTGAAATCGTTTCTGAGCAACCCCGCCTACTTGAGCTGTTTTTATCAAGAAGTGTGCAAGTCGCACTAAACCTTTAAAAAATTGACGCGGGAACATGCCAGGATGACTAAGGTACAAACTGCATCTCCCTAGCATTTTTTGTTCCAGAGTTATTCCAGAGCGTTGCTGAAAGTTTTTAATTGTCCGGGCCTATTTTTTGAATGACCCCCTTATTGTTGGTTGGAATCCTGACTGCGCCGTGTCTTTGTATATACGTTGTATACACGCACAGTGTACGTCAATTTCTGATCGGTGCCTGCTCGCGCCGTCGCATCTGGCCCCGCCTTAAAAATCGTCAGAGCATTAAGTTGTGTACGAGAGGAAAGCCCTTGAACATGGCAATCCTGTGGTGGTAAAATTTTGAAGATTGAGCATGATACGGGGATCGAAATTACCCGTTGTACATTTTGTTTTTCTCTCCAACAGCTCTGTGCACAAAACTCCCATAGTGGAGGTTGTTGAAATCGTTTCTGAGCAACCCCGCCTACTTGAGCTTTTTGCTATCAAGAAGTGTGTAAGTCGCCCTAAACCTTTAAAAAATGTACGCAGGAACATGCCAGGATGACTAAGGTACAAACTGCATCTTCCTAGCATTTTTTGTTCCAGAGTTATTCCAGAGCGTTGCTGAACATTTTTAATTGTCCGGGCCTATTTTTTGAATGACCCCAATTCTATGAGTGCGTTCGTTTAGCTTCCCTGGGTCGACCCCGGCTTGTGGCGGTTTTTTTTTCCCAGGACGAACGTGTGCAGATAATTACCCACGTTCGTCCTGGAAAAAAAACACCACACACCGGGGTCGACCCAGGGAAGCTAAACGAACGCACCCAATGATTGTAGGCAATAGTATACAGGGTACCCGTCCAAAGTGATCTCATTTATGGAAAGCATTACATGCCCCATATAGGGGCAGAGGGTACCCCCCCCCACCCCTACCAATCCCCATTGTTCCCGATTTTACCAGCACACTATTGTCCTCTTGTACATAAGTACCCCCCCCCCCCAATTCTCTAAAGAATTCCTGATTTTCCAAGCACACATTGAAGGCAAGATAAATGGGCATCAATGCTGGAAGTCGCCGTTGACTATAATTATGTACGATTTGTATTAATGTATTATGTGTTATTTTAGTCCTCAACTATTGTTAACTGTTTTTTAGAATTTTAAAGAAGTGAAGAGACACGGGGCTGGCTGTCAGTTTTTAGAGTTAACAATAGACCGATTGCGTCACATGACCTACGTGTATAGTGAGGATTGGATGTAAACAAACACGGCGCACTGCAAATTCAGAACTAATTGGGGAGGAAAGTGTGTGTGTCTAAGTGAAAACCACATCTAGAATTGTAGCGCGTCTTGCGAGAGAGATAGATATAATTTGATTTTCCCAATCTCAGTTTTATTCCCGTCTTCATTGAAGCAAATTCTTTAAGTGAATCCCAACAAATGTTGGAACGCCCAGTTGAGATCAGATACCAGTCCTACTAGTATGCGTGATAAATAATAACAACATACAATAATAAGTATACATATAAATATATAAAGAAAATTAAATTTGGTTTTTACCCATACACCGATGTGTGTTAGCACTGTTTACTCAGTGCTTTCCCGAGTCCTGTGCAAAAAAATATAACTCGGGAGGGATTCGAACCCAGGACCCTTGCTATTTTAGAGCAGTGTCTTACCAACTAGACTACCGAGGGTGCCCGAACTAAGTGAAGAAATTTAGTAATACAAATTATTTAATCTGGTGGAAAAATATAAAAGGTTACGCTCCGGAAGTGTCAGGCATTCAGGCGCCGGTTCAGTTAATGGCACACGCTGGCCCCTCCCCATTGTCATATAGGACCCTTCAGGACTTGCATCCGACCCAGAGCACATCCCTCCCTGCCTCGAACCCTAGCCACTACGCGGGCCCTGTCCCTTTAGGGGAGAAAGCAAGGCAGATCCCAATCACACTGTCCCATCAGGGGCAGCAAAAAGCCTTGAATCTATATTAGAGACAGACGGTATTCGAACCCGGACCGGATGATCCGAGTTGCTGAAACAGTCCCAGCACCTTGCGCACTGCGCTACAGTGTTGGTGCTTAAAAACTGATGTTTTCATGGTCATAATCAATAGACCGATTGCGCTCAGTGCCTCACGTGACAATAGTGGGTAAAATGTAAACAAACACGGCGTACTGCATATAAACGTGCTATAAGAAGACACGATTACTGTTGCCATTTTTGGCTCAATAGAGACTCAATTCTTGAAATCACTGAAGTATATTCCGGAGTTTGTCATATGAGACCTTACCAATGGCTAAACAATGCCAGTGAGGGTAAACAAAGTTCCACCAAATAGGAAATTCCAAGAGAATCTTCACACGATGTCATGTGTTTGTGCACGGAAAGTGTGGTTTTACATGCCCTCATTCTAATGATTTTCCTGCCAATATTTTCAACAACAAAAAACATAATTATGAAGCTGCACATCCCTTTATTTTCACCCTCAAATATTTGATTGGAAGGGGTAGCTGTCAGCTATGAGTCGGACAACTTCGCGATCTCCCTTATCACAGCCCAACTTCACACCGTGCACAACGCAAAATCCACTGCGCGTGAGGAGCTCGCTCAAACCCCAGTAATTTACGTAGTCTAACCCTACTCTCAAAATAAACCTCTTTTGTAGTAGAATACTGGAAACATCAAACAGTAAATGTGATTTAAATCAATGTCACAATATTCAACTTTATAAAAAGGGCTCCGTTTTTAGTCAAAAGTGTTATTTATTGAAAATACAGCCAATATTGTGATCCATCGTTACGAGTCTTCACATGTCTTTACAACCACATGTACTGTGTAGCTGTGTTTTTCTATACCCACTATAGGGTACGTGATCACATGTAAACATTGGTAGCGCAATCGGTCTGTCTATTAGAGCCCATGTCATAGGCAAACACTACCGCCATCTTGGGAAACCGAGGAGGCCTAAAGTTAAACACAAACATTCAACCTGCCAATCTGGACGCCTTGAGAAGTTTTCATTAAATATAAATATGCAAGGTTGTGTACCGGCCACATTGCTACAAAATGGTGGTTCGGGCGGTTCTGATCATGCGCATCGGGACATGCATAATTTTATGGGCTATTCCATCTCACTGCCGTACCGAAGAAAGGTTTACCCTCTTGGATATAGATTAGGTCAACTGGGACCCGGAATCCGGGTCAAATTTGACCTTTTGTTTTGTATTTGAGCTGCTAAAGTAGTATGTCAATTTGTGCCTTGCCTAGCCGGCTGAACTTTTAAAGTTACATTCACCTCGTCATATATAGGCCGTGTCCGAATCAGCCAACGCGGCTCCCCCTTTGATTTGATTATGTCCATAACAACACCTTGGAAACAGACGGAATCAACAAAGCTTAAAGGCATGGACACTATCGGTAATTGTCAAAGACCATTCTGTTCACTTGCTGTATTGCATAAAATAACAAACCTGTGTAAATTTGAGCACACTTGGTCATCGAAGTTGTGAGATAATAATGAAAGAAAAACACCCTCGTCGCACAAAGTTGTGTGCTTTCAGATGCTTGATTTCGAGACCTCAAATTCTAAATCAAGTGGAAATACCAATTACTTCTTTCTCGAAAACTACGTCACTTCAGAGGGAGCCGTTTCTCACAGTGTTTTATACTATCAACAGCTCCCCATTACTCGTTACCAAGAAGGTTTTATGCTAATAATTATTTTGAGTAATTACCAATAGTGTCCACTGCCTTTAAGTCCAACCTCGGCTAAACACTCATGGATATAACTTTTCCAGAAGTTGAGATTATGTGTATATATTTATTTTAACGATTTTCGCCTTAAAGGAACACGTTGCCTTGGATCGGACGAGTTGGTCTACAAAAAGCGTGTGTAACCGTTTGTTATGAAATGCATATGGTTGGAAAGAGGTTTTAAAAGTAGAATACACTGATCCACACAAGTTTGCTTCGAAATTGCGTGGTTTTCCTTTTACTGTGCGAACTAACACATTCGGCCATAAATTGCCGACCGTGTTAGACGACGAGGTAAAAGGAAAACCGTGCAAGTTCGAGGCATGTTTGTGTGGATCATTGTATTCTACTTTTACAACATCTTTCTACCCATATGCATTTTATAACAAACGGTTACAATCGCTTTTCAAAGACCAACTCGACCGATCCAAGGCAACGTGTTCCTTTAAGTCGATTTGTAAACAATACTGAATTTACAATTGATGTTTTTTTATAACTGTAGAATATAAAGTTTATAACTTATTACCATTTTCTGTTTAGCTGATATAAAAAGCTATTTATAAATACCTCAAACAGTTTCGCTATTCCTATTGGAGGAGAGCGCGTCACGTGGGTGTGTATAAACCTTTGTTTATAACCAGTAAAAAGTGTTGGAACATGGGCGTGACACGCGAGCTTGCACCATCTGTGCTTAAGACAGTTTCTTCATTCCTATCGGCCGAGAGCAACCGGGACAGTTGACCACTATTCCCTTAGTTATAATGTTCATAAATACGCCTGGCAGTTTCGCTATTCCTATTGGTGGAGAGCAAGTCACGTGGGGTGTTTAAATGGTTGATATGACCATCTGGGGCTGGTTATAACCGGTTGTTTTCGGATAGCATTTGTGCGGGTTAGCCCACAACCTCGTTCCCAGGGTTGATCGATCTCGCCGTGCCATTTTAGCCCACGGATACGAGGACGCAACAGTTGCTTTTGAAATCGTAAAGAACCACATACACGTTGTGTTTAATTTCACGATGTCAAAGTGTGTTTAAAAATGTACTTATTGTCAATTCAATTAAAGTTAACTACCAAACGTAATTGTTTTAAGTAAGATCTTGTAGTCAGTGTAAAGTTTAATGTATAGCATGCATGCGATTTATTAGCCAACCGTATAGCAAGTGATAAAATATTCTGAGAGAGAAAAATATAGTTAAGTAAGTTTGCTTGTTACGTTACGTTTTATTTTCAATGACACAAGTGTACAAAGCTTCCCCCTACTAATGTGTGGACATGAATACTATCCTCAGTCGTAAATTCATGAAGCGTCAGACTTGTTTCTTCTTCTCACTCAGCGATGTTGTTATCACTGTGTTCAAGTGAATTACTTAAAGGCACTGGACACTATTGGTAATTGTCAAAGAATAGCCTTCACAGTTGGTGTATCTCAACATTGCATAAAATAACAAACCTGTGAAAATTTGAGCTCAATCGGTCATCGAAGTTGCGAGATAATAATGAAAGAAAAACAATCCTTGCAACACGAAGTTGTGTGCGTTTAGATGGTTGATTTCGAGACCTCAAGTTCTAAACTTGAGGTCTCGAAATCAAATTCGTTGAAAATTACTTCTTTCTCGAAAACTACGTGACTTCAGAGGGAGCCGTTTCTCACAATGTTTTATACCATCAACCTCTCCCCATTACTCGTCACCAAGAAAGGTTTTATGCCAATAATTATTTTGAGTAATTACCAATAGTGTCCACTGCCTTTAGAGGCACTGGACACTATTGGCAAATTGTTAGGAGTTTTTTTTTTTTTTTTGGTAACAAGCAATGGAGAGATGTTGTAAAATATTGTGAGAAACGGCTTCCTCTGAAGTAACGTATAGTTTTTGATAAAGAAGTAATTTCTCACTAAAGTATTTAAATTGAATTCGAGACCTCAGCCGAGGTCTCGAATTCAAACATCTGAAAGCACATAACTTGTGCGACAAGGGTGTTTTTTCTTCGAGTATTCTCTTGCAACTGCAACAACCAATTGAGTCCAGATTTTCACAGATTTGTTATTTGATGCATTTGTTGAGATACACCAAGTGAGAAAACATGGGCCCAATTTCATAGCGCTGCTTAACGTTAAGCAAATTTGCGACACTGTAGCAGAAAAATGTCCTTAAGCCTTAGCGTATTTCACAGGTTAGCAGAAAAATTGGGCGGCCATATTGCGTGTTTACGGCGGATTTGCATTGAGACATCATTTATTTTCGTGCGGTAAGCACCGGAAGGTTAGCGTGCCTTTTCGTGCGCTTGCGGTCAGCAGCGCTATGAAATAGAAATTGCAAAGTAAGCACAAAATCGGCCGCTAGGCAGCGCTATGAAATCGGGCCATGGTCTTTGACAATTATTACCAAAGGTGTCCTTTATAGACGCTGTTTTCCAATACTTTCCCAAATGCTTCAAAATGATTAAGCTACGTTTCAGAGTGCAATGCCATTATTATTTTGCACAGGGTAGTTTGAATATGACGTCACACTTTCAAACAGCGCTTTCACTGAGGCGACAGCTGCTTTTGGTACTTGAAAATGTACCTACCAGCAGCGTAGTTATAGCTGTGTCTCAAGCAAGATGATGGAAATTGTGGATGCGAATTGTGGGGAGGTGCCTTCCAGCAGCGTAGTTATAGCCGTGTCTCAAGCAAGATGATGGAAATTGTGGATGCGAATTGTGAGGAGGTGCCTTCCAGCCGCGTAGTTATAGCCGTGTCTCAAGCAAGATGATGGAAATTGTGGATGCGAATTGTGCGGAGGTGCCTTCCAGCAGCGTAGTTATAGCTGTGTCTCAAGCAAGATAATGGAACTTGTGGATGCGAATTGTGCGGAGGTGCCTTCCAGCAGCGTAGTTATAGCTGTGTCTCAAGCAAGATGATGGAAATTGTGGATGCGAATTGTGCGGAGGTGCCTTCCAGCAGCATAGTTATAAATGTGTCTCAAGCAAGATGATGGAAATTGTGGATGCGAATTGTGCGGAGGTGCCTTCCAGAAGCGTAGTTATAGCTGTGTCTCAAGCAAGATGATGGAAATTGTGGATGCGAAGTGTGTGGAGGTGCCTTCCGCCCGCGGCCGCGCGTCTGCAAGGGTTCGTTGGAAAATACCTTAAAACCTATGGGAAACGTTTAAAAGTGCACCAAGGAGGGCCAGACCAGGGCAACAGAGACATTGACCTCCATGGCATCCATGTAATTCCAGGCTTGTGTGTAAAAACAATTCATCGGTGATTATATCTTATGTATAACCGAAGTTCAGTGTTAATTTTGTGACTTTATCAAGTTGTATTTGAAAACTTAATATTGTACAGTATGCCGTTAAATACTCTAACAATCTGCTTGTAGCTATTAAACTCGCCATTATTATTATTATTTTAAATAAAGAACTCACGTCACGTTGTGTGATTTGGAATAATGATATCTTTAAAGTGATTATGTTTACGTTAGTTTATTGTTTGAAATCAATCTGTTTGCTATTTACATAAAACTCCTGTTTATCACAGATCAGCCAAACAAAAGCCAGGACCCAAACGAAGAGCTACTTAAAGGTAGTGGACACGATTGGTTATTACTCAAAATAATTATTAGCATAAAACCTTATATACTTGAAACTGAGTAATGGGGAGAGGTTGATAGTATAAAACATTATGAGAAACGGCTCCCTCTAAAGTAACCTAGTTTTTGAGAGAGAAGTAATTTTCTCTCGAGTAGATCGACACCAAGAGTATTTGCTCCACATATTTTTTTCCCCCAAAAATTAAAGGGATTCTTTGTGTTTTTCTTGAATCAAATCTCAAGTAATGGGGCTAGGTTGATAGTATAAGGCCGTGTCCGAAACGACGACTTCGGCTACAGCTACGTCTAGATCAGCGCGTCTACCAGTGTTGAAGAATGACGCGCGCGATCTAGCCGTAGCTGTAGCCGAAGTCGCCGTTTCGGACACGGCCTATAACAGTGTGAGAAACGGCTCCCGCTGAAGTGGAGTACTTTTCGAAATAGAAGCAATTTTCCACGAGTTTGATTTCGAGACCTCAGATTTAGAATTTGAGGTCTCGAAATCAAGCATCTGAAAGCACACAACTTCGTGTGACAAGGGTGTTTTTGTTTTTGTTTTGTGTTTGGTGGTCTTTTCAAACAAATCCAGTGCAATAGTTTAATGATTTTGTTTTACTTGCAAAAAATTTAAACTCAGTATATGCATCCGCAATTCGGCTTTCTGGCCGCCATGCTTGCATTTTTAATAAGCCCATTATTATATTAGTAAGTTTTAATAATATTTAGTGGCGTGTTGATGCGGAGCGGTTAAGGCCATCGAGCTCAAGCTCTCGTGTTTCTGATCAGCAGACGGTAAGGGTTCATGATTCAACTGTGTCCTTGAGCAAGATCGTTACTCTGGGGCAAGTAAATTTAGATGAAAAACGATCTCCTGTTTTAATGAAGTAATTTCTTTCTTCATTATTCACTCAACGATTAGGCTTAACCTAAAAGCGTTATCGCTTACAGGCAAATAAAAAAAATTTGGAACCGTTATTGTTTTAGTCCTATGTAAAAAATGTAGATGTAAACATTAAAACCAACATCTGACAAATTATTTTCAAAAGTCGGTCACAAAATATTTTTAGAGATATTGCCGAAAATCCGGAGTGGATTCCATGCAGGCTGTATACTTCCCACATAAAACAAAATGCACGAAATTGTAATTTCTTACTAACTTGTTGTTTGAGGGCATTCGTCCATGCTGTACTCTCCAATCTTCACTTCACACAGTGTCAGTGAGCTGGCATACTCGTCGGTTTGAAACGTCTTGTCATCGTCCACACTGACGTACCGGGCAATCACAGGAGGGTCACATAAAAACTGTTTGTGTGCCCCAGGGATCGATGCTTGGTCTATTGTCACTGGTAACCCACACGCGGCGTTTTGAAAAATGTCGCTCTCTATGCCGGCCCTAACGATGGCGCCAAACAAACGATCACCTGTAAGGTTGAACATTTTTGAAATACTAAGTAAAACACGTAACAAATAATTAATGAGTCATGACAATACATAAGAATTCACAACGTTAAATATGTCAAAGCATGGGCGTTCTTCGTTCGTTGTTATAAGGGTATGATATAAACAGCGCTCTCGCCCGCCTAAGCTGTATTGCAAGGACCACGCCCATCTGAACATCTGACATCACACTTCGAGGCTCGTGAATTTATGCCAGATACTGAAGCGGATGAATCTTTTGAATCGTAAATTTCCCATAATAGTGGACCGAATCTTCGGCACACCTTGCAAGCTAGCCTGACATCAGAAAACTCCCCCAATTATTGTTCTAGTTGTGTTAAATCCAAATCAAGAATGGTTAATTCTCGGTATTAGCTACTTTTTGATGGCGGATATGCTACGAACCTCTCGCTTGAGAACGGGACTTGAAACAAATCTTCTTGCAAACAGACTACTATTACAATTAGCCATGTCCTTGAAATAACATCTTTGAGAAAATAAAAATGTGAACTTACTACAGCACTCTCCTCTGTTGACAAGGGTGATACGACCGAGGCAGTGGTTGGTCCCCAAGTCCACCTTCCACCAGGGATGAGCAGTGACCTCTATAAGAGCAATAAGTTATTGTGTACTTTGAATAGGAGACTTTGGAACGCTAGGTGGCAGCAGACTTACCTAGGTCTGCTGCCACCTAACGTATAATTCTTACACCTTTTCGCAAATACTGGGGCGCGCGCGTAAAGCTTGGAATTAGGTGCATTGTGGTCTAGCTAGTGATCAAATTTGATCCATATCTATCCCACAATGCACCTCATTCAACAGTCTGCGCTTGCGTAATGGTATTTTGCGAAAAGGTCTATTGATCATACGTAGTTTTGAGCATGCGCAATTACCGAGAACAATGTATTTACCATGGTACAAGTTCATGGCGCTGCTTAATGGCCGATGTTGTGCTTACTGTGCGATTTTCATTTCATAGCGCTGCTAACCGTAACATTAAACACACACAATGGGAGACTTTGGGACGCTAGGTGGCAGCAGACTTCAGGTAAATTTCCATTGTTATACGTAGTTCTGAGCGTGCGCACATGACCGAGAATGATAGATTTTACCTGGTAAGTCTGCTGCCACCAAGCGTCCCAAAAGTCTCCCATTAAAGTTTTGCTAACCTTCCGGTGCTTATTCTTTGAAAATGAACGACGTATAAATTCCAACAAAACAAATCTCTTGTGAGTGCGCAAGATGAGTTCAAATGTTCACAGGCTTGTTATTTTAAGCATAATATTGAGAAACACCAAGTGAGAAGACTGGTCTTTGACAAATTACCAAAGGTGTCCAGTGCCAAAACAAAACAACCATGTTATGTTCTTTTATAACCAATTAGCCACGGGACCGCCAGCCACCTAAAGCGATACACTGTTTTATGCGGTAGGAGGAAACCTCGCTATAGCTTTTGTTTGTAGAATAAAAAGAAACATCAAAATAAAACTAGATAGTCAATAGTAGGCCTACGCATTGGTGAATCCATCTACTTGTTTATAGATCATTATTAATTTTCCCCTCACAGTTGAATTGTCGAAGCTAATGATGATGAAACCCCACCAAACGCTTATTAGTATAAACACAAAGGAAACTGTAACATCATGGTGATGTTCGCATTTGATCAGTATGAGCATTGAGCCAGATAAAAGCCTTGAAAAGTTATTGTGTCCATTTTATCATACAAAAATAATCGCCATAAATATTACCGTGGGTGTTTAACGAGGGGGTTTATTGCTCGCCCATGAGGACTTGTACAAATATTACCGAAAGGGTCAAAAATGTGCATTTATTTATAAATAAAAAGCCTTGGCTATCTTTAAAAATGTTGAACTACGATTTCAGTAATTATTAACTGCAAGAATTATTTCGGCAAACTCGGGTGGTGCAGGGACTAGAGGGTTAAAGTCACCTGGAAATAGAATTTGTTTTCTCTTTCAAACATAAGAGTATAATGCTAACGAACAATAAAACAATTTTTAACTCAATTGGTCAGCCGAGTTGCGAGATAATAATGAACGAAAAAATGCCCTTGTGCTTTCAGATGCTTGATTTCGAGACCTCAAATTCTAAATCTGAGGTCTCGAAATCAAATTCGTCGAAAATTACTTCTTTCTCGAAAACTACGTCACTTCAGAGGGTGCTGTTTCTCACGATGTTTTATACTATCAACCTCTCCCCATTACTTGTTACCAAGTGAGGTTTTATGCTGATAATTATTTTGAGTAATTACCAATAGTGTCCACTGCCTTTAAGGCAGTGGACACAATTGGTAATTACTCCAAATAATTATCGTCATAAAACCTTTCTTGATCAGGCAAATTAAAAAGTACAATTATTTGTGACTGGTATTTCTTCTTATAGCAGTTTGGTAATTATACTCAAAATAATTATAATCATAAAACCTACTTGTTAAACTGCAAACAACACATTTTTACGTCTGGAGAAAGGTAATACGTTTGTTGCTTTGGCTGTTAAAGGCAGTGGACACTATTGGTGATTGTCAAAGACCAGTCTGCTCACTTGGATGTATCTCAACATTATGCATAAATAATAACAAACCTGTGAAAATTTGAACTCAATCGGTAATCGAAGTTGCGAGATAATAAATGACAGAAAAAACACCCCTGTCACACGAAGTTGTATGCTTTCAGATGCTTGATTTCAAGAACTCAAGTTCTTTAAATCCGAGGTCTCGAAATCTACTTCGTGGAAAATTACTTCTTTCTTGAAAACTACGTCGTCAGAGGGGAGCCGTTTCTCACAATGTTTTAAACTATCAACAGCTCCCCATTACTCGTTACCAAGTAAGGTTTTATGTTAATAATTATTTTGAGTATGTACCAATAGTGTCGACTGCCTTTCAAATTTGGGGAAAATTTGCTACACACATGAGTCGGTGAAATTCAAGAGGCGCGGGCAGGATGGAAGTTTGTGACAAAACGTTATTGCTTTATTTTAGGCGTATTTGCAACGGTCTCCTTCACTTGTCTGCTCTCGCCGAATGCCAGTTAAACGAATTGCAAGCGAATCTAGAATTAGAAACTTCAAACCAAAAACAATTTGCTAATCCCCCAGCAGCAACTTACTAAAATAACTGTTTTTTATTGTTATGTAAAATTACCCCAGTGGTTAAAAATAACAAAAATGCATTTGAGGACACACATGGTAAGACAACTTCAACATAAACATATTTCAACATAAACATAGCGAGGGGCAATTTTCCAGCATTATCATGGTTAAACAAAATCATATAATAATATTATTTCTTTGTTTTTTTTCATCTTTGTGAGTGACAACTTTTGTAACGGTTCTATAATGATTATTAGTAGTATTTGGTAGGGATTTCTCGTGGTGTGGTTCGTATTTGGGAATAATTATTGTTTGTTTAATTTAATTTTTTTATCCTTTTGCGCTTGGTATTTTCATAGAGTGGTATTTTTAACCAGAATTAATCAAAATCACCAGCAAGTGCATCAATTAACCATCTAATGCAGGCTCATTAACTTTACGCGGGAGACTCTACAATCCGCCGACAGAGGGCGCGATTCCTATTTAAATACTTAGTCAGATACCCTAAACCTAATTCAACGCTGAACGTATAGATGAAGTCAAGCTTGATAAATCACGTGTGTCCCATTCAGAAACGCATGCGGTATCAGAATTTCTCAAAAACATGGACGGAGAGGAGTGACTTGCTTCTTCGAGAGAATTTTGCCCGCATTTGGCTCCATTTTACCGTTTCCTGAAAAAAACCGGTAGTTATGAAGTGCAAGACATGTGCTCACAAAGTAAATGCAAAAAGTAAGTTTGGAATATATATATTTATTGTGGAAACCGGAGCTTGTAAAGTTGTGTGTGATAACCCCCTTGACTTGTGCGTTATTTATAAAAAGGGTAGGCGGGGTCGGGACGTGGTCAAGGAGGCGGTGGGGGAGGAGGCTGATGCATGATCGCAACACTCAGACTTTGAATATTAAACACATTAATGCAAATTCAGCTCAATGACTTTGAGTCTGATGATGTAAATGACCTGTGACATCATTTGTAGTTGACAAAAAATATTTGATATAAAAATTACATTCCTTTCACAGATTTTCAACAAAATGTAACACTTGTGTAAAGTTGTTTTTATTAAATTTAATATTATCAGTGATTTTTTTTTCTTTGTATCACTCAGCGATGACCGCATATTTTATATCACCACCAATTAATAGCACAGACAGCATTTTTTGAATGAATGAAAAGTCACTTATTGTCTTCCTTCTCATTACAGCTGCATTACATGGTGTGGTCTATCATTCATACCTGCGTCTCAACTCTCACAAGAATGTTAAAGGTCGTCAGGAGGTCGTCGACCAGAAAGACCTAGGACCACTGGTGAGTGAAACACTGGAGTTTTATCTTACATGTCTTAGGAATTGTCCAAATTGTTTAGGTTTATATCTTGATGTTTACATACAGAAATGTTTGTACATTATTGTTGTTTAGTTGCCCCTGCTAGAACCATCAAAACATTTTGTTTTTATTTTTTCTTTCAGAGGTTTCAACATTTATATTACTCTGAATTTTTAAAATTGGTTTATGAAAAAAAAAGATGCACAATAGATGAAATTTATTAGGTGATTTATTGCATATGGTTTCTTTTGAAGAATATAACCCCCAAAATATTTAGGTTCACGATTTTGTTTTTCTTCAGGAAAGACACAAAAACGAATCAGTGTAAAGGGTTTGCCACCTGTAGGGGGACCTCTGGTCAATTATGAAATGGTTTGAAAAAAAAGGCACAATTTCAATGCACAATGAAAGGTGGTTTATAATTTTGTAAATTTTGAAAAAAAAGCAACCCCAAAGTTCTTTGTTGGTACTTGTTTATTTTATTTCAGAGGTTTTATCCCTCTGAAAACAGCAAAATTCAGTGATAAAGGTTCGCCAACCATAAGGCCAAACAAAATAAATGTTGTGTTTACGGTAACGGCCCGAAAAAATTCCAGGTAGGTAGGTAGGAAAATAATTTTATTTTGTAATTTTATTTTTATTTAGGGCACCAAGGCAATTTTCAAAAATTTGGAAGGGCATCACAGCAATCACAAAAAAGTTGCGAAGGGCACGACGGCACTAAAAAAAAAAACTCTGAGTTGCCTGCAAAAAATAGTTCTTCCAATTTTTCCATTTTCTAACTGTTACCCAATGAAAAAAGAAAGCATTCATCTAACTCAATAAAATAAACTACTTACAATACACAATAAATAATTTTTGTTCATACGTAATCCTACTATTGGTCATGCACGTTGTGTAGTTTTTCGTAGAAACGCTAAAATTCCCACGTAACTGCTCCATTTTGACACGATGTTGACAATAAATGCATGCGGTGCGCGACGACTATGCTGTACATGATGGTACATCACATGTACCAAGCATGGGGAAAACCACTATCCCAGCATGCACAGACACGTCGAGTCTTCGTCTCAAGGCGTTTAGCGTTGGTTCGCATAATTTTACCACTAGAGGGCGTTTAATCTCACGCTATCGCTCTGTTCCGAAACGCCCTCTAGCGTTCGATGTTTCGAGTATTTTTTTGTCGCACGCAAAGAACAACGACTAACGGGCCTGAAATCTGCTGTTGTGCCTTACGTGCGTGAAATTGGGGTATATTTCTTTGCGTAAAAATTTACACAGACATCGGGACTTTTTTGCTTATTTTCGAACTTGGGCAACGTTGAATATAATTTTTTTTCGGGAGGAAGGGCACGGCGGCAAGATGAGAAAAGGGCACGGCAATCATTGCCGTGAAAAATTGGGTTTTTGAAGGGCATTGCGGCAATCGGTAGGGGCAACGACGGCAATTGCCGTTGTTGCCGTCGTGGGTGAAGTATCAGGGCTGATACTAACCTTGTTCGACTCATCAAGTTTAAATAAACCCTCATGTTGGAAAGTGGTAAAATATAAAAGTTTATAAGTTGTCATTTTAAACTTTACCAACTCACAAAATATTTACAAAAATGTTTTGAGGTCGGCAATTCGGCCGCAAAAAAATCAGGTCGGTCGGGTTACCGTAAACACAACATTTATTTTGTTTGGCCTAAGGAAACCTCTGGCCAATGTTTTAACTGTTTTAGTTGAAAAATGTACCACTTCGTTTTAAAAGGCGATTTTTTTTTATAACTTGGTAATTCCTCCCCCACCCCAAATATTTGGTCAGAAATAGTTTTGTTTTATTTTAGAGGTTTTATATTTAACTCTTAAGAAGAGCAACATTCAGTGATATGGGTTCGCCACCAGTAGGGAAACCGCTGGCAAATATTTTAACTGTGTTTAGTACCGCTTCATTTTAAAAGGCGATTTCTTTTATAATTTGGTAATTTTTGAAAATTACCCTCTCCTCTCCCCAAATATTTGGTTAGAAATATTTGTTTTATTTCAGAAGGTTTATATTTAACCTTTAAGAAGAGCAACAATCAGTGATATGGGTTCGCCACCCGTAGGGAAACCGCTGGCAATTTTTTTAACTGTGTTTAATTGAAAAATGTACCACTTCATTTTAAACTCATTTTTTTTATAATATGGTAATTTTGGAAAATTACCCCCCCCCCCAAATATTTGGTTAGAAACAGTTTTATATCGTAGGTTTTGTATTTAACTCTTTAGCAGAGCAAACTTAAGTGATATGGGTTCGCCACCCATAGGGAAACCTCTAGCCAATTTTTTAACTGCTGTTTATTAATTTAAAAATTAGGGAAACCTCTAGCCAATTGTTTTAACTGCTGTTTATTAATTGAAAAATTTGCCACTTCATATAAGGTGATTTATTTGGCAAGTCTTGAAAAATAAGCCCCCAAATATTTGGTTTAATATTTTTAACTCTGAAACGAGAAGAGCAGAAATTCAGTAACAAAGGGTTCGCCACCCGTAAGGAAACCCCTGGTAAATTTTTTATCAGTGTTTGATTGAAACGGAAGCCCCCAAATATTTTGATATACAAATAGGTTTGTTTTATTTCAGAGGTTTTATATTTTACCTGTGAAAACAGAGGAGCGAAAATCGGGTTCGCCACCCGGAAGGACACCCCTGGCCAATTATTTTAAAATGCTTGGGAAAAAAAGCAAACCTTTTATATTGATGTATCGAAATCTTTACCTCTTATTGATTGATCGCTACTGTGCCAGGGTTTTGCTTCTTTCTGTTTTCTCAGCAAGTAGAACCAGTAGATCTGTTTTGCTGAAACTTTCACAGTTTTACTTCTTCTTTCTATGTTTTGTCCATTAATCATTGAAAAACAAAACAAAAAAACTTATGGCTCTACCTTTTAGGCGTATTATCAATGCTTGGTTATTTTTCATCACTTCTTAATTTCATTTTTGTATCTGGTCTGGTTTCAGATTGACAGGGCATGTGCCAAGTGCCGTCACGATGGACTTCATTGCCACACCAGGCAAACACGATCAGCTGATGAAGGACAAACCGTCATCTATTTCTGCCCATCATGCAAGTAAGTTAATCACTACTTAAAGTCACCTGGAAATAGAATTTGTTTTTTTTTCAAACATAAGAGTATATGCTTACGAACAATAAAACAATTTTTTTAGTAATTGTTTATCACGATTTATATGTTTAAAAAATATATAAAGTTGTTTGGGGGGCTGACTCCGCCTACCCCTTTTGTGACGTCAATCGAAGCAGACTTTGCCTGCAATGCGTATAGTAAACACACGTGCAAAGTACATGTACGTCCAAGTCGTAAGTTGGTACATTTCAAAAAGTGTTTTTCTGCATTCAGCAGCATTACACCTGGTCGGCACTGTCGGAAAAAAACATTTTTGTTGTTGTTTTGAAACGTACAAACTCACGACTTGGTCCGTACATGTACTTTGCAATTGTGTTTACTCTACGCATTACAGGCAAAGTCTGCCTTGATTGACGTCACGAACAGCGCCCTCTCGGGTCGGGGTCTACTCTTAAATTTGTAAATAACATAAGAACTGATTTTTTAAAACCTTAGTTAACTGTTTATTCACATTCCACTCATCAAAACACATATATTAGTGACAAAAGCTTTATTTTGAAAAAATACCACTTCCAGGTGACTTTAAACCTGGTTCATACTTCCTGCAAATGCAAAGTGAATTTTGGCGACCCAGCTAGCCCTGTTTAGTTAACGAATGTTTCAAAGAGGTTGAACACAGTTCAACTGTTGCGAGTGATTCATTGCGAGTTTGTGACAACAAAACTTGTTCGCATTTGCAGGAAGTATGAACCGGGCTTCAGGCTTGTAGATCCTTTTAGGTTTATCATACAGTTTCCATAGATTGTGCAGGGGTTAGTAGGTACCTGTGAGGGCAGAGATGATTCTTGTGATTTATTTATCACTACATATTTGGCTGCACAGGCAATTTCTGAGTTGGTTTGATGAATGAAATAAATGGTCCAGTGATAAGGGGTAACATTGTTGAAGAGCCACGAGCGTCACTGAATGACGGATTTCAGTGCTACATGCGTATTGGTACAAGCAGAAATTCACTGTTCATATGACATGTGTGTAAATCGTTGTCGGAAGTGTCATGGCCGAGTGGTTAAAGGAACACGTTGCCTTCAGATTTCACAAAATTTCACGTTTGAGGGTGTTCCTTATACTTATTAAGAGTTGTTCTTGCAATAAAACACATTTAATGTGTCGTAATTAGTGAACGGTAATTAAAAAAAACAAACACTGACCTCTGACCCCAAAACATGGCCCGCGAAATATATACGTTTTTCAAGCCGTCAAAACGATCGTCCGTTTATGCGCGATGCACAGCAGTTAGGCTGGCGCCGTAGCCAATAGCCTGGTAAACCTACCAGAAGAACACGAGGTAACATACCGTTCTCTACCATACGACGTTGTGTGACTGAAATGTAAACACACCATTTTGCTGTCAAAATGGATCGCCGAAAAACACAGATTCAGCTCATTGCTCTACGCAAAGAGATGATTGAAGACACGTCCAAAAAGAAGGAAAGGACACCTCGCCAATCAGGGTAAGAATAATGTAGTGGGACATGGACTAGCCGACGAGAGAGAGAGAACGGACCGTGAATGTTTATACCCAATGCAATGTTATTGTTAGTTATTATTGTGGACATGACACGTAAATTCACAGCCATGAGACAGCCGCAGCACTGAGTTGTGAGAGTACATAATGTACATGTGCTATGACTAGTTTACATGTAATTTTGTAGATCTATTCACTTGGTGCATAGATGGGGGTGGGGATTTGAATCGAGTGCCCAGCGTACTAATGACTTCGCATAATTTACCCTAATTTACTTTGATGCTACAATTAAAAGAGTCGTTTATCTGGCTGGGAAGGGGAGGGCTTTTGTAAAAATTGTAGAAGTACATTTTAAAAATAGTACAGATTTATGAAATGTTTTTTGTATATTTTTAACAGTTTACCCAAAATATTGTACCCAAGTCAACTCGTACCCAAGTCAACCCGAATTCTTTCAAAGAAGTGTGACCTTTCAAACAATAAAAAATAAAATTTTCGAGAACTAATATAATAAGTTATATCAATGGTTTTCAATTTCTTGTTGAAGGTACTATGTGAGCAGATGCCAGGACTTGGCCTAAACATCTTGGAGACCTCATCAAACCCGGCACCTCCAAGTCCACATCATCCACCTCCGCAAAGCTCTTGCCAAGCTGGTGGGTTTGTACCAACTGTAGGGAGATGCCAACACAACAGGACAGGTCATGCTGCAAACAAAGGCCGGATGAATGCTTCTCAAACTTGGCAGTAAGAGACTGATTATTTCACACTGTCAATGGCATGTGCATGTATAACAATATACACATGTACTGTCAAAGCAGTCCAGTTTTGTTACATGATATTTTGATCTGTCCTCCCCCCCCCCCAAAAAAAAGGAAACAAAGTAAATGTGTAAACAAACATTTAATAAGGAAACACAAATTTAAGCTTTCATTCATTGTAGTTACATGTAAACAGCCTCCTTCGCCAACGTTGCATTACCAAAATACTTCACACTGAACAGCCACATCCTAATAACATCATGTCTTTGACCAGCAGCTGATTTCACGAAACTTTACGCAACTGCGTAAGTCCACTTGTGCAACGTTTATGGAGCAACTTGCGCCATTAAAATTGCGCAAGTGGACTCACGCAGTTGCGTAAAGTTTTGTCAAATCGGCTGCAGGGAGGTAGTATTTGCTAAAATGTCACTTTAATGAATCAACATCAAGTGCATGGGTTTTATATTCCATATACATGTACAAATAACCAATTTTTATTTTGTTAATTGTTTCAAAAATGTTTGTGTTTATATTTGAAAAGATCTTGAGGCACCTTGTTCTGGACCACCATTAGAGTTGGCACGACATCACAGGAATGACATGTACACCAGGGCAGCATGATGTACACAACAAATGACTTTGCCACCCAGCCAGCCTTCACAGACAACATGTGTTGTGTCAGAATGGTACTGGAAATAGAGTAACACTACCTGGTTACTGTGTTTGTAAAATCAGGGGTATATTTCCAGATAGTTTCAACTTTCATTTACACATGATTTAAGCAAAACAGGTTTAACAAATGGCAATATTTCCTGTTGTCAACAAGTAGATTCTTATTCCTAAATTAACACATGACAATACTTAAACTTATTATTATTATTTGTTTTGCACATTACTTATGTCAACAAATCATTGCATGTGATGTGAGCAGAGTTTGTTTTCATCACAACGACATATGATTAAGTTTAATTTGAAGTACATGGCCAATTGTTTATACAATCATATTTATTGTATTATTTGAGATTTCCATATTTTGTAACAAAAAACACACTAGAACAACAAAATGCAAAAACGTAAACAATCTGTATTCAAATTAATTTATCTGAAATATCTTTATTCTGTATTCATAAAGAGACATGGATCATAGATGCAACAAGTTTGATAACCACGGTGCCATTTCAATTTTTTAACCTTAACCCTTGCAAGTATATTTTGATTTCAAACCACATGCCTGTTATGAAATGCATGGTCAGAATGATGTTTTAGAACTAGTCATATTGTTGACTAGCAGACCATGTAAGTTCGAATAAGTAAAAGTTTTAAAGGAAAACCACCCAATTTCAAGTCATACTTGTGTTGATCATTCTATTCTACTTTTAAAACATCCTTTCTAACCATACAATGCATTTTACAACCAAATCACTCGATTTAAGGCATTGGTCTCTCTAAAGGGACTTTATACCTTAGATGTTGGTAATTACTAATTTGTGATCATAAAACTCACTTGATAAAGTCTACATGATGAGAGGCATGTCAAAGGACTTGTTTCTATACTGCAATGGTGTTTTTCTTTCACTGTTTCTTGCAGCTTTTATTGCCAAATTTAGCCCAAATTGTCACAGGTTTATTATTTTATGCATAAATATTGAGGAGATACACCAACTATTACTAAGGATACTGCATGGGACTATAGTGTTCTTTGACAAGGACAAATTTAATTAATGTTTGCAAATACATCGTGTACTGCTGTGAATTGTAAAAACATGTCTCAATAAATTGACCATATTGTTTTATAAAGTTCCTATAAATTTGTGACAAAGATTCTATTTGATTACATACAAACTCTAGAACTTGCCAATAATGCTAATAATGCACTGACCTTATGTCTTATGCACACCTGTACAGACATTTTTGTAGCCAAATTGTGGAAATTAAATTTAAGAAGTGGAAAATCTGGATTTGTGTTTTGCTACAAGTTCTTCTGTTGGTAGTAGTGGTGGTGGTGTTGGGGGGGGGGGGATGGCGGCTGCGGGGAGAAGCCATCCTTGCACCATTAGCGGTAAGCCTGGGCGACTAGTGTTGGACTCCAACTATTGAATCCTTAGTCGAGTCGCGACTATTGTTTTCAACTATCCGGTTAAACGTGCTACAAAAATAGTAAAAAAAAAATTGTGTCTACCTGTTGGGTGAACCAATTTAGTCGCTCATTACTATTCGTGACAACATAATTTACTTACAGAACACAGTCAGACATCAGTGACACAAATCTTCAATCTTTTCCGCTTGAATTGGACTATATTGTGCTTGCGGCACACATTGCCACAGTGCATCGTGATAATTAAAAATTTGTCGCGACTAGTGTCGTAGTCGCAACTATTGGATGGAGGTGCGACTAGTTGATTAGTAATTTTCACTGGTCGCCCAGGCCTAATTAGCAGAATTTTCCTGTCCTGCGAAGAAGCTGGTTGTCATCTAACCGTGCTTGGAAAACTTCTTTGATGTACGTGTACTCTTTCTTGTCCATACCGGCTTCAATAATCACATCACCACCCAACTTTCACTGTGACCTGGCAATCAAGTATCAATACAAAAATGTTACAAAATAATAAAATTTTTCCCCGTTTCTGATTTTGTTTTGTAATTTTTGAAAAGAGTTCTTCTAGACTATGGCCCTTTTTGAAACCACGGCTTTGGCTTTGGATTCAGCTCGGGCTAGCTTGGCCCCGCAGATGTTTGGACAATACTGAGCGTGCTTTGCGTAGGGATTCAGACAAGAGGACGGAGTCTGAAGCCGAATCCAAAGCCGAAGCCGTGGTTTCGAAAAGGGCCTATGGAAGCTTCATTTTTGTGGACAAGAGTATTTACTTTATTTTAGCTTTCCTTGCCAACTACCATTTGCAGTATGTGCTCCCTGTTCAGATGCATCGCACCGTAAATTTTGCTGTCAAATGATTCTGAGCAATGTAAACAGGAGCTACCTCAAATAGTACCGTCCAAGACCAAGGTCAAGGAATTACATCCCCATAATAGACATAAACATTATTTTATAAAACAATGAATGTATACCCCGAAGAAAGGATCATGTTGGCAAATAAGACAAGTGACATCTATCCTATGGCGATGGACTAGTATTAGATAGACACCACTGTCCTGTTGCCCTGTGACTCTACATGTACATGCAAACAGCATAGAGAAAGGACAGAGAAGTAAAGTCCCTGTAATTTTGTATCTAAAAACGAACTGTGGGGTATATGTGACTCGCAATTGCATACTATACTTACGCGGTAAACACGGTAAACGCCTCTCCGACATGTCTGAGCAGATGTTTTATGAGAGGATGAATTCTCTAGCTGTAGTTTTGTTCCAACTCCACTCGCTAGTTGGTATTAAATAATCTCGTCTTTTTGCTGCAAAGGCCCGAGGCAAAAAGAGACACACGACTACAGAATCACATGCACTATTAGTATTAGTAAAACGGGTACTAGACATTCTTTTGTGTACAAAGTATTCGCATTACTAGACTGGCCCCGCTAAAATCCTACATCGTACGAGCAAGAACGGGGAGTTCAGTGCGTCTGGGGAGGTCTGGCCGCGGGGGATGATGGCCCGCTGGACGGCAGCCGCTCGGCCCCGGGACGTGGGCTGAACTTGCTGCTTAGATAGATTTATAAAAAGTTAATTCAACGTAGGCCCTTTTATTTTTGTTGATGAACTGTTTTTTGTTGTTGGTAACCATGGAGGAAGAGATAGATACAAATGGGGTTCGTAAAATGGTTAATAATTGCTCAGTCGTATAGTTCAAAGGCTGCGACTGGAAATAAGACTAGTGAATTTGGCGGCCATTTATGGGAGTCAAAATCTTGACCCCCATAAATGGCGGAGCGTTTTGTTTCGAGAAAGTTAGCAAAAGCGAAGCATTTCTAAGGCATGTTTGTGTAGATCATTATATTCTACTTTTTTAACATCTTTCCAACCGTAATCATTTTACATCAAACGCTTGTCATAGCCCAAAAACGCCCAATAAAGCGCAACCCGAAGCCAACGTGTCCCTTTAAGAGCATCAAGTTCAAACTTTGGTGTTTCTGATCAGCAGAGTGTGGGTTCGAATCGCCAGCCATGACACTTGTGTCCTTAAGCAAGACACTTAACCATTGCTTCGCCCTTCGGATTGGACGTAAAGCCGTAGGTCCCATTTAAAAGAACGCAGTGCATGCACTTATCGAAAAAGAGAAGGGGTTCGCCCTGGTGTTCCTGGCTGTGGCTGCTGTATGCGCCGTAGCACCATGTAAACCATTACATGGTGTGCTAAGGATTAGGTCTCATAATTTCAAAATCTTCGTCCCACTCACCTTGCAGTAAAAATATTTGGCGCTTTGTATCCTTTGGAAAAGGCGCATTATAAATACGTTGATTATTATAATTTTTAATATTGTTATTATTAAAGCACAATATGGTTACAAGTGCATCCATCAGCAAAACAGAAACCAACAAAACATGCAATTGGATCTTGCGAAGGATCTGCGGTGAACTTTACAAAGAGTTATGACTAGTCTTATCTTGTTAGGACAAGTTACTCGTCTAACTTAGGACTAGCCTAAAGTTAGGACCAGTCCTAACTCTTTGTGAAATCGACCCCAGGATGGTTAAGTAATTTAATTTTTTAATTTTTTTTTATTTACAGGCATCAAGAGATTGAGGACACCTGAAGAGAATCAACATCTTCGGATCAGTCTACACTGAGAGGAACTCAAGGCAAGAGCTCACTGGAACAAGGAGATGAAATCACCACCGACGACGACGACCCGATGCCAGAGAGATGTCTTACTGATGAGGAGGCAATTTTTTGGGTGTTTATTCATTGAAAAATGCACCACTGCATAAAAGGTAATTTAAAAGTTTTGAAAAACAAGCCCCCAAATATTTGAATATTTTTATATTTTGAACTCTGAAAACAGAAGAGCAAAAATTCAGTGACAAAGGGTTCGCCACCCGTAAGGAAACCCCTGGCCAAATTTTTAACTGTGTTTGATTGAAAATTGCAACACTTCAAATTGAAAGTTGACATTTGGTAAATTTTGAAAAATAACAGGAAACCCCTCCAAATATTTTGATATACAAATAGGTTCGTTTTATTTCAGAGGTTTTATATTTTACCTGTGAATAAAGAGAGCAAAAATCAGTGACAGTTTGTAAGGAAATCCCTGGCCAATTATTTTTAAATGTTTGGGAAAAAAGCAAACATAGTTTGGTGATGTATCAAAATCTTTACCTTGGATGGATTCATCGCTACTGTGACAGGGTTAACTTCTTTCTGTTTTCTAAGCAAGTAGAACCAATAAACCTATTTTGCTGAAACTTTCACTGTTTTATTTCATCTTTCTAACCATTTGTGAAATCGACCCCAGGTTGGTTAGGGTCAAAGGTTAATTTTTTAATGTATCAGTAATTTTTTTTATATTTACATGCATCCAGAGATTGAGTACTCCTGAAGAGAATCAACATCTTCGGATCAGTCTACACTTAAAGATCTCAAGACAAGAGCTCACTGGAACAAGGACACGAAATCACCACCGGCGACGACGACAATGATGATGACTTGATGCCACAGAAATGGCTTACTGATGAGGAGGCCGATTTTTTGACTGGTTTATTCATTGAAAAATGCGCCACTTCATATAAGGTTATTTATAAGTTTTGAAAAACAAGCCCCCTACTATTTGGTTTTATATTTTGAACTCTGAAAACAGAAGAGCAAAAATTCAGTGACAAAGGGTTTGCCACCCGTAAGGAAACCCCTGGCCGATTTTTTAACTGTGTTTGATTGAAAATTGCAGGCATGAGAAACTTCCGGTTTAAACCAGAATTCTGTTTTTTTTCCTTTCAAAATTGTGGTCTCCGAGTTCGATGTGAATTTGCTATAAAATTCAGGGGGTAGGTTTTTGGGGGTATACATTTGGATTTCTCTAATCCCTCTTCTCTAGTCAGACAATGTCAGTTTACCTTTGTAATTGTTATTATCGCGGATCCACACACGTACGGCGTTCATGAAAAAAAACGCACCTAAAAACTAAACAATAAATTGCCGTCCAGCAACTGGCTCAGTTTACGGCTTGTGGTCTTCCTGGCATTGCGCATGCATGCAGCAGCAGCGACAGATGTATAAACTTGCCTCATTCCTTGCTTCGTTTATAGTGGTACGGTTCAATAATGTTTGCGTGTAATGCGCTTGCTGCTGCAGCAAAGATAACACATGTGGAGACTTTTGAAAGTCTACTGAAAAAACAATGCACGTGTTTGCACCCCATGTGTACTGTGTACTGTGTACTGTGTACGTGCAGGTTTGTACACGAACCAATGAGCGGCGCGGCACGAATCTGAGATCGCCGGCAGGCCATGGAAAACTGGTACCTGTTATTGCCTCACAACCAGCGAAAGATATATTGGGAACCAGCGAACACACTGTACGTCCGGACGACGTGCTTCCTTCATTGGTTCTATTTCTATGTTGGGGTCTAATCTCAACCTCGTTCCAGTTGTACCCTATGCTGAATAACAACCTCTTTCACAAAAACACATCGCTCTCGCCAGATATATAGGCCTATATATAATTTAAAATGTGCATCGCCGACGGATCGTTGAAATCACAAACATTTAATTGCAAAAGAATTTCTTTTACACAACCGCATTTCAAATCAAGAACCTATAAAAATGGTTGTTGGTGAGAAAAAAAGCATTTTCAAGGGCAGAAATAAGGGATAAGATCGTCAGAAAAATTAAAATATTATTACTATTATTTTTAATTTTTTCCTTTATTTTTCCGGAATTGTTACAAAATCACAGGCGAACCCAAAATTGTTTGAATTGTTTGAGCTTTACATTCCTTATTTTCCCTTAAACCTATTATTAAAATAAAAAAAGGACAAATCACACAAAAGTAGCTCACTTCTACCTGGAAAAATAGGTGTCAGAAATGCATCAGAGACCACCACAGAGCTTCTAAAATACCCAGAGCTCCCAGGGCCCTTAAGCGGGCCCTGGACCCTGGCCAGAGGGGACTTCGCGCTGCGCGCTCGTGTTGTGTGCTTCGCACACAAAAATGATGGAATATTGACATTTCCGCTCAACTGAATTTTTTTCCTGTTTTTTTATCACCACCCATTCTCATGCCTGAAATTGAAAGTTGACATTTGGTAAATTTTGAAAAATAACAGGAAACCCCTCCAAATATTTTGATATTCAAATAGGTTCGTTTTATTTGAGAGGTTTTATATTTTACCTGTGAAAACAGAGCAAAAATCGGTGACAGTCTGTAAGGAAATCCCTGGCCAATTATTTTTAAATGTTTGGAGAAAAAGCAAACATAGTTTGTTGATGTATCAAAATCTTTACCTTGGATGGATTCATCGCTACTGTGACAGGGTTTTGCTTTTTTTGTTTTCTAAGCAAGTAGAACCAATTAACCTATTTTGCTGAAACTTTCACTGTTTTATTTCATCTTTCTAACTATTTGTGAAATCGACCCCAGGATGGTTAGGATCAAAGGTTCAATTTTATATGTAAAAGTAATTTGTTTATATATTTTTTTATATTTACAGGCATCAAGAGATTGAGTACTCCTGAAGAGAATCAACATCTTCGGATCAGTCTACACTTATAGATCTCAAGACAAGAGCTCACTGGAACAAGGAGATGAAATCACAACCGGCGACGAGGACAACGATGACGACCTGATGCCACAAAGATGTCTTACTGATGAGGAGGCCGATTTTTTGACTGGTTTATTCATTGAAAAATGCGCCACTTCATATAAGGTGATTTGTAAGTTTTGAAAAACAAGCCCCCTACTATTTGGTTTTATATTTTGAGCTCTGAAAACAGAAGAGCAAAAATTCAGTGACAAAGGGTTCGCCACCCGTAAGGAAACCCCTGGCCGATTTGTTAACTGTGTTTGATTGAAAATTGCGCTACTTCAAATTGAAAGTTGACATTAAAATTTTGAAAAATAACGTAAACCCCTCCAAATATTTTGATATACAAATAGGTTCGTTTTATTTCAGAGGTTTTATATTTTTCCTGTGAAAACAGAGGAGCAAAAAACAGTGACAAAGGGTTCGTGTTCGTATGGAAACCCTTGGCAATTTTTTCTTTTTAATGTTTGGGAAAAAATGCAAACATAATTTGTTGATGTATCGAATTCTTTACCTCGGCTGAATTCATCGCTACTGTGACAGGGTTTGCTTCTTTCTGTTTTCTCAGCAAGTAGAACCAATTAACCTACTTTGCTGAAACTTTCACTGTTTTATTTCATCTTTCTAACCATTTGTGAAATCGACCCCAAGATGGTTAGGGTCAAAGGTTAATTTTTTATGTAAAAGTAATTTTTTTATTTTTTTATTTTTTATTTACAGGCATCAAGAGATTGAGTACTCCTGAAGAGAATCAACATCTTCGGATCGGTCTACACTGAGAGGAACTCGAGGCAAGAGCGCACTGTAACAAGGAGATGAAATCACCAACGACGACCACCACCTAATGCCAGAGAGATGTGTTACTGATGAGGAGGCCGAGCATCCATCCCAGTATGGGTACTTAAATAAGATAAGGATCCTTTATCACTGACAGTGCCATCAGGATTGTCTCAAGAAACAAAATGAGGCTTGACAACAAAATTAAGTCTGGTTCCTTTTTGTTAAACTTTGAGCGTTTCGAGCAGGTTTTGATCGGTACACGGGAACCAGACAAAATGGCCGAACTGTGGTAAAGGTGTTTTTAAACTGTCAGTGTTGCTTACATTAGTTTGCGATAACTCGTGCTTTATAGCTTGTTTCAAAAATGAGTATCTGAAATTGAATTGTTTACCATCATCAATTGTTGTTTTGATCGATCCTCCCCTAACCCCTGGGGTGGGTTAATCGATTGAAAGAATGAACAAGAAACTTGAGTGCACACCTTTTATGATAAAAGCCTTCTAGCTCTGGTTAGGATTATGGCATACTTAGTAACTTATGGGTCATGACAAGACTAAAACTCCCTTTCTCCTGAGAGTTGGTCATTGCACAAATGTCATCCTCGATACTGTTACTACGACACGCCTGATGCATTACGGAGGCAACGTTGCCACTGGTCATTGCCTGGGTGCCCCTTGAAATGTTCTTGCAATTATTCCATAGAGGTGCCCTTTACCAAGAAAAACCACCTTGGTGCACTTGCCCTGTTTAAATGACTGAGCTGTCCTTTTCTGGTAGGGGTTTGCGTCATAGCAAACTAGGAACCTATCAACGTGTTCTCTAGCAGTGGCTTACTGTTGTACCACTACCATGGTGCATGACTTTCATTCCTTTCTGCAAGGGATTGGGTCACAGCAAACTTAGTAACGTTTTACATCAGTGGCTTACTGTTGTACCACTACCATCACACGTGACTTTCATCCCTTTCTGCTAGGGATTGGGTCACAGCAAACTTAACCATCACACATGACTTTCATCCCTTTCTGCAAGGGATTGGGTCACAGCAAACTTAACCATCACACATGACTTTCATCCCTTTCTGCAAGGGATTGGGTCACAGCAAACTTAGTAACGTTTTACATTAGTGGCTTACTGTTGTACCACTACCATCACACATGACTTTCATCCCTTTCTGCTAGGGATTGGGTCACAGCAAACTTAGTAACGTTTTATATTAGTGGCTTTATATTAGTTGTTATATTAGTGGTTTTATATTAGTTGTACCACTACCATCACACATGACTTTCATCCCTTTCTGCTAGGGATTGGGTCACAGCAAACTTAGTAACGTTTTATATTAGTGGCTTACTGTTGTACCACTACCATCACACATGACTTTCATCCCTTTCTGCTAGGGATTGGGTCACAGCAAACTTAGTAACGTTTTATATTAGTGGCTTACTGTTGTACCACTACCATCACACATGACTTTCATCCCTTTCTGCTAGGGATTGGGTCACAGCAAACTTAGTAACGTTTTATATTAGTGGCTTACTGTTGTACCACTACCACCACACGTGACTTTCATCCCTTTCTGCTAGGGATTGGGTCATAGCAAACTAAATGTTGAGGTTCATATGTACATACATGACCTTTTTCCCTTCCTACCTGGGGGAAATGATTGGTACTTTCTATAAATCCACCTGCCGTGTGACCACTGACCCTTCCTCTGTGGGGTAAGATTACTGTAAACCTTTGCGGCTGTATGTCAGAAATGGCCACTTGCCATATTACCTGTGCCCCCCTCCTTCCCACCTGGGGTATTTGTTGCAATAACACAATGATAAATCTTGAATCATGTGTTGTGAATTGTTTCTATAGACCAACAGGCCTGTATGCTTCTTTTTTGAGTTACTAATATTTGAAAAGGCAAGGGCACCAGAGCATTTTCTCCTTGGTAAAACGCACCCTATGAGGAAATTGTAAATCTGTACTGGATCATTTCAAGGGCACCAAGGCAATGACCAGGGGCATCGAGGCTATCGCCTTCGTTGCCTCCGTGAAGTATTAGGCCTGGATTTATTCATGATTGTGCATTTGACTGCATTTGTGATCCAACTTCACAAAAAGAAGAAGACAAATCATTACGTGAAATATTTCGCTTATCATTCTTTGTGTTGGCCACACACGTAAAATAAATTACTGTCAAAGCTATTCTTAATTTTGGCTTTAAACTTAATTTTGGGACAAGAAATACGACAATGCGAGAAGATTTGTCCTTTTTGGTAATTTGGGTCACAACTGCAAAATATTTGTGTATTTTACATAAATTATCTTTATTGAGACATTCCCACAAAATGAGTTCACATTACTTTATATACAAAATGCGTACATTTTTTATATAGAACGCACGACTTTACTTCCCAAAATACTAAATTCTTATTATTTTTTTTTACTCTCTTGGCAAATTTTTTTCCCACTACTACTTTTAAAACTTTGCTCACTTTAAAAACTCTTCTTTTCTAGATTTTTCCCAGAGTTGGAATATCTTAGCAAATTTTACAGAAATTTTTGTTTTCTGTAAAATTTGCTTGTGACTCAAATTGTGGGAGTGTCTCTGGTCCTATATTGATACTTTGATGATTGTGAAGCCAAGTACAACTTGCACTCAATACAATTAATGCAAGCGGAACACATCCTAAAGTTGTATTCTTGGGACCAATCTTCATGACATACAAGTACGCCATCATTTTAACTAAATTTATTCCTTTTTGGCACAACATGTTTGGATAAGTGTGATGCACACCTGTCCAAACTCAAAATGAAATACGAGTACGTCATCAATTTAACCAAATTTATTCATTTTAGGCATGACATGTTTGGACGAGTGTGATTTACACCTGTCCAAATTCAAAATTAAAAAGAACAATATTTTTTACGAAACAGTCACAAACTTCATTTGAAAACGTTTTTTTTTTCTTCTTTGCATTGCTGCGACAGTAATAGTTAACAGTTCTAAATTTTATTGAGTTTTTTTTTGCATCAGCTGATACAACAAAAATCTAATCTCAGAGATAACTTTATTTCAACTCAAGGATTGTAAATGTTGTACTTGGCTGTTTTTATAATTTGAAAAATTATGTAGTAAATTAATTGGTTACCATTCATTAAATGCTGTAGAAAGCACCACTGAACTGTAGAAGCAGCAGAGTTGTGCAAACGTGTGTGCCGGTCGGTGTGGCTAACTACTATCTGGAAAGTGTGACGACCTAATGATCCAAGAGTTAATGGTTGGGTAAGCATTTTATTAAGTGAAATCTTGTTAATGTGGCGCTGGTAGTCTTGTCTTACCGGTGTCCTACCTTACATAATTGACAAACTATTTCAACTTCTCGATCTCCGACAAAAAAACGAAACCTAAGAAAGAAAGGATTTGGTTGCCTGTTGGAGTCTTTGGGGGCCTGTATCAAAAGTGTCAAGGACTGAGGACCATTGCACTTTTTGGCACATTTTTTACCTGATCATTTTGTTATCCTAAGTTGGTACCCGTCTCTCTATACTGTTCCTGTGTAAACGGGTCTACTTTTTGAGCAACTTCTCTACACTGGACATCCTCTTCTGATCTGAGGGAGCCTCTGAACTTGACGGATGACGGAGACTTCTACCCAGATGTTGGTGCGAGGGTCGGAGAAACGAGATTCTGAACATGGCTATTCACATTTCAATCAGGTACTCAGGCTTTTACATTGGTTTCACTTGTGTTAAGAAGTTTTGACTGTATCAAAAGGAGATATCAAAGATGACATTGGGATTGTGTAGGAAGTTAACAGGGTCCTTTATAGAAGAAACATCGTCGCTTAGATAGATGCCGTTGTGCATTAGGTAATTGTAACCGGTTCAATTCTCAGCCACAGTAGGTTGTATGTATACTCCTTCGTCAGTTAGAATAGTGTTAAGATTTTAGATTTAGTTAAAACCCCTGTTGAACTGGTTGACAATATTCAGTCTATGACGTTAACTATTGGTCTATTTCAGTGACCAATTAACTAGGTTGTCCATTGTAGGTTTTGAGTGGTCAGCTTTATGACAGATTCTACAGTAGGTATGTTAACGACAATCAGTTGAGGAAATGATTTACAAAATGATGTTGACCAATAGACATTGCTTTTTTAACAAATACTGCCACTGTGGTGTGCATGATTTGTATACATTTTTCATAAACATAGTAATTTAGCTGCAGTAGGTGTTTTCAATCCTTCAGGGTATTAATTATTGATAATTGAAAACAGTTTTTACAACTGGTTAACCCTTTTCCAGCTGAATATGGTGATGACACTCAGGCGGTTTACAAACACTCATAACATTTGTTCAGCCGCAATGTTTGAATCTTGTTTCTCTAGTTATTTAGGCTGTTAAGGTGACAAAGACACTTGGTCATTAATACTTTGACAGGTTCTAAAAAGAGTTGGCAAGTTTAAGATATGTAACCCGTAGAACTGTTGGGAACAAATGCAACCTACTAGTTTTTTGTCAGTACAACAATTGTATTTTATTTTATTTTTTCGATCTCTTTGAAACGAGACAAATTTTGTGCGATGTCCATCAATAATTTTAATTCTTTTATGGTTAACATGAGAACGTCTCAACATGTACAACAGCGAAGTGTACAATGGATCAAACTAGGTGTTTATTAGCGTATTAGTGTAGACTTATTCAGTTAAACCTCGGAACAAACATAGTAATTTGTCACATGGCTAGGTAGTTATACGAAGCATAAACACTAGTCCAGTATTAGTGTAGAATTATTAAACAAATAACTAAATTAGTTATTTCTCAATTTGGTTGTTTCTGATTTTGTTATGAATATTATGCCAAAAAGACACAGCAGGAATAGGTAATCTAAATAAGACGTCACTTTGTTACTTTAGTCATGCACTGTTTGCAGAATCACAGGTGTCTTTCTAGATGGAAAATACACCAAGTTATCAGCGATCTTATCGTCACTGATAAAACCTTAATTTTCCGACATCGACGTCAGACTCATTTTTATGCAAAAACATTGTAGTTTATGATTGGTACGAAATCATTAGTATGCAGTGGTTGGTTTGCAGATTTACATGAAGTTAATCAGTAGGAGTAGTTGTTGATCCTAGATGTTCAATACTTTATTGGGACTTCATCAGCAATTTGTAGTTCCGTAGGATTCGAAACTTTGTTGTACTTAGGATCTTATCGTCACTGATAAAACCTTAATTTTCCGACATCGACGTCGGACTCATTTTTACGCAAAAACATTGTAATTTAAAATTGGTGCGAAAATCACTAGCATGCAGTTGTTGGTTTGCAGGCTTACATGAAGTTAATCAGTAGGAGTAGTTGTTGATCCTAGATGTTCAATACTTTATTGGGACTTCATTAGCAATTTGTAGTTCCGTAGGATTTGAAACTTTGTTGTACTTAGGAGTTTAGAATTTGTTTAGAGATAGGTTAGTTGTTTTTTTCTCAGTCTAGTTATCCTCCATAAACCCAATGTCATCTACAATATCTCCTGTAATGATACTCAATGCAATGAAGATGCAAATCTGATGTTTGTGTATAACCTCATTTTTGACTTTGAAATTTGACTTCATTTGAACGTGTAATCACACACACTGTTAAAATGTTGCAATGTTTTAACAAATCCAAAACTTATGATTGATTTGAAACAAATTTATGAAAAATTGTAGTACTTCTAATGCAAGTGAAACCAATACATTCCTGAGTATGCTGTTCTGTTTTGTTGTGCTTGTCACAAAAATTCACAACATTTTTCAAGTTCAGCCGCCATGTTGGAATCTTGTTTCTCTGATCAGCGCATCATCATCTGGGTTGAAGTCTTCGTTATTCTGATGGTACAGGACTCAATCGGTGACGGAGTGGGAGCGTCCTTTTACACTTCAACCAAAATTCAAACTTGAAACTTTACTCCAAGAACTTAGCGACGTGTTTGCCCGAACAGGGGGAGACGTCCGATGGTACACTTGATACAGATTCATTAAACATTTTAACGGGCAACAGAATCCTTTCCGACTTGTGTTTTGGACTTTGAAAAAAAAAATCTTAAGTTTGTTTTTGGCTTCGGGCTTAAAACAATCTTTTTAGTTTGTCAATCATGTAAGGCAGGACATTGGTAAAACAGACTATCAATGAAACATTAACTTGATTTAACTTAATAAAATGCTTTCCTTCCATTAATACTTAGATCATTAAGTCGCTTCACTTTTTAGATAGTAGTTGGCCACACCGACTGGCACACACGTTTGCGCAATTCTGCTGCTTCTACAGTTCAGTGGTGCTTAAAAAAGTCAAAAAAATCCCTCAAAAAACGCCTTTTTTTATATAGACTAAGTCAGCCAAAAATATTTCTCGTGCCGTTGTACGGTTCGAAATTAACTGCGTAAAAACTTTGGCCCTACCCCCCCTATTATTAAAATATTGATCAACCAAGTGCACCCCCTATAGGGGTGCAGAAGAGACTGTATCCCAAAGTAATGTACACCAACAATGTAATCAACTAGAAATTTGCACATGACACTTATACAAGACGTCAAATTCAAATTACCATTAGATTATATAGCTAGGTACATCAAAATGGAATACAGCCCCTTATTTAAGGTATCGTCTTATAGCTTGTTGTGACTTTAAATAACAATAAAATGGAGTCCCATTGTGGACTAAGTCATTTTTTTGACCAAAAAACTAGCCATTGTTTGTACTTAGTAATTTTTTTGAGCAGAAACTCATAGTCAATGTTTGTACTTAGTCTTTTTTTGGACTTAGTCATTTTTTGGACAAAAACACTTGGTAATTATTGACTTTCTGTGTCCTATTGTGGACTTAGGTCATTTTTTCGACCAAAAAACTAGCCATTGTTTCTACTTAGACATTTTTTGAACAGAAACTCATATTCAATGTTTGTACTTAGACATTTTTTGAACAGAAACTCATATTCAATGTTTGTACTTAGTCTTTTTTTGGACTTGGTCATTTTTTGACAAAAACACTTAGTAATTTTCGACTCTCTGTGTCCCTTTGTGGACTTCAAAAACTTTCCAAGATTGAGATTATAAAGTCACAGAACAAGCTATAAGATGCGGCCTTTACAGAAGATACAACATTGGTAGTTACGCTATTGTGAATGGAACATATAAATTTATTGCAGGAATTTAGTAAGCATGCAAGTAAACATTCATCTAAATGTCCACTTGATGTAAAAACTGTATTGAGTTAAACAATAAACAAAGAAATGTGTTATGAAAACGCTGCAAGTTTGAGATAACGTTTTTGTGTGTCAAAATTTGTGCACTCTATATGCAGTATATGAATACCAATGTTGTACCTTCTTTATAAGTAAGAAATGCAACCTGTAAACGATAAAGGAGTCATATTTAATTAGATTTGTTTGAAAAGAAACAAAAAACGCTTTGATTCTGTAAATATTCTGAGTGCTTGTAAGGTGAAGAAAAAGCACACAAAAAATATTTTGCAAGTTTGCAGAAACCAAAAAGTTAATTCATGAAACTAGTCTTTTTGTTAGCCATGTAGACTCCTTTTGGATAAAACAGGTTACATTTCTTCCTTGGTTGATCATTTATATTTCTTAGCTATGGTTGTCATTTGCCAGCTGATATTTCTTCTCGGATATTTTGGAGTTTAAGTTGAATTTTGAAACTACACATTTTCAATAATTTTAATAAAAAATAGTATGAAATGAAAGCTGTATTTGATTTTACAAATACAATTTTTGAATTGTGGCACTTGACAAGTGCACTACAAAAATGAGGTTTTCAAACAGTAATAATACATCAACTGGCATAATTTCCAACCATCAATTTAAGCAACTATCAAAATGAATAGTAAGGAAGCAGTAGGAGTGCAAAAGCACCCACAAAAACAAAATTTGTTTTAATTAAAACATTAAGGAAACATAACATACAACATAGTCATAATCAAGTTCTTGAGGTTGGGGTGGGTGGGGGTAATGTCTAACAGTGTGGATGCACTAATTGAGTGTTATTGTTTTCTTTCTTTGGAAGACATTTAAAGTTTGTTCAAATAAAGTCTTGAAAATTCAAATAAACAATCTCGTCTGGTTTGCTTATTATTTTCTGATGAATCCTAATATTTTGACAATTATTGGTTCTATGAATAGCTTATAACTCTGATGCCTTCTTGGTGTTGATGAATTAATTAAAAATAACTTTTAGAAAATAATTTAGGATTGGGATAGTTTTGGTATTATCAAACAACAGTCTCCTCACTTGGTGTGCCTCAATAAATGCATGAATAACAAACGAAATGGTTAAAATGGTCATCAGAGTTGAAAACAAATTATGAAAGAAAACCCAATATTCCATGCATGAAATTGTGTGCTTTTAGATGCATGAGAAAAGCTTTATGCCTGAAGCCTTCCTCAGATTCAAACTTTTGGGTGTGAAAAAAAATTACCACTTTCCCTAAAACTATATTTTAGTTTAAAGGGTGTTTTTCCAACAACATTTTTGTAATATGACCAGTGCTCTAACGTTTTCATGGTAATTAGTTTTTGGAGTAACTACGATGTATCAGATAAACTGTACTGCTATTTAATAGAATGCTTTATTATCAAACTAATTTTTTTCTCTCAAAATCCTTGGGGGCTGACCTAAATGAAAGTTTGTAATAGAAATTTAACTGATTCTTCGGAGGCCCCACAAAAAAAGAAGTCCTAAATAATTTGGGTCTTAGGAGAAAAAAAAGTATGAGAGAAGAAAGATTGGCAAATGTGTAAATTATTCTGGCACTACAGCTAGTAATAGAAAATGATACATTTTGGTTGCCTTACAGAATGGTTGAGGCTTTGTACCTCAGTGACTGCTGTTGTGGCTGTAAAGACTGCTAAGATGCAGGGAGAGGCAGCATACACTTGATGAAAGGAAAACATCAGATTCCACGAACTCTGAAAAAGAACAAAATTATATTTAGAGTATAGATGTAAATTAGTGTTCATACAAATGAGGGGATATAGAAAGCATAAGGCATTGGGAAAATTACTTCAGGACAGCATGTTCAGGGGCCTTTAAATTGTCTCCACGTACACTTGACATGTACATAGCCCAGATTGGACTCATCCGATGCAGGCAACGCGACGGAGTCCAGGGTATAAAGGTCCCGTACCAATGCGAAATTTTTTACAGTGGCACTGACTGACGTCCTGCCAGGGCTAGACATGTACAGTACTTCATGTCGTCAAATCTAATTCCCAACACACACGAAAACAATTTGAAGACAAATATGTGCACCCTGTGATTTTACTCTTTTAGTCTTAAAACTTGCATTGAAGGAGTTGAAGAAAGTGAAACAAAAAACGTATAGTGTAAAGCGTCAGAATTCATCAGCAAAATCGATGTGGGTCTATCCGTCCCTAACTACATTTTCCTCACTTGTATTGAGCGAGAATTCAGTGGTTTAATAAACATTTTAACACAATCTATGTTTCTTCGAATTTGTCTTGGGTATCATAAGCTGACAATGATTTTACTGTTACATATTGCCAAGACAATCTTGTCTTAGAAAACCCATCAAATTTCCTCTTTTGCATTAACACATGAATCATTTACCTGATTAAGAAGATTCTATCAACATCCGTGCAGTTCTCATCGTGGAAGTTGTTGAGTTTTGATGTCGGTTTTCGATGTAAATAGTTGCAGAAAATATGTTTTTTCTCCACACACGTGGAACACACGATGCCCGCGCTCAGAAAGAAAATGGCCGCGGGGAGTAAAGGGGTTCATCAACCTCGTTCCCAGGGTGATCGATCTCGGCGCACAATTTTGTCCTTCTCTCGGCCCCATACCCAGCGGCCAGTCTAAAGCAAGGCGCTGGGGACGAGGTAACATTTTTTCCCAGCATGCCTTGCCCGATGTGCATGCGCGTGATGTAGTACGAACGGCATTATTTCATTGGCTGAAATTTGAAAGAATCATAGGGGGCGAGGCCAGCACTTTTCTCAACTTTTGCCTATTTTTTTTCAGGTGCAATGTTGTGCTCTTTATGATGCAGTAAGGCTTTTCTGAAGCCTTTGTTATGAAACAGAAACCAATAATAATATTTGAAGCAATAATTAGGAAGTTGTTATTTTTTATTTTTACTTGAAAGTTGGGGTGAAACTTTAAAAAATATAAGGGGTAAAGTCCAGCATTTTTATCATTAAGCCTTATGATTTTTTTGAGCGGAAAGTTCACAAGCCTTGTGATTTTTTTTTGAGCAAAAAGTTAAAAGGCTATATGATTTTTTTGGAGCTAAGTTTACAAGGGTTTAACCCGTGATTTTTTTTTTTAGAGCGAAAAGTTCACAAGGCCTTAGGATTTTTTGGAGCAAAAAGTTCACAAGGTTAAGTTTACAAGGCTTTAGCCATGTGATTTTTTTAGAGCGAAAAGTTCACAAGGCCTAATGATATTTGTTGAGCAAAAAGTTAAAAGGCCTTGTGATTTTTTTCAAGCGAAAAGTTCACAAGGCCTTATGAATTTTGTCGAGTGCTAAGATCACAAGGCCTTATGATTTTGTTTGAGCGAAAAGTTCACAATGATTTTTTTCGAGCGAAAAGTACACATTGGAGCGAAAAGGCCTTATGATTTTTTTAAAGGCACTGGACACTATTGGTAATTGTCAAAGACTAGCCTTCACAGTTGGTGTGTCTCAACGTATGCATAAAATAACAAACCTGTGAAAATTTGAGCTCAATCGGTCGTCGAAGTCGCGAGATAATAATGAAAGAAAAAAACACCCTTGTCACGAAGTTGTGTGCATTTAGATGGTTGATTTCGAGACTTCCAGTTCTAAACTTGAGGTCTCAAAATCAAATTCGTGGAAAATAACTTCTTTCTCGAAAACTATGGCACTTCATAGGGAGCCGTTTCTCACAATGTTTTTTACCATCAACCTCTCCCCATTACTTGTCACCAAGAAAGGTTTTATGCTAATAATTATTTTGAGTGATTACCAATAGTGTCCACTGCCTTTAAAGCAAAAAGTTTAAAGACTCATGATTTTTTCGAGCAAAAAGTTCACAAGGCCTTATGATTTTTTTCGAGCGAAAAGTTAACAAAGCTATAGCCTTATGATTTTTTTAGAGTCCCGTTGGACTGGTCGACACGAGAGCTAAGAATTATACCACAACGACGAAGACTGGTGGGCAACGGACTGCCGCATGGCCAGGCCGCAGGATGCTGCCCAGCCACCGGTCACGCCCGACTGGTTTATTGCGTAACAATAATAGACAAAATAATAACAACAATCACAACATTCTTCCACGTTATGTTTTTTTTACTTATTTTTTTTAGTGGCCGAATTATAGTAATTTAGCCTTCGAGAAAGACTCTGCTTTTTTTTGCAAGGCTATATATATATAGCCTTGTTATTTTTTTTTTTGAGCGAAAAGATTACAAGGCCTTATGATTTTTTTAGAGCGAAAAATTTACAAGGCTATAGTCTTGTGATTTTATTTCGAGCGCAAAGTTCACACGGCTATAGCCTCATGGGTTTTTTCGTGCGAAAAGTTTACAAGGCTAAGTTATCAAGATAAAACAACAGGACTTTACCCCTTGTCGGTTTTTTTAATGTTGGGCTAAAATTTGATAAAACAACTGGACTTATGACCCCTTGTGATTTGTTTTCCTTCAATTTTTAGCCCAAAATTGATAAATATGTTTGAGATTTTGTCAATTTTTGCCCTCAATAAACATAGACTTACACTTTGGAAAAGAATCTGCCATGGGGGAACCCTTTGTAAATTTCTGAGGTTTTAATAATACAACCTGAAAATTCAGTCTTACTTTTCGACAAGTGTTTTCCTTTAATCAAATATTGTCAAATTGTGGCCTCTATTGAGTCCTACTTCTTTGCCTTACTACAGAAGAAAAACAAAGCTTGTGCTATAGAGTCCGCACTAACTACCTTAGCTTCGATCCCTCCACAGTAGACTGGGCCCCTGTCTTTATCCGCAAGGATAAAGACAGGTTGTGCCGCTAGATCCAGTGATTCCCATTGGATACAATGCACATGCAGTGACATAATGTCCAAATAGTCACTGCTCTCAAGTCCGCAATGTAATTTGACTGCGTATCTATATGTGAAACGACAGAGGTCAGAGGTCAACTACACGCCAGTTTTTGGCCGCTCTCTGGTGTTATTCACGAGCCTTGAAGAATGACGTCAGACGATCAGGCTACCTCCACGGCAGAAATCTTCTCCAGTTCTTTGCGGTTCTTGGTTCGATTCCCCAGCCTGCTGCCTTGATCCTTAGATTTCTTGGCCTCTAACGAAGTACTTGCAGACAAACCCTGTCTCATGTTCCACTTTGCAGAATTACTAGGAGGAGCGAACTCCTGCGGCTGTTTTGGCGTGTTAAGCGTGTCGTCGCAACTTTCTGTGGACGCAAACTTGCTCTTCTTCTTTGCAGTTTGTCTCATCGATGGCATCATCCAGTTGTACTGCTGTGGAGGAGCAAACTCTTGAGGGCGCTCTTCATGTACCCTGTCCCATTGCGACTCTTCTGTTTATAAATAAGAATTGTAAACAAATTGTTAGTTTTAAATGACAGCTACCTGATTATAAAAGTTTAAAAAAGTCTTCAATATCTTCAGTTGACATCAGGGGTGCGTTTTGGCGATTGCAACTGATACCTGATTTGTGTTGCGGGTACTTATGAAGCCATTTTGCTAAAAACAAAAACATGTGTGCACACACGGTGCCAGATTGAACTGAGAAGTCTCGCGATCAATCTACTCCACGGAAGTAGAATTAAGCAAGACAGTTCTCTAAGAACAAACTCTAACCGGCAAGCAGATACACACATGGTGTTACCGCAAACCTATATATACTAGTACTTTGCAGCCATTTTAAAGACACTGGACACTATTGATAACTGTCAAAGACTAGTCTTCACAGTTGGTGTATCTCAACATTATAATGCATAAAATAACAAACCGCAGCTCAAAGAAAAGAAAATTTCAGCTCAATCTATCATCAAAGTTGCGAGATATTAATGAGAGAAAAACACACCCTTGTCGCACCATGGTCACACGAAGTTGTGTGCTTTCAGATGCTTGATTTCGAGACCGCAAATTCTAAATCTGAGGTCCCGAAATCAAACTCGCGGAAAATTACTTCTTTCTCAAAAACTACGTCACTTCAGAGGGAGCTGTTTCTCACAATGTTTTATACTATCAACCTCTCCCCATTACTCGTAATCAAGTGAGGTTTTATGATAGTAATTATTTTGAGTAATTGCCAATAGTGTCCACTGCCTTTAAAAACAAAAACATGTGCGCACACGCGGTGCCAGATTGTTCTGCGCATTGATATGTGCTACATTTGGACTAACAATTTGGTTCAGCATGCAACGTGACCAAGAAGACGAGACGTCCCTCCATGCAACGTTCTCAAAACACAGCCCTGGTACAATATTGTTATTGCGGTGTAAAGTCCTTCTGAATCGTTTATTTCAGCAAAGAGGATGTAGAAGGTTTTAGGAAGGTTAGGTTCCAAGGGGCTGTGTTATACTCAACAGGCCTGTAGCTTTAAACGGATTCATGAATTACTGTACATATATGTGACCTGTCACAACGAAATGAGCTATAAGTCGCATTGTGCCATTTCCCATTACAGACGGTCAAAGTCAAATCTTTCTCATTAGATAAGTGAGAACTCTCTTGTTTCCACAAGCTCTGTCGACTTGGAGGATTATTGTTACCCCAAGTGTTGTATACCATTGGAAAGCTCTTGATCTGCAGAATTCAGAAATGTGAATAGCTAATTTATTTTAAATTCCGACTTTTAGCTCATTTTGTTGTGACAGGTCACACATGTGCCCTCCCTCGGTATCATATCTAAGGCGAGTACACGCAAACATGCAGGTGAGAGTTCATGATACTATGTACAGCCACAGATCTGCTTTGATCATGAAACAGCCCCTTTAATCACAACAAGACTCTGAAATCCTAACTCTCCACAAGGTTTAGTGCATGTTCTTCTTTTACCATGTTTACAAGGTTTATCAACATACAATACATAATAGTAATAATAATAATATCGAAGTCTTATATAGCGCACGTATCTACCTAACGAGGTACTCAAGGCGCTGAGTATATACAAACTTTCAGAAAGATAGGCTATTGCAGTGATGAATGTTGAGACCCAATTAGTTAGCACCTTATAAGGGTTTACAAGGTGCTACGGCGCATTAAGCAACCACAGCCAGGAACATCGGGGCGAACCCCTTCTCTTTTCGATAAGTGCACTAGGTTCTTTTACATGCGTTACACAACACATGGGACCAACGGCTTTACGTCCCATCCGAAGGACGAAGCAATGGTTAAGTGTCTTGCTTAAGGACACAAGTGTCACGGCTGGGGATTCGAACCCACACTGTGCTGATCAGAAACAACAGAGTTTGAATTCATTGAATTCGATGACATGGTTTCATCGGAAGAGAGGGGACAGTAGAACAAAGGAACTCAAAACGAGCAATGCTGTCCTCGCACTGGACTCCTTTGTATTTTTACATCCTCACATTTTCTCATGCTCTTATGGAGAGTGTTTAGTTAGAGGGACAAAGGAAAGTCCTCACAAAGATAGCGAAAAATTGATGTATGTTTACATAGAGGGACAAAGGAAAGTCCTCACAAAGATAGCGAAAAATTGATGTATGTTTACAAAAACGTGTTCCCAAATGGACTGTTTTTGGTTTAAGTACCGCAACTTCTCTGTAGAATGACAATACAATCCAAGGGGACGCATGGTAAACTGACCCTGTCAATTTACCGCAACTGTGATGTAAAACTAACAAGCGGAAAGAGGGCGCAGAAGACTTCCGCACAGCCACTGTAACTTATCTAGAAAGTGCAACGGGAACAGCTCCTTGCTGTAAACCTACCGCGACCACGCTGTAAAAAAACTTTGCAAACGCTGCGGAATATAAGTCTAGGTGGGAACGCACTGTAGAATTACGCAAAAGCCAGTCACGGTAAATTTCCACGTGACAGCTGAAGGAAAAGTCCAATGGGAACATGGCTTTAATGTACTTCGAGTCTAATACTTTGCTAGAGCCTTCCGCATCAAGAAAACGACACAAACGCCCTAAAAAAGAACAAGAAGATGAAGAAGGGTACCCTACCTTTTCCAATATCCCAAGGTCTCGCCGGCGCCGTCTTGCTCAGCCTCTCTGCTAATCTCTTCTCATCCTCCTCCTTCTGTCTCCGTCTCGCTGACTCTGACTCCTCCTTCATCCTCGCATCTTCCTCCTCCTCCTGATGTTCCTTATCGCCCTCCTCCTCAACTATCTCCCCCTTGGCTCGGTTACGCTGCTTCACTTGAGGGCCGCTTTGCGTTTCGCTTTAAGGTGGTCACTCTTGGTAATCTGACCAAGCGTCTGAAAAAAGAAACGATCGCACAAAACGATATTCCAACTGTATTCTTGAAAAACATCTGTATCAATGTGCATTTGGAACTTTAAAGCTTGATTTCTCAAACCAAGGCCAACTGGGTCAATTTCACAAAGGGTTAGGACTATTCCTAACTTAGGACTATATAGTCCTAGAAGATATAAAAACTGACGAGTAACTCGTCCTAACTCGAGATAAGACAAGTCTTAACTCTTTGTGAAATCCACCCTTGGTCCTACCATGGAGGTAGAGGTAGATACGAAAAGAGTGGAGTGTCCCCTTAAATTTCATGTATATAAATTAACTCAGAAATGAATACTTTCATCACCTTGTGATGGGTTTAGATCGCATCACAATTTTTATTCCATGAGGGGAGGCTTGTGTAAATCTCACTGAGAGTAGTAGTTTTGAAAAGAACTGGTGGTTGACAATCGTGGAGTTGTCAACCAACGGTTCTTCTCAGGACCAACTCTACTCAAAAAGAGATTCATAAATACCTCAGACAGTTTTGCTATTCCTATTGGTGGAGAGCGCGTCACGTGGGTGTGTATAAACCTTTGTTTATGACCGGTAAAAAGTGTTAATTCATGGGCGTGACACGCGACCTTGCACCTGTTCTTATAAGACAGTGTCTTCACTCCTATTGGTAGAGAACAATGGCTGAAACAGATGTGCTACATCACGCGATACGCGCTACGCGCACAACATTCCCTTATAAAGAGTTGTTTACCCGAGGGGGGCGGAGGGCTTTACCATTTCATAGCTAGAGGGGTGTTGTGTTGAAAGAAATCTATTAAAAATTATAATTTTTGCATTTATTTTACTTTTTGACAAAAAAGTGATGATGTTTTGACCGAAAAGGTATTTATGAATGGGAATCAAAGTGTGTTGAATAGGTTTTCAACTAGTGGTTTAAACCTGCCGAGGTCTGGTTCTCTATAATTTACCTCGACTTCGTCTCGGTAAAATTATCAAGAACCAAGCCTCGTTGGGATTAAACCACTAGTTGGAAACCTCTTCACCACACATTGATTCCCTTATTTAAACATGGTGCTATCGCAAAACTAACCATGGTACTGGACACTATTGGTAATTGTCAAAGACCCGTCTTCTCACTTGGTGTATCCCAACATATGCATAAAATAACAAGTCTGTGAATGTTTGGACTCAATTACTCATCGAAGTTGCAAGAGAAGGGTTGTGGGTTCTGAGGTGTTGGTAGTGAGTTGTACTTTGGTATTTTGTTGCTGTAGGTTGTTGGGTTGTCGAGGTGGGTTATGGGTTTTGATATACATGTATGGGTGTCATGGCCGAGCGGATAAGAGCTCTGATGCTTCTGTTCAGCAGAGTGTGGGTCGAATCCCGGTCGTGACACTTGTGTCCCTGAGCAAGACACTTAACTACAATTGCTTCTCTCCACCCAGGGGTAAATGGGGACCTATGAGGGCAGAGATGGTTCTTGTGATTGATTTAGCCGAGTAGCGCATATTGATGTTGCACAGGCTGCATACTCCCCACCAGGGAGCTGAGATGGTTTAAGGAGTGATTTAAGGCCCAGTGACCATGGTAATAATGTGAAGCGCTTTGGGACGCCCTCCGGGTGTGAGAAGCGATATATAAAAACGGGTTATTATTATTATTATTATGCGGGTTGTGGGTTGAGGGCTGGTTGTGATGCCTATCCTAGACTGGGGGTCTGTCTTTCAGGTCCATGCCGCTAGATCCAGTGATTCCATTGGATACAATGATATTGGATAAACGTGCACCCATTATGCCCAAACAGTACACTACTGTCAAGTCCGCAATGGAATTTGACTGCGTATCTCTATGTGAAATTAATAGAGTACAAAAGTCAAAACACACACCAGTTTTTGATGCCGGTCTCTGGTGTAATTTGCGAGCCACGAAGTGTGGCATCAGATGTTCAGGCTATGCTTATCCAAGTGCTAAAGTACCGTACAAACTAGTAAGTTTGCAAAGAAAACATCTCCTCAACTGTTTTCCCATAGTTTTCCTCTGAAGTAACGTAGTTTTTGAGAAAGAGGTTATGCAACTGAAAGCACACAAAGTTTTGCAACAAGAGTGTTTTTTCTTTCATTATTTTCTTGTAACTTCGAAGACCAACTGAGCCCAAATTTTCACAGGTTTGTTATTGTATGCAAATGTTGGGATACACCAAGTGAGAATGCTGGTCTTTAAAGGCAGTGGACACTATTGGTAATTACTCAACATAATTGTTAGCATAAAACCTTTCTTGGTGACAAGTAATAGGGAGAGGTTGATGGTATAAAACATTGTGAGAAACGGCACCCTCTGAAGAGCCATAGTGTCCGAGAAAGAAGTAATTTTCCACAAATTTGATTTTGAGACCTCAGATTTAGAACTTGAGGGAGGTCTCGAAATCAACCATCTAAACGCACACAACTTCGTGGGACAAGGGTGTTTTTTTCTTTCATTCATATCTCGCAAGTTCGATGACCGATTGAGCTCAAATTTTCACAGGTTTGTTATTTTATGTATATGTTGAGATACACCAACTGTGAAGGCTAGTCTTTGACAATTACCAATAGTGTCCACTGCTCTTAATCAACACAAAAATCATGTTATCTTCTTACCTCGTCTCTAAGATGACTCAACATCTCCATCTGACTCTGTCTCTCTCCCTCATCCTTTGAGAAGTCAAAGCAGCCGACACCCATCTCTCTCACCTCTGAACAGAAACAAAACTGGCATTAAAGACTCTGGACACTTTTGGTGTTTGTCAAAGACCAGTCTTCTCACTGAGTGTATCTCAACATATGCATGAAATAACAAACATGTTAAAATTTGAGCTCAATTGGTCATCGAAGTTGCAAGATAATAACGACAGAAAACACCCTTGTCACACAAAATTGGGTTCTTTCAGATGCTTGATTTTGAGACCTCAAAATCTAATATGAGGTCTCGAAATCAAACTCATGGAAAAAAAAATTCTCAAAAACTACGTTACTTCAGAGGGAGCCGTTTCTCATAATGTTTTATACAATCAACAATTCCAACAGTGTCCACTGCCTTTAAAGGGAAGGTACACATTTGGTAATTGTCAAAGAACAGTCTTCTCACTTGGTGTATCCCAACAAAAGCATAAAATAACAAGCTTGTGAAAATTTGGGCTCAATCGGTCAACGAAGTTGCGAGAAAATGATGAAAGAAACAACACCCTTATTGGACGAATTTGTGTGCTTTCAGATGGGAATAAAAGACTTCTAGCTAGAAGTCTTTTAATATTTTAGTGAGAAATTACCTCTTTCTCAAAAAACTACGCTACTTCAGAGGGAGTTGTTTCCCACAATGTTTCACACTATCAACAGCTCTCCAATGCTCATCACCAAGTCAGTTTTTAAGTTAATATTTGTTTTGAGTAATTACCAAACGTGTACCTTCCCTTTAACCACCTTTCAGTGATCACTTTGCAGAACAAGTTTGTATTTTTTAATTTGTTTTGTCATAATGAAACACTGATTTCTATCTAACCCAGTAGAGAAATTGACTGTTCTCAAGAAATGTACCTCGAGACTTATTTTTATCTATTGAGAAAATGTGGCTTTTGTTCACCGTCTCAAAAATTTATTGAGCTAACCTATGGTAATATTTTTTAGAATATGCTGAAACATGTTGTTTAAAATTATCTTGGGAAACCCGGGCAATACAAAAAAAACACAACAAATCTTGCGTGTTCCGAAATAACATTCCCGTGGGCACATGATCGCAACCCATTAAAAGATTTGGGTATTGAAGATTTTGAAGATAATAATAGTGGAAACCTTACCCCTTCAAATATTACTTACTGAGGTGCTGTAGTTTTTGAGAAATGAGTCAAACAATGTCATGAAAATACGTTTGTAAATAATTCAAATAATTTTCGTGACATTGTTTTACTCATTTCCCAAAAACTACAGCACCTCAGCACGTAATATTTTCATGGGAGCTTTCTACTATCATTATCTTCAAACTGTGTAAGTTTAGTGTAAATCTGTGGACATTGTGTTTTTTGTCCTACAAAAGTTACATAGACCCTTAAACCACAAGAACGATCTACTGACTAGACTGAATCATTATGCTCAAGTAAAAAAGGAATCCTACATGAGTGAATACGGGCAGGCGCCCAATAGAGTGGTCTTTGTCAAATTGAAATATTCCTACCGTTCCCAACCCTTGAGACCTACTCAAAATAACTATTAGCATAAATCCTTACTTGGTAAAGAGTAATGGGTAGAGGTTGATAGTATAAAACACTGCGAGAAACGGCTCCCTCTGAAGTAAAGTAGTTTTCGAGAAAGAAGTAACTTTCAACGAATTTGATAATCGAGACCTCAGATTTAGAATTTGAGGTCTCGAAATCAAGCATCTGAAAGCACACAACTTATGCGACAAAAGCATTTTTTCTGTCATTATTATCTGGCAACTTTGACAACCTATTGAGCTCAAATTTACACAGGTTTGTTATTTTATGCATATGTTGAGATACACCAAGTGAGAAGACTGGTCTTTGACAATTGCGAATGGTGTCCAGAGTCTTTAAGACGGAAAACAAAATACACAAATTGTTTCTCTTTCTTTAACACTAAAATTGCGATTTTCCTTATACATGTACGTTGTGAACTAACACGGAACTCTTCACTCCACAAAATGGCCGACCGTGTTAGCTTTAAAGGAAAACCATAGCCCGACTTGCCCGATTCTCTGCCAAACAGGGCCAAATTTCATAGAGCTGCTATAAGCACACAAATTTGCTTAGCATGAAATTTTTTCCTTGATAAAAACAGGATTACCAACCAAATTTCCATTGGTATTCAGCTGTTGTTTGCTTTTCCTGAAAATCATGTGGAAATTTGGTTGGTGATCCTGTTTTTTATAAAGGAAGAAATTTCATGCTAAGCAAATTTTTGTGCTTAGCAGCTCTATGAAATTAGGCCCAGTACACCACAGCACCAAGAGTCCCAATAAAGTAATGTAAGTGCTGAATTGAATTGTCCTCTCTAACCGATAAGAGTCGCTATGTGGCACTCATTACACACACATTCTGGTGATGGTTAAAGGCAGTGGACACTATTGGTACTGTAATTGTCAAAGACTAGCCTCCACAGATGGTGAACCTCAACATATGATGGTTGAGACCTCAAGTTCTAAATATGAGGTCTCAAAATCAAATTCGTGGAAAATTACTTCTTTCTCGAAAACTATGGCTCTTCAGAGGGAGACGTTTCTCACAATGATTTATACCATCAACCTCTCCCTATTACTCGTCACCAAGAAAGGTTTGATGCCAATAATTATTTTGAGTAATTACCAATAGTGTACACTGCCTTGAAAGCCATTGGACCCTTTTGGTAAACAGTATTGTCCAAGGGCCACACTTCGTGTATCACCACTTTGATATCAAATAACAAACCCTGTGAAAATTTAGGCTCAATCGGTCATCGGAGTCGGGAGAAAATAAAGAGAAAACCCACCCTTGTATCCGCCTGTTTCGCTGTGTCACGACATGTGTTTAAAATAAATCAGTAATTCTCGTTATCGAGAATTGATACTGTTTTACTGTTTTCTCAAGTGAAAAAGTAAAGCATTTCATGGAATAATATTTCAAGAGAAGTCTTTCACCACTACCTTCTGTAAACCCTGTCAGTTATTTGAAAATCTGTGAACTTTAATTTTTTTATCTGTACCGAAAGGGTCCAATGGCTTTAACCTACTGCCTCATCCAGGAGTGAGTCCTAAAAATATAAATGAGAGAGGGAGTGCATGCAGTGAGTACACAGGTGTGAGTGGAGTCAGAGAAACCGCCTGGTGTTGCGTAACAAAAGGAAGGCATGAGGGCCGCCTGGGGCATTTAAAGGGTGTTTAAAACACTATTGATAATTACTCAAAATAATTATTAGCATAAAACCTCACTTGGTAAAGAGAAATGGGTAAAGGTTGATAGTATACAACATTGTGAGAAACGGCTCCCTCTGAAGTTGAGTAGTTTTCGAGAAATTTCATTTCGAGACCTAAGATTTAGAATTTGAGGTCTCGAAATCAAGCATCTGAAAGCACACAACTTATGCGACAAAGGCGTTTTTTCTTTCATTCTTATCTGGCAACTTCGACGACGTTTTGAGCTCAAATTTTCACAGGTTTGTTATTTTATGCATTATGTTGAGATACAACAAGTGAGAAGACTGGTCTTTAACAATTACCAAAGGTGTCCAGTGCCTTTAAGAACCCTATCTTACACCTTACCATCAAACTTGAGGTTATGGTAGTGAAGAGGCCCAGGACCTCGGCTCCTCATTTCTTCCTCCTCAGCCTCCCATTTCTTCCTCATCATCTTCCGATGCATGTCACTAAGATATGCAAAACAAAAACAGGTATTAAAGTGAAGCTTATTATCTCATCCCCATCCGCCACCAGAGGGCAGTATGCTTCCCATCATGGCTGATTTAACAGTCTCCTCTTTCCCAATCCTTTAAAGGGTCTATGTACTTTTTGTAGGATAAAAACACAATGTCTACAGATTTACACAAAATTTACAGATAATGATAGTAGAAAGCTACCCTGAAAATATTACTTGCTGAGGTGCTGCAGTTTTTGAGAAATGAGTAACACAATGTCATGAAAATAATTTTTGTCTCAGTGATCATGAGACGAAAATTATTTTAGAATGTAAAAACGTTTTTTCATGACATTGTTTTACTAATTTCTCAAAAACTATAGCACCTCAGTCAGTAATATTTTAAGGGAAGCTTGCTACTGTCATTAGCTTCAAACAGTGTCAGTTTGATGTAAATCTGTGAACATTGTGTTTTGTGTTTGATACAAAAAGTACCCAAATCCTTTAAGGCCACATGCCAACAGATATTATTATCACAAGAGCGAAAATCTGGAAGTGATTCTTGCTTCATAGATTTCTCTTTGTCTTCCTTCTCCCTAAGTTATGCAAACAAAGACAGGTCAAGTTAAAGGAACACGTTGCCTTGGATCGGTCGAGTTGGTCTTTGAAAAGCGTTTATAACCGTTTGTTATAAAATGCGTATGGTTAGAAAGATGTTTTAAAAGTAGAATACAATGATCCACACAAATTTGCCTCGAAATTGCGTGGTTTTCCTTTTACTTTGCGGGCCATTTATGGGAGTCAAAAATTTGACTCCCATAAATGACCGACCGTGTTTGACGACAAGGTAAAGGAAAACCACGCAATTTCGAGTGATACTTGTGTGGATCATTATATTCTACTTTTAAAAGATCTTTCTAACCATGCATTTTATAACAAACGGTTATAAACGCTTTTCAAAGACCAACTCGACCGATCCAAGGCAACGTGTTCCTTTAAAGGGTGGTGTGAGTGCTGATGATGACTAGAGCAGGCTAGATGAAATGTTGAGACTAGCAATACTCATCCCACAAGAAGATTGAGACAAAGAACTCCTCTCCAAGATTGATACAAAGACAGATACCTTCTCTGTGAGACCAAGACCAAAACCTAACCTCCAAGATCGAAACCAAGGCCAAGATCTTCCGTCTGAGATCAAGACCAAGACCTCAAGACCAAGTCAAAGACTTCCCCTCCAAGATCGAGACAAAAAACAAGACCTTCCCTTGTAGCTTAAAATCAAGACCAAGACCTCCGCACTGAGATCGTGACCAAGACCAAGAAATTGAGACCAAGTCCAAGAACTCATGTTCAAGTTCGAGACCAAGAGACCTCCCTCCTAACATTTAAACCAAGGCCATCTCTTTAAAACCGAGACCTTCCCTCCAAGACTGAGACAAGACAAAGACCTAACCTCCTAGGGGGAGACCAAGACCAAGACCTCCTCTGTGAGGCCAAGACGAAGACTGTCCCTCCAGAACCAAGACCATGACCCCAATGTCTGACACCAAGACCCAGACCATGAACTTGGATAAATCTGAACTGTACACATAAACTGTTTGGGTTTTCCTCCAACAGCTAAAACTGAAATTTCTTCATCATCTTATCTACACAGCTACCTTCAGGGTCACAGTGCTAGTCACTTTTTAAGGGTAACTTTTTTAGCGCCATGAGGATGGATTTGTGCGCTTTATAAGTTTTCATTATTACTATTACTACTTATTTCATTACCAGAATGTAGAATAGTTGACCAAGTTCACTCTGTATGAGTGACTTCTTTGGAGTTGTATTTTTTTCGGCCTCCTATACCAAAATGTTGCACAAATTGTGTGCTTTTACAAACTATGAATCAAATAGCGAGCGCAGAGACCAATCATTTATATCCGGTGATAATCTGGACTTACCTAAATGCCTGAGGATTAAGACGTTTATCAATGTTGATGAGCTCAGGAAGATCTTTCTTCATACAGTGTCTGGATTGTTCTAAGGTGTCCACAAAATCCATTCTGAGAAGAAGAGAAAAACAAGGAAAGTACAGACTTTAAATGTAGATTCATAAATACTCCGAACAGTTTCTCTACTCCTATTGGTGGAGAGCGCGTCACGTGCGGGGTGTTTAAATAAGAGAATAAAAGTGTAGCGACGAGTTCTTAAAGTCACTATTCTTTTATTCCCATTCATAAATGCCCTTTTGTTAAAAACTTTAAACAAAATACAATTATAGACACTTTGACAATTGAAAATTTGAGGTTTGAAATATTTTTTTCAAAAACTTTGTGAAGAATCTGTTTGATGCGCGTGGGTTGTGTGTACGCGCGCGCTTATAAAAAGATTACGCGCGCGCTAACATATATTACTCGCTGTATAGCTATGATTTGCGTTCCGCGTGATAATCTTGCGCGCGCGCGCCCGACACGCGGAAGCCAGCCAGTCTTAAACAGCTTCAGCTGTGTCTTTATCAACCGTTTAAACACCCCCACGTGACGCACTCTCCACCAATAGGAGTAGAGAAACTGTCTGGGGTATTTATGAATGGTTGATAATGACCAGTGTTTACGACCAGCTGGCTTCCACATGTCACAAAGTTTTTAAAACAAATATTTCCAACCTTGAATGTTCAACTGTCAAAGAAGAAGAGAAAACAAGGAAAGTATGACTTTAAAATCCACTGAACACCATGGTAGTTACTCAAAGCAATTGTTAGCATTTCACTTACTTAATAACTAGCAATGGAGAGCTGTTGATTTGATAGTATAAAACATTGCAAGAAACAGCTCCCTTTGAAGTAACATAGTTTTTGAGAAAGGGGCAACTTTTCACCCAAGTAATTAAAGACATTCAGGCCTGAAGCCTTTCTCAGGCTTCTAAAAGCACACAAATTTGGGCAACAATGGTGTTTTTTCTTTAATTACTCTCTCGCTACTTTGATTGTTTTAAAAGTTTTCACAGATTTGTATTTGATTCATATGTTGGGATACACCAACTGAGAATACTTGTCTTTGACAATTTAATTACCCAATGTAGACAAATGTGCTGTCACCATCCACACTAAACACTAAACGTGGACGGATTTGACATTGGTCTTAAAAACATGGTTATGAAATACTTACTTAGAGATATACCAAGAGGATTGCCGAAAGTACTAATACTGCCTTTAAGTGGACAAAGCACCTTAACATTTTCTACAAAGAAAAAAAAAGCAGCAAATGAGATGGGATTTTTAGCTCGATTTTCCCCTCGAATGATTTCCTTACCATTGGTCTAGAGGGTCGACAGGGCCAGGTACATCTGAGGCCCCCATCTCATTCTCCGGCCCCGCCCTTGCTGCCTCCTGTTTTCCCCCTCCCCCTCCCTGGATGACTTCCTTGCCATTGGTCTAGAGGGTCGACAGGGCCAGGTACATCTGAGGCCCCCATCTCATACTCCAGCCCCGCCCTTTCTGCCTCCTGTTTTCCCCCTCCCCCTCCCTGGATGACTTCCTTACCATTGGTCTAGAGGGTCGACAGGGCCAGGTACATCTGAGGCCCCCATCTCATACTCCAGCCCCGCCCTTTCTGCCTCCTGTTTTCCCCCTCCCCCTCCCTGGATGACTTCCTTACCATTGGTCTAGAGGGTCGACAGGGCCAGGTACATCTGAGGCCCCCATCTCATACTCCAGCCCCGCCCTTTCTGCCTTATGTTTTCCCCCTCCCCCTCCCTGGATGACTTCCTTACCATTGGTCTAGAGGGTCGACAGGGCCAGGTACATCCGTGGCTCCCATCTCATACTCCAGCCCCGCCCTTTCTGCCTCCTGTTTTCCCCCTCCCCCTCCCTGAATGACTTCCTTACCATTGGTCTAGAGGGTTGACAGGGCCAGGTACATCCGTGGCCCCCATCTCATACTCTGGCCCCTCCCTTGCTGCCTCTTCTTCCCCCCCCCCCCCCCCCTAGATGAATTTCCTTACCATTGGTCTTGAGGGTCGACAGGGCCAGGTACATCCGTGGTCCCATCTCATACTCTGACCCCGCCCTTGCTGCCTCCTCTTTCCACCTCCCCCTCTAGATGAATTTCCTTACCATTGGTCTTGAGGGTCGACTGGGCCAGGTACATCCGTAGCCCCCATCTCATACTCTGGCCCTGCCCTTGCTGCCTCCTCTTCCTCCTCCTCGAGTCTTCTCTTCTCCTTCATGTCACTGATGGCCTTCTTCTCATAGTCCACCAGGAAGTGATCTGCAACATCGTCCCCTTGGTAAGACGGAATGTGACAAGATGACTTCAGTATTAGTGATCAGCCATTTGAAAGTTAGATTTAAACAATGTCTGGTACAATGACATGCTTAGCCACAAGGTGTTTTCTTAAATTGAAAGTTCTATGACAATTGAGACAGTTGCTACATCAAATGTTTCAGGGCAAGTGTTTGCATAGTTAGTAAGAGATGCAGGGTTCGGGTCGATACTCTGGAATTGCGAGTCAATAAGCGCAAATACAACCGATTTGAAAAAAGAAAAAAAATCATGATACTTAGTTTTGTATTTACTAATTTTACAAAAATCCTCTGGACAAAACAATTGTTAAGGCTCCAGACACCAAGATAAACACCAAGTAAAAAAAAACCCATTCCGACGACCTTGTTTCCATTTTTAGTGTCCTTTGGCAAAAATTTCAGTCCCGAATGGCCCAACATTCAATGAGAGTGCATGGCACAATGGTACAGGAGTTTGCTCAACTGGAGGTTGCTATACAAAAGCTTGCCCTGAACCAAGACGGGAAGTTAATTCAGAGGTCACAGGTTCAAGTCCCGCTGGTGTAAACCAAAATAAGTAAAGACTGGGTTACAGTGCTCTGTTTTTAATCCTTTAAAGGGTCTATTAGTCTAGACCAGATTTCCAAAAGGGCCCTAGTTAAGGAAGTGAGCGTCATTTTTGAGTAAAAGTTGGTAACATACCTGATTTAACTAATTTGGGGGTGCTGAATCCGAAAATGGTGGCTACCTAGGCTAATTTTAGTCCTTCACCCTGAAAAATCAAATTTAAAACAATACAGAAAACCTAGCAGATGACGGACTTTTCACGTGAAAAATAGTCAGGTTCTGCTGTGGTTCCACATTGATGTTGTCAGGATACTATACAGGGCAGGTAACCGGGTGCAGGTCAGGTATCCGTAACAAACTTTTGATTGTACTGGATAGATCTACAACCAAATTGCACTTTCAGAGGGACCAACAGGCGCTTTCAATGTCATTTGAAAGTATTTGAGTTCGTGTTTTTTCTAATAAAGAGTTATTTATCAGTTGAACATAATTTCTCTGTTGTTAAAAGCACAAACCGTTGATTATTTTCTCTTGTTATGTAGGCCTACACTACTTAAACATGTAGGCCTACCAGGTGTAGTCTAGACTCAACAATGATACAGAAAATTGTATTGTATATCAACTTTTCAGTGCTCCCTGTTTTTGAATAGGTTAGCTTTTAGTCTTCACACTCATGGCTTGAAATTATCTTACCAGTCAAAAAATTTGATTTTAGAGGATTTTAAAGTAACTCATTTTTCGATTACAATCCTCCCCCGTTTTAGAAAGTATTCTCCAGTTGACGAACCAATCTAACTGTTGTAGGCTAACAATTGAAAAAATAAATTCCAGTTTGTTTGTTTGTTGGCAGTATAACGCATTGTTAGTCGCGTTTGTACACACACGGACAAATTGCACACAAGAAGACGATAGTAAGATTCCGAAAAAAGGACAACAACATACATGTATGTATCCCCTCCATTGATAAAACAATCCACCCCTCTCTTTTCAGCTGGCTGTGAAGAACAAGGAAAAATCAAATATCTCTTTATTCATTATTACCGCTCAATCCACAAGTATAGACTCCTACATTATTTTTGTGTGTCAGCTAGGACGGTCAGCTAGAACATAAAATCAGGTTAATTTTAGGAAAAACACTATTGGATTTTGGGAAATATCAGCTTGAATGGAATGCTTTGATGCGTCGACATTTTTGTAATGTCATGTAACTGTATCTCCCCAAAGGAAATTAACATGTAAAATTATATGTTTGTTTATCAGTTTCCTGAATGCTAGTCCATCTGCATGATGATTTGTGTTTTTTAGCAAGTCACTATTCAATCGAATTGCAATGTGTTGTGTACTATTAATTCTGTACTTTCTTTTATAGAAATGTCTCTGTAAGGACAGGGATGGGAGCCCAAATACTACAAAACATTTGTTTATAATTTATATACATTGGGTTGTTTATTGGACATAATATTAAGTGACATCAAACTGAAACACTTGCTTTTCGCATTCTAAGTATCTTGAACAATTCTGAAAAAAAAAAAGCTGACATACAAAAATAAAGTAGGAGTCTATATGTGTGGACTGTTCAAATAATAAATAACTCTTTATTAAAAAAAACACGAACTCAAATACTTTCAAAATGACATTAAAAGCACCTTTTGGTCCCTCTGAATGTGCAATTTGATTGAAGATCTATCCAGTACACCCAAAAGCTTGTTACGGATACCTGACCTGCACCTGGGTACCTGCCCTGTATAGTATCCTGACAACATCAATGTGGAACCACAGCAGAACCTGACTATTTTTCACATGAGAAGTCTGCGTCTCCTAGGTTTTCTGTATTGTTTTAAACTTGATGTTTCAGGGTGAAGGACTAAAAATTAGGTTTGGTATCCATCATTTTCGAATTCAGCACCCCCAAATTAGTTAAATCAGGTATGTTACCAACTTTTACTCAAAAATGCCGCTCGAAGTTGTTTTTTTTAAAATCTGGTCTAGACTATATGTAACTTTTGTAGGACAAAAAACACAATGTCCACAGATTTACACTAAACTTATACAGTTTGAAGATGATGATAGTATAAAGCTTCCCTGAAAATATTACGTGCTGAGGTGCTGTAGTTTTTGAGAAATGAGTAAAACAATGTCATGAAAATAATTTTCGTCTCATGAGACGAAAATTATTTAAATCATTTACAAACGTATTTTCATGACATTGTTTTACTAATTTCTCAAAAACTACAGCACCTCAGTAAGTACTATTTGAAGGGAAGCTTTCCACTCTTATTCTCTTCAAACCCTGTAAGTTTAATGTAAATCTATGGACATTTTGAAAAGGTACCCAAATCCTTTAAAGCCATTGGACCCTTTCAGTACAGGAAAAAAAAAAGTTCACAGATTTACAAATAACTTACAGGGTTTACAGAAGGTAGTGGTATTAGACTTCTCTTGAAATATTATTCCATGAAATGCTTTACTTTTTGAGAAAAAAGTTAAAACAATATCAATTCTCGATAGCGAGAATTACGGATTTATTTTAAACACATGTCATGACACGGCGAAACGCGCGGATACAAGGGTGGGTTTTCCCGTTATTTCTCCCGACTCCGATGACCGATTGAGCCTAAATTTTCACAGGTTTGTTATTTGATATAAAAGTTGTGATACACGAAGTGTGGGCTTTGGGCAATACTGTTTACCGAACGGGTCCAATGGCTTTAAAGGAAAACGTTGACCTTGGATCGGACGATGAAATGCATATGATTAGAAAGATATTTTAAAAGTTGAATATAATGATCCACACAAACATGCCTCGAAAGTGTTTTCCTTGTATGCCGTGGACTAAAACACGGTCAGCAACCTAATTAAGGGAGTCAAAAATTTGATTCCCATAAATGGCCAATTGGCCTGATCCAAGGCAACGTGTTCCTTTAAAGATGGGCTCATACATGTGTAGGTCTGCTTGGAATCAGTAGAGAAAGTTGATGATTAAAAAAAACAGTCACAGGTTCTGTTTAACCCTTTAGGAAAATAAGCGTAAGGGCACAACTCTTTACCTGCTGTCAGAATGGCTCCTTTTGACATCTCCTCCTAGAGCTTTAACTTGGCCTCTAAGGCTGCCCTGAAAACACAACAAAAAAATCAAGTCTTGAAACACTAAAACATACTATCGTTACCTGGTATTTACTTCTTTTGGGAAGGAACATTACAGAATTGGTTTTTGCTAACAGAACAGTTGCTGGCAGTGTAAGCACTTTATGTAATCCACCATCAATACATAAACTGACAAACCTGTAGAAGTTTGAGATCGATCGGCCATCTGGGTCACGAGAGAATAGTGAAAAACCGAATACAAATTTTACATTGCATCGATGCCAAAATTAAATGAATAAAACCCTCACTGAGCGATAAACTCCAAACGCGAAGTTAGAATATTTATTTCTCATCAAATATGACATTTCAGGCAGAAATATTTCAAGGGATGTTTTCTACTATCATCATCATTAGACTGTGTAAGTTTTATGTAAATCTGTGATCTTCACGATTTTTGTTTCTTACCATTTCTGTAACGTTCCTTTAAAGGCAGTTTGGTAATTACTCAAAATAATTATTATCATAAAACCTTTCTTGATTACGAGTAATGGGGAGAGGTTGATAGTATAAAATATTGTGAGAAACAGGTCCCTCTGAAGTGACGCAGTTTTGGAGAAAGAAGTAATTTTCCACGATATTGATTTTGAGACCTCAGATTTAGAATTGGACGTCTCGAAATCATGCATCTCAAAGCACACAACTTCGTGTGACCATGGTGCGACAAGGGTGTATTTTCTTTCATTAATATCCCGCAACTTCAACGACCGATTGAGCTCAAATTTTTACAGGTTTGTTACTTTATGCATATGTTGAGATACACCAAATGTGAAGACTAGTCTTTGACAATACCCGATAGTGTCCAGAGTCTTTAACACAGATGTGTGTTGGGCATTGTATACTCACTGTTTTATCAGAACTATCACAGGCAAATCACTCAGGTGGGATTTGAACCCATGACCTTTGCATTGCTAGAGCAGACACATGTATAACTCGGGAAAGTACTGAGTATACAGTGCTTTCATACACATCGGTGTAAACAAATTATATTATTTATCTCCGATGCAAAACCTGGAATATATTATAGTTAAAACAAACTTTTCTTAAAGTCACCTGGAAGTGATATTTTTTCAAAATAAAGCTTTTGTCAACAATCAAAATGTGTGTTTTGATGAGTAGAATATGAATAAATAGTTAACTAAGGTTCCAAAAAATGTGTTTTCTTTTTATTTATAAATTTAAGAGTTAGGCCCGACCCGAGAGGGCGCTGTCCATGACGTCAATCGAGGCACGATAGTTGAAGAGAAAATGTGTAGTCTGGCCTCGTATACTGGGTACCTGATCGGTATGATGCATACGTACAGAACTATGGTCACGAACCATGTCTGCACGCACTATGGCTGCTGTGCGGACGGTCCACTCGGACTACCCTGCACGGACAATGGCATGCAGTGCCAACACAAGATAGCTTGGCGCTTGACGATTGGTGTAAGCTAAAAACATGCCCTCAAAGTTGAAACATTACCCAAATTGTTTTCTCATCAGGCAAATGCTCCTTTAAGTTCATCACGTCTTTCAGGTACCTTCTTCGACGTCCCACTAGCAAGAAAAATTGTTGGGATGGTGTCATGTTTCAGAATACTTTTTCTTTTCATGTCAAATGTGTGGTGTATTGTTTTCCGGATTCGAAGCACGACGGTTCGAAGTGTTCGCTGCACAGTGCTGAAAAAAGACAATGGACCGACCACTTTGCAAACTGACCCCATCTAAAGTTGTTTTACTGCATTTAGCAGCAATACACCTGGTCGGCATTGCCGGAAAAAATGCAAAAAAAAACTTTTTTTCGAAACGTACAAACTCACGACTAGGACTTGCATGTACTTCCACATGTGTTCGATGTTCGATTAAGGCAAGGTTACCCCCTTCACAGTCCCTAAGGATGTAGGCATGGGCATCATCCACTAAAAGCCACCTACTCCTAGGGCTGAAACAGGGTTACCCCCTTCACAGTCCCTAAGGATGTAGGCATGGGTATCATCCACTAGAAGCCACCTACTCCTGGGATTGAAACAGGGTTACCCCTTCACAGTCCCTAAGGATGTAGGCATGGGTATAATCCACTAAAAGCCACCTACTCTTAGGGCTGAAACAGGGTTACCCCCTTCACAGTCCCTAAGGATGTAGGCATGGGTATCATCCACTAAAAGCCACCAGCTCCTAGGGCTGTAACAGGGTTACCCCCTTCACAGTCCCTAAGGATGTAGGCATGGGTATCATCCACTAAAAGCCACCTACTCTTAGGGCTGACACAGGGTTACCCCCTTCACAGTCCCTAAGGATGTAGGCATGGGCATCATCCACTAGAAGCCACCTACTCCTAGGGCTGACACAGGGTTACCCCCTTCACAGTCCCTAAGGATGTAGGCATGGGTATCATCCACTAAAAGCCACCTACTCTTAGGGCTGACACAGGGTTACCCCCTTCACAGTCCGTAAGGATGTAGGCATGGGTATCATCCACTAGGAGCCACCTACTCCTGAGGCTGAAACAGGGTTACCCCCTTCACAGTCCCTAAGGATGTAGGCATGGGCATCATCCACTAGAAGCCACCAGCTCCTAGGGCTGTAACAGGGTTACCCCTTCACAATCCCTAAGGATGTAGGCATGGGTATCAATCACTAGAAGCCACCTACTCCTGGGATTGAAACAGGGTTACCCCTTCACAGTCCCTAAGGATGTAGGCATGGGTATCATCCACTAGGAGCCACCTACTCATAGGGCTGAAACAGGGTTACCCCCTTCACAGTCCGTAAGGATGTAGGCATGGGTATCATCCACTAGGAGCCACCTACTCCTGAGGCTGAAACAGGGTTACCCCCTTCACAGTCCCTAAGGATGTAGGCATGGGTGTCATCCACTAGGAGCCACCTACTCCTAGGGCTGAAACAGGGTTACCCCCTTCACAGTCCCTAAGGATGTAGGCATGGGTATCATCCACTAAAAGCCACCTACTCCTAGGGCTGAAACAGGGTTACCCCTTCACAGTCCCTAAGGATGTAGGCATGGGTATCATCCACTAGAAGCCACCTACTCCTGGGATTGAAACAGGGTTACCCCTTCACAGTCCCTAAGGATGTAGGCATGGGTATCATCCACTAGAAGCCACCTACTCCTGGGATTGAAACAGGGTTACCCCTTCACAGTCCCTAAGGATGTAGGCATGGGTATCATCCACTAGGAGCCACCTACTCCTAGGGCTGAAACAGGGTTACCCCCTTCACAGTCCCTAAGGATGTAGGCATGGGTATCATCCACTAGAAGCCACCTACTCCTGGGATTGAAACAGGGTTACCCCTTCACAGTCCCTAAGGATGTAGGCATGGGTATCATCCACTAGGAGCCACCTACTCCTAGGGCTGAAACAGACTTACCCCCTTCACAGTCTGTAAGGATGTAGGCATGGGTATCATCCACTAGGAGCCATCTACTCCTAGGGCTGAAACAGGGTTACCCCCTTCACAGTCCCTAAGGATGTAGGCATGGCTGTCATCCACTAGGAGCCACCTACTCCAGGCATGAGAATGGGTGATGATAAAAAAACAGGAAAAAATTCAGTTGATTGGAAATGTCAATATTCCATTATTTTTGTGTGCAAAGCACAAAATACAAGCGCGCAGCGCGAAGTCCCTTACGGCCGGGGTCCAGGGCCCGCTTAAGGGCCCTGGGAGCTCTGGGTATTTTAGAAGCTCTGTGGTGGTCTCTGATGAATTTCTGACACCTATTTTACAGGTAGAAGTGAGCTACTTTTGTGTGATTTTTCCTTTTTTTTTTTTTTAATAATAGGTTTAAGGGAAAATAAGGAATGTAAAGCTCAAACAGTTCAACAAATTTTTGGTTCGCCTGCGATTTTGTTACAATTCCGGAAAAAGAAAGGGGAAAAAAATAATAGTAATAATATTTTTATTTTTTTGACGATCTTATCCCTTATTTCTGCCCTTGAAAATGCTTTTTTTCTCACCAACAACCATGTTTATAGGTTCTTGATTTAAAATTCGGTTGTGTAAAAGAAATTCTTGTGCAATTAAATGTTTGTGATTTTAACGATCCGTCGGCGACGCACATTTTAAAATATATAATAGGCCTATATATTTGGCGAGAGCGATGTGTTTTTGTGAAAGAGGTTGTTATTCAGCATAGGGTATAACTGGAACGAGGTTGAGGTTAGACCCCAACATAGAAATAGAACCATTGAAGAAAGCGCGTCATCCGGACGTACAGTGTGCTCGCTGGTTTCCAATATATCTTTTGCTGGTTGTGAGGCAATAACAGGTACCAGTTTACCATGGCCTGCCGGCGATCTCAGATTCGTGCCGCGCCGCTCATTGGTTCGTATGCAAACCTGCACGTACACAGTACACAGTACACAGTACACAGTACACAGTACACTATGATGCAAACACGTGCATTGTTTTTTCAGTAGACTTTCAAAAGTCTCCACACGTGTTATCTTTGCTGCAGCAGCAAGCGCATTACACGCAAACATTATTGAACCGTACCACTATAAACGAAGCAAGGAATGAGGCAAGTTTATACATCTGTCGCTGCTGCTGCATGCATGCGCGATGCCAGGACGACAACAAGCCGTAAATTGGGCCATCTGCTGGACGGCAATTTATTGTTTAGGTGCCGGTATTTCATGAACGATGTGTGGGGATCCGCGATAATAACAATTACAAAGGTAAACTTACATTGTCTGACTAGAGAAGAGGGATTAGAGAAATCCAAATGTATACCCCCAAAAACCTACCCCCCGAATTTTATAGCAAATTCACATCGAACTCGGAGACCACAATTTTGAAAGGAAAAAAACCAGAATTCCGGTTTAAACCGGAAGATTCTCATGCCTGCTACTCCTAGGGCTGAAATAGGGTTACCCCTTCACAGTCCCTAAGGATGTAGGCATGGGTATCATCCACTAGAAGCCACCTACTCCTAGGGCTGAAACAGGGTTACCCTCTTCACAGTCTGTAAGGATGTAGGCATGGGTGTCATCCACTAGGAGCCACCTACTCCTAGGGCTGAAACAGGGTTACCCCCTTCAAAGTCTGTAAGGATCATCCACTAGGAGCATGGCTGGTGGAGCAAAATGCACTACCTTCAAAACTTTTTTAGGGAATGAAACATGCATCTTACATTATTTACCTTGATTTATCCAATGCATTTTCTTCTTCTGCTGTAAGGACTTTATCCATCTCAGCTCGGGACTGAACTTCGTCATTCTTCTTGGTCCAGATACATGCTTTCTGTAAAAAAAAAAAAAAAAAAAAAAAAGACCAATAGCCACAAGGAAACTGACAGGGTAAAGTTTTGAATAATTTTGATTGGAACTTGAAATGTTAAAGACAGTGGACACTATTGGCAATTGTCAAAAACTAGCCTTCACAGTTGGTGTATCTCAACATGCATAAAATAACAAACCTGTGAAAATTTGATATCAATCGGTCGTCGAAGTTGCGAGATAATAATGAAAGAAAAAACACCCTTGTCACACAAAGTTGTGTGCGTTTAGATAGTTGATTTTGAGACCTCAAGTTCTAAACTTGAGGTCTCGAAATCAAATTCGTGGAAAAATTACTTCTTTCTCGAAAACTATGGCATTTCAGAGGGAGCCATTTCTCACAATGTTTTATACCATCAACCTCTCCCCATTACTCGTCACCAAGAGAGGTTTTACGCTAGTAGTTATTTTGAGTAATTACCAATAGTGTCCACTGCCTTTAACTTGAGTTTGATTGCTTAAAGGGTCTGGGTACTTTTTGTAACACAAAACACGAAGTCCACAGATTTAGATTAACTTACATACACTGTTTGAAGATAATGATAGTAGAAAGATTTCCTTAAAATAATTACTAACTTGCTGAGGTTCTGCAGTTTTAGAGAAATGAGTAAAACAATGCCACAAAAAAATAATGTTTCGTCTCAGTTTTTGCCGTAAAGAGTATTTTAATACTTTTTACAGCAAAATTGCATTTTTATCATAACTGGTTTTTAATACGTTTTTACATGCTGAAATAATTTTCGTCTCACTGAGACGAAGATTATTTTTGTGACTCAGGTTTTACTCATACTATTTGCGATAAAAAAGTGCGACAAGTGCAATTGGTTCTTTTACATGCGTTACACAACACATGGGACCAACAGCTTTACGCCCCTTTCGAAGGACGAAGCAATGGTGAAGTGTCTTGCTTAAGAACACAAGTGTCACGGCTAGGGATTCAAACCCACACTCTGCTGATCAGAAACAACAAAGTTTGAATTCAGTGCTCTTTACCGCTTGGCCACGACACTTCCATGGGGGTGTCAAACATAGGTGAACATGGTAAATAACCACCTTTTCAGACAGAGTCTCATTTCAGTTCATCCCAGGTCCAGCCTACCTTAGGAACAGGTTTAGCCTTGACTGTAGTAGAGTTCTCTTGAAGTCGTTCTTTGCCGAGTGCCTCTTGTTTCCGGAATAACTCTGCTTTCAAACCCACAAGCTGCAAAAGAAGAAAGTGATCACATTGATTAATGTCAAATTATTAACTCCAGTCTCCTGACGATGACTAGAGCAAGGTAGTCCAAATGTTGAGACCGATTTAAGAACTGACTCCGCGGTAGCGCAGTTAATAACGCTCCTGTAAGCTAAAGTACACGTAGTCCCTGCCAATTTCCTATCTTCCGCCCGGGTATAGTTAAAAAGCAGGACAGAGAAACGACAAGGCGCCTGAACAATCCAATTTGGATAGACAGGCCTTCGGGTCACAGTGTTTTGGTACACTTATGTCTATGCTGGCCGGCTTAAGTTGGTTATGTTGTTTATTGGTTCCTGTTTTTGTCTGATCATGTTGTTTTGTCATATTTTTTGTCTTTTAATAATATGTCTGGAGATGTTCTTTGTTTTTTGTGTTGTTGTGTTGTTCTTCTTTTGGTTTTTTGTGTTGTTGACTTTTTGATTTATTCATGTTATTGTATTTGTTAGTTTTCCTGATTCTGTTTACTTGTTTTGTAGTAGTATACTGTACCTTTGTGAACGTTATTGTCTTGTATCTTGGTCGAATAAATACTAATTATAATAATGATAATAATAATTCTACTCCGCGATAGTAGTATGTATACAGAAAGACAGTTCTCTAAGAACAAACTCTACCTGGCAAGTAGATACACACACATGGTGTTAACGCAAACCAAACATAAATTGATACCTCGGCTTGCCATGCAATGCCTAGAATATATTAATTTCTGTTTTAGTGTGAACTTTTTTGGGGGTGTTTCAAAATAACTTGGGTAGCATCTCAGCATAAAAAGTTGGTTTTCCATTAAAAAATTATTTCACCTCCTGAAACTGAAAAGCTGAAGGTTCCTACTTGGATATATCCATGGTCTACATATTTTAAAGTTACACAAAACGTTGAGCGATTGAGTCACTCGATCGTATTGGTAACTTTTTCAATGTTCCTTAATTTTGTTTATAATTCTTTATTTAAAAGCCAGAATAAACTTTAGGTTTTTTGTATCTCAATTTGATCAGTGAAAAACTTCATGATGGACCGTGTTCTGAGTCTGTGTTTAGTAGAAAGGGTAGAAGAGTTGACTTGTAGGCCTAGATGATTGTATAGGGAAAAGTTTCTGTATCACACGCCACCACTTTTTCATTCAATATGAAATAATATCAAGTCTAATTAGGCCTACCTCAATGAGATAATGTAGGCCTACTTCTAGAAACTATAAGGCTCCCCTGTGAGCCTTATGTAGGGGTCACATAATTATTTAGGGCCTTCTTAACGCTATACTTTTTCAAATCAGCGTTGATGAGTGAAAGTTTTATGACCGTTAGCCAGCCAGAACTGAAGTTTCCTGTGTACTGTACAACTAAAGCTTTCCCCAACCTACTCAATATACATTCATAATGCTTGTATTTCCTTTTTGTTGAGTGAAATTAAAAAACATCGTCAAAAATTACAATTTTCTGCATGAAAAATGGTGGCAGGGAAACGGATGTGTTAACTGGGGCACTGATTCCTTTTTCGAAATTTTAACATTAATTTCGAAAAAGGCGGAAAAATAGGCGGAAAGGTTTCCGTATGGCGCCACCACTTTTTCATTCGATATGAAATATTAATAGTATCTAATTTACCTCAATAATAAGATATCCCTTTTTGTAAAAATGAGTGAAAAAGTGGTGGCGCCATACGGAAAGTTATCCGAATAGTAGGCTTAGGCCTACAAACAATAGTACAAAGACACGTACAATGACCGATATTACGATAATGTCAAAATTTCTAAAAAGGAATACAGCGCCCCAGTTACACTGGGTCTGTGTTGTATTGATTGATTGATGACTTTAGAAAGAAATTAATTTATTTTGATCTGGTGGATGGAAGTGTGAACTTGAAGTGGAGGAAAAATAAAGTAAATTCCATTCAACAGTGTTCAAATTTCAATTCAACAACCATCATCAATCATGCCATTATGTCATGACCACATGACAACAAACAATTGATCGTGACAATTAATTCAAACTTTCAAAGAGTTCTTACGAGGAATAATTCACTTCTAATCTATTTACTTGCCTGAGTTCATGTTTCCACTGAGGTGTGGTCTACAGGGGAACGTATCTGTAGATAAACCACAATTTCAGATAATGTGGCTATTGCTGCAGTCCAATGTGAATGTACAGTACTCAGTAGGTTGTTGTTGGCAATCAAATTCGGTTTAAGGACGCCGCCATCTTTTAAGCTAAACCACGGTTTTCTGTTACCGACAATAGAGGGCGCTATACTCCAAGAGCCGTCGTGTAAATTAATTATTGGCTCTTTATGCGCCCTGATCCCAATTTCATCGATCTGCTCCAGCAGAAAAAAATAATAGTTAAGCAGCTTACCAGAATAAGGTTACCCGCCAAATTAAAAAGTACAATTTGTGACTGGTATTTCTTCTTACAGCAGTGAACTTCAAAGTATTAAAGGCAGTGGACACTATTGGTAATTACTCAAAATAATTATTATCATAAAACCTTACTTGTTAATGAGTAATAGGAAGAGGTTGATAGTATAAAACATTGTGAGAAACGGCTCCCTCTGAAGTGACATAGTTTTCGAGAAAGAAGTAATTGTCCACGAATTTGATTTCGAGACCTCAGTTTTAGAATTGAGGTCTCGAAATCAAGCACCTGGAAGCACCGTACAACTTGTGCAACACGGGCGTTTTCTTCCATTATTCTCTCGTAACTTGGACGGCCAATGTGAGAGGGCTGGTCTTTGACAATACCAAAGGTGTCCACTGCCTTTAATCAATAATTAAGTTATGCCTATGAAATTTTGCCCTGATGGCATTTAATTTGGGTTAACAGCCGATCATTACAATTATAGCCCCCTGAAGTAGCCATTCTACAATAATCTCAAAAAAGCAATTATGGCGCAGTTATTAACGGGGGATTAATTAAACAATGGTGATTACGGTATTACATTAAAACGTCAAATCATAATATTCTGAGGTTAATTAGAAAACCCTATAATTATATAACACAAGATCGTACAACTTGATTCTTTTGAAGACGAGCAGTGTGTAGTATCGAAACGTCGTGACCAAACCGGCTCTTTTCAGAGATTAACACGTGGTTGTATCCCGCCAGTTTACTATTTATTTATTAAAAAGTAAGTCTTGTGGAGTAAACTTGCATTAGAACAAATTGTAATAAAAGGATGGTAGACACTAGAAACTACGCGCTGAGTCAGCGGGAACTACAATGTACAAACAATTTCAACAAAATGCTAGATATCCCAATGTTATGGTATTCAATGGTTTATTGTCCTATTAAAAATAAGTATTACTGTCACCAATTTTAGTCATTAATTGTCCTTCCTTGTATTGTGGTGATTTCTTGAGTAAATTTCAGTTTTGAAGCTCATCGGTTATACATTTTTATATCAGCGCAATCCTCCGGATAAATACATATTATTTCAAACTCTTGGATAAAGTCAAGGATATAGGAATTGCAGACGTTAAAACTATACAATTGCTTGAACGATTTATTCCTTCAAACGTGCAAAAGATGACGTCCATTTAAAGAACACATGCCCTTTTCGAAACCGCGGCTTCTGCTTTGGATTCGGCTTCAGGCTCCGTGCTCTCGTCTGAGACCCTGGCGCGTGTACGCAATGCATGCGCAATTGTCCAAACAACCGCGGGGCCAAGCTAGCCCGAGCCGAATCAAAAGCCGAAGCCGTGGTTTTTAAAAGGGTCATAGACTACTTGAATATAAGATCTTGGTAGCTGGATGGTGAGGTTTCTTTATGGCCAGTAGAAGCAGCTTGCCCGTGTAGTTGGGTTTCCATTTCCTCATACGCATTTGCATCTTCATCTGGAGCTGTTTGAACTACACGGGTTGAATTAGGATTGGCTTTGGATCTTCTTTTCGTCACGATAATGTACAGGAGTGACGCGATGAGGAGCAAGATGGCGACAGCAGCTAGTGGCCACCCTACTAAGATGACCGTAGAGTCCGTAGATCCTGAAGAAGGGTTCTTACTGTCAGGATCGGGATCTTGCTTCTTGGTCGGTAGAGGGGATGGGGTATCGGGTGCAGATGTTGTAGACTGTCGGTACGGTCGATCTCTCGGTACGGGTTCGGTGCTGCTGATTGCAGAGTATCTGGTAGGTGGATGGGAAGTGGTCACTGCCATTTGAGATGTCGATACCTCATCTGTGGTTACTTCGTCATGAAGTAACACGCCACTGGTAGTATTTCCAGTAACTGACGTGGCTCCGCTGAACACCTTACATTTCACTGCAGTGCCGTTGTCTCTCATTGTCAATCTCTGCATGGTTAATGTTTTATTGTTATCACGAAACGCAGTTAAACGATCTTCTGCCATTAATTCATGCCAAGATCCATCGTGATTATTGTACGTTGATTTCATATACCAAATGTATGTTATATAGTCCGGAGTCAATGATTGGTCGCGTTTGGCAACGAAATTTGGCATTTTGATCCACTTTTCCCTCAATCTGAGACAGTGTGACAGTTGTGCCGATCGGACCAACTACCAGTCTAGCCACATTGGAATCTTCGAGTTGTACTACAGGCTGTAATTTGAAGATAACAGCTGTAAAATCCCTCGTCAATCGGCTGTAGATTGGTAATGTGAAAAGTCCATGTACAGCCTTTTAACGTGATCGTGTACCTCTCTTTATTGTTGTACACACTGGTCAAATCATATAATATATTTGTAGGGGATTCTACTGTTGTTTTAAGTTTCCAATACATGTGGTAAGAGCTCTTTACATTACACCATACATTCTGGAGCGTGCAGCTTAATGTCACATCACTTCCTTTCAAGGCGAGGGTGTCAACTGGGTGAGTCTGGAAAAGTGAGGCCTCACCCAACCCCCATATCGAAGTCATAACAAGAATGAGCAGAAACATTGTATCTGTTGATACGTGTATGAATGAGCGACTCACTCGGCAACTTCAAACTAAACTTGGAAATGACAACCAGCTTCATATAACCACAACATGCAAATGACTTCAGAAAGTTTTTTTCCCAACAGACTTTTCTGTGTTTTTCTCTTGTATTTCTTTCGCTTCCTTCCTTGTATTAGGTTGAATGTAAAACGCCCCCAAAGTATTAAACCTTGAAATTATAGACAAAATTTGGACATTAACTGTGCACGCCACCCCCGCCTCCATTTTGGTTGAGCAAGTTTGTTTGAATTGTACTGAATAATGATCTTGAGACGTGTTTTGCAAGTCAAGACGCGCATCAATATCACCTACCAGCCTTAAAAACCAAGACTAATCGTTTTCTCCTCGTTTCTCATTGAGGATTATGTTAAGATTATTTTCTTGGCACAACAACTCAAATATTTTCTCTATTTTTCTTCCTCTTTTGCACCAACGTCAACAAATTCCTGCCTTAATTTTAATACAGAAAGGTCTTTGGTAATATAACTAGGACAAGCGGGAAGTGTTTTTTGTACGTTTGTTCCTTATGAGTTTTCTAAACACCCCTGCCCTGGGAAAGTTCAGAATCTACCCTTATAATTACTGCTAGAACTGCACATATTGTTTGTTCCTTATGATGAGTTTTTGTAAACACCCTTGCTCTGGGAAAGTTCAGATTCTACCCTTATAATTACTGTTAGAACTGCACAGATTGTTTGTTCCTTATGAGTTTTGTAAACTCCCCTGCCCTGGGAAAGTTCAGATTCTACCCTTATAACTGTTAGAACTGCACAGATTGTTGTTCCTTATGAGTTTTGTAAACACCCCTGCCCTGGGAAAGTTCAGATTCTACCCTTAGAATAACTGTTAGAACTGCACAGATTGTTAGTTCCTTATGAGTTTTGTAAACACCCCTGCCCTGGGAAAGTTCAGATTCTACCCTTATAATTAGTTAGAACTGCACAGATTGTTTGTTCCTTATGAGTTTTCTATACACCCCTGCCCTGGGAAAGTTCAGATTCTACCCTTATAATTACTGTTAGAACTGCACAGATTGTTTGTTCCTTATGAGTTTTGTAAACACCCTTGCCCTGGTGAAAGTTCAGATTTTACCCTTAGAATAACTGTTAGAACTGCACAGATTGTTTGTTCCCTACGAGTTTTGTAAACTCCCCTGCCCTGGGAAAGTTCAGATTTAATGTAATATAACTGCACTGAACCCTTCATATTGCAGTTTGTTTTTCTCTATTAGTTCTTTTTCCCCCTCTTTGTTTCCTAAAAGAATCAAAACACTTACATCGCCTGTTTTTATGTGTAGATCATCTTACTTTATTAAAACTACACATATGGTTTCATACAAGACAGGTTTTTAAAGGCAGTGGACACTATTGGTAATTACTCAAAATAATTATTTGCATAAAACCTCCCAGGGTAACGAGTAATGGGGAGAGGTTGATAGTATAAAACATTGTGGGAAACGGCTTCCTCTCAAGTGATGTAGTTTTCGAGAAAGAAGTAATTTTCAAAGAATTTTATTTCGAGACCTCAAGTTTAGAATTTGAGGTCTCGAAATCAACCATAAAAGCACACGACTTCGTGTGACACGGGTGTTTTTTCTTTCATCTCGCAACTCCGACGAACAATCGAGCTCAAATTTTCACGGGTTGTTGTTTTATGCATATGTTGAGATACACCAAGTGAAAAGACTGGTCTTTGACAATTACCAATAGTGTCCAGTGCCTTTAAGAAAACTCTACTTTTAGTTTAATTGATAACTAATGCAGGCTTGTGTTATGTCTAGCACTGCGTCGACACATTTTTAACACAATGAAAATCAAGATATTTTAAACGACCAACAACCGATGTGATTTACTGAAATAACTACTGCACTTCACTCTTAAACGTACCCGGATTCCAGTCCGGGGGGAGGTAAGGTTGAACATCTGCTGTCAAATCCCATGGATTTTAACTTGGATTTGCGTCCTTTTGATCCATTCCGGGTAACTTGACACTGATTCCTGGTCTAACTGAAAGCGAAATGGGTCAGACCCCCCCACGTGACACGGAATCATGGTTTATCCTGACCCGGATGTTCTCAGACTGGATTCAAATAATAATATTATGATGAGAAAAGTGTTTAGCTGATTATTCTTTTGAGCTCTAATTTGCTTTCTTAAACGGCGTATATGAGTTGTTTTTATTTAATAGCTTATTGTCCGTTTAAAGGTATATCACATAGTCATTTGTCCTTGTGGTGATTTCTTTAATAAATATTGAGTAATGCATGCAGGTGAAGAGATGACGTCATATCCACGTGGCCATCTTAAGATGTATGCGTATCTCGGATGAATGTAAATAAGAAATACTAATTGGTTATAAGAGAACGTGTTACTTTGCGGTTAAATGTTGCATGTCAGATTGGTCAACTATCAAATAAAACAAACTTTTAATCCGGAAGTATAAAGTCCTTACCCTAGAAAAGAACCTCAAAGGAAATAATATTTGATTTCCAACGACGTCGAGGGGTTTATACGATTTAATTTTTTTCTTAAAAACACCGCTTTTCTAACAACAATCCCAGTAAATGTTTCATTCATTGACAATTATTCGGAAAAGTTTAACGTAAAGTGTCGGATCGGTTACCATTGAAAAAACAACAACATGAGTTTCAGTTTTGAAGCGCATCGCTTGTTCATTTTATTTCGGTGCCGTTCTCCTTGGATAAATATTATTTAACTCTTGTTAAAAGTCGAAGATAAAGAATTTGCAGACCTTAAAACTAACTGTAGCGGAAAGATCAGATCTTGGTAGCTGGATGGTGAGGTTTCTTTATGGCAAGTAGAAGCAACTTGCCCGTGTAGTAGGGTTTCCATTTTCTCATTACGTATTTGCATCTTCATCTGGAGCTAACTGAACTACACGAGTTGAATTAGGATTGGCTTTGGATCTTCTTTTCGTCAAGATAATGTACAGGAGTGACGCGAGGAAGAGCAAGGTGGAGACAGCAGCTAGAAACCATCCTACTAAGGTGACTGTAGAGTCCGTAGATCCTGAAGAAGGGTTCTTACTGTCAGGACCGGCAGCTGTGCTCCGAAACGAACTCAACAAGCCTTCCTACGGGATTTTTGTGCACAGAGAAAAACAAAAGTTCGACGGATAAATTTGACCCCAAATCATTGCTCAATCTAAACAAGCTTAGCACCAATGTAAGGACATTTTCAAGGGCTTTCCTCTCGTACTAAACTTAGTGCTATGGTGATTTTCAAAGCGAGGCTAGAGTTAAGGGAGTGGAACCGACACACCCCCAAAATTCAGGGCATTTAATGCATGATACACACGGCATATGGTGAACATTGGAGAACAAAAATATATTCATTGACAAAAAAAAGCCCGGACTTATGAAAACCTTCAGCTATACTCTTGATTCATTCTGGAACCAAAAATGCTAGAACGACGGAATTTGTACCTGAATCATCCTGGCATGTTCCTGAATACGAATTTCAAAGTTTTATGGCGGCTTCCGGAATTCTTGATACCGAAAATGACAAGTAGTCAGCCTTGCTCCGAAACGAACTCAACAAGCCTTCCTACGGGATTTTTGTGCACAGAGAAAAACAAAAGTTCGACGGATAAATTTGACCCGAAATCATTGCTCAATCTAAACAAGCTTAGCACCAATGGAAGGACATTTTCAGGGGCTTTCCTCTCGTACTAAACTTAATGCTATGGTGATTTTCAAAGCGAGGCTCGAGTTAAGGCCTCCTCACTTTCCCAAGATGGCGGTAGTGTTTGCCTATGACATATAGACAGACCGATTGCGCTACCAATGTTTACATGTGATCACGTGCCCTATAGTGGGTATAGAAAAACACAGCTACACAGTAAAGACATGTGAAGACTCGTACCGATGGATCACAATATTGGCTGTATTTTCAATAAATAACACTTTTGACTAAAAACGGAGCCCTTTTTATAAAGTTGAATATTGTGACATTGATTTAAATAACATTTGCTGTTTGATGTTTCCAGTATTCTACTACAAAAGAGGTTTATGTTGAGAGTAGGGTTAGATTACGTCAATTTACTGGGGTTTGAGCGAGCTCCTCACGCGCAGTGGATTTTGCGTTGTGCACGGCGTGAAGTTGGGCTGTGATAAGGGAGATCGCGAAGTTGTCCGACTCATAGCTGACAGCTACCCCTTCCAATCAAATATTTGAGGGTGAAAATAAAGGGATTTGCAGCTTCATAATTATGTTTTTTTGTTGAAAATATTGGCAGGAAAATCATTAGAATGAGGGCATGTAAAACCACACTTTCCGTGCACAAACACATGACATCGTGTGAAGATTCTCTTGGAATTTCCTATTTGGTGGAACTTTGTTTACCCTCACTGGCTTTGTTTAGCCATTGGTAAGGTTTCATATGACAAACTCCGGAATATACTTCAGTGATTTCAAGAATTGAGTCTCTATTGAGCCAAAAATGGCAACAGTAATCGTGTCTTCTTATAGCACGTTTATATGCCACATGCATTACGCCGTGTTTGTTTACATTTTACCCACTACTGTCACGTGAGGCACGGAGCGCAACGTCGGAAATCTTGACGCGCGATCATAAAAAGACATGGTTTTTAGGCCTCAGTCTTAGGATTGCACGCAAGTCTTCCGTCGCGCGACCATCGCGCGACCGACTATAAACCGGCCTTATTGATCATGACCATGAAAACACCAGTTTTTAAGCACCAACACTGTAGCGCAGTGCGTAAGGTGCTGGGACTGTTTCAGCAACTCAGATCATCCGGTCCGGGTTCGAATACCGTCTGTCTCTAATATAGATTCAAGGCTTTTTGCTTCCCCTGATGGGACAGTGTGATTGGGATCTGCCTTGCTTTCTCCCCTAAAGGGACAGGGCCCGCGTAGTGGCTAGGGTTCGAGGCAGGGGGGGATGTGCTCTGGGTCGGATGCAAGTCCTGAAGGGTTCTATATGGCAATGGGGAGGGGCCAGTGTGTGCCATTAACTGAACCGGCGCCTGAATGCCTGACACTTCCGGAGCGTAACCTTTTATATTTTTCCACCAGATTAAATAATTTGTATTACTAAATTTCTTGACGTAGTTCGGGCACCCTCGGTAGTCTAGTTGGTAAGACACTGCTCTAGAACAGCAAGGGTCCTGGGTTCGAAGCCCACCCGAGTAACATGGCTGTTATAATTTTTTGCACAGGACTCGGAGAAAGTACTGAGTAAACAGTGCTAAGACACATCGGTGTATGGGTAAAAAACAAATTTAATTTTCTTTATATATTTATTATTGTATGTTGTTATTATTTATCACGCATACTAGTAGGACTGGTGACGCAATCGGTCTATTGTTAACTCAAAAAACTGACAGCCAGCCTCGTGTCTCTTCACTTCTTTAAAATTCTAAAAAGCAGTTTACAATAGTTGAGGACTAAAATAACACATAATACATTAATACCAATCGTACATAATTATAGTCAACGGCGACTGATGCCCATTTATCTTGTCTTCAATGTGTGCTTGGAAAATCAGGGATTCTTTAGAGAATTGGGGGAGGGGGGGGTGGGTACTTATGAAAAAGAGGACAATAGTGTGCTGGTAAAATCGGGAACAATGGGGATTGGTTGGGGGGGGGGTACCCTCTGCCCCTATATGGGGCATGTCATGCTTTCCATAAATGAGATCATTTGGACGGGTACCCTGTATACTATTGCCTACAATCAATGGGTGCGTTCGTTTAGCTTCCCTGGGTCGACCCCGGTGTGTGGTGTGTTTTTTCCAGGACGAACGTGGGTAATTATCTGCACACGTTCGTCCTGGAAATAAAAACCGCCACACACCGGGGTCGACCCAGGGAAGCTAAACGAACGCACCCATAGAATTGAGAGGGCTCAATCTACTTTCGACAGTCGGCGGGTCTTTTCGAAAACGGCTTTTGCACACTCTGACTTACAGCAGATGCCTTTAAAACCAGCGTTGTCAGCATAAAGTGGCTTCATAAGCCCTGACCAGATTTAAGTTGGAACCGAAGCCAGAGCCACAGTTACCGTGTTTCTGCTTAGGTCTAGACCTATAATCTTAAGGACAGACTATAATAAAGTCATACATAGGAAGGTGTTATTATTAAAATGGACCCAAACATTTTATAAAAATGTAACGCCTTCTCCCAACAAACTTGTAACTGGAGAAACCAATCTTAAAAGGAAGACTAATAAAAAGAAGTGCTATTATGGCAAGAATAATCGCAAACAATGTTTTATACGTTGATTGCCACCCCAGATTTCCCTTCCATGTCCGGCTCGCCATTCTCGGCATCAGCAGTCGGGACGATCTCCCCTTCATCCTCCAAGAACGTCTTGTTTGAGATACCATTGTCCGGAGCGTCAACCCTGGGCTCTTGCGGTTCATCGGAAGGTGCTACTACCGGGGCGATCGGAGGCTGGACCCCCGTTCCATTCGGGGTGTTGCTCAGCAAAAACATGGCACAACATTTTTGTTGCTACTTAATGTCCAATTCTCATACTGAGTTTAACATTCTTATATGACCTATGAATGGCCGCCGAAGAACTTTCAAACTTGTACGCTTAGTTTTTAGCACATTTTTGCTCATTCAAGATTGCCCCGTGTACTCTTTCAACCCTCTTTCAGTCACAAGACGAACATACTTGGTTTGGGCGGCACACCATTCTTCATGTATTTCGACAGCAGGAAGGATTCCATGGTCTGACAAGCGACGCCCCCAACGGCAGAAGGTGGTTCGTCCAGCATCTAAAACGCCACGGTATTCTGATCAACAGGAACCAACTTGAACCTCGTTTCCACAAAGTTATATACAAGTTATTTCAAAAGCAATTTCAAACTAAATTTATTACACGTTTTTTATATTGTCACTGACGTCATGAAGTTACAAAGCTTGAAAAGCAATCCTTTTGTAAATAAGATTTACTTTTGAAACTGAGTGATACCTGTGAAGATTTATAGTCAGTACAACTAATTAGTTCATAAAGTGAGTGAAACGCTTACAAAGTCAGTGAAATAACGAGTTACAGCACTATGACATTTAATAATAATATATTGAGAAAAAAACATTGAATGAAGTTTGTTTCTTAGTTTCTAGACCATTGGAGTTGTTACAATTGCAGTTTTAGAATTTGGTCTCGAAATCGAGGTCTCGAGATCAAGCATCTGAAAGCACACAAGTTGGTGTGACAAGGGTGTTTTTTCTTTCATTATTATCTCGCAACTTCGACGACCGATTGAGCTCAATTTTCACAGGTTTATTATTTTATCTAATGTTGGGATACAGCAGGTGAAAAGACTGGTCTTTGACAGTTACCAATAGTGTCCACTGTCTTTAAAAGCCAAATAGGTGAAATATCTGTCATAATTTTGCGTCTTTATCTTGGCCTTCTTTTTAATAAAACATCCATCATATAATTCATTTTGTTTTGACACTATTCCAATTTCAGACAAGGCAGCATTATTGTGGATGCCAAAATGGAATTGACTGAGGCCCTAAACGTTCAAGAACGAGATGAGGTTGTCACAATTCTGTACGAGAACGTTCAAAGGCACTGAACACAATTAGTTATTACTCAAAATAATTGTTAGCCCTTCAGTAAAGTCCAGTTTGGCATCCATAATAATGCTGCCGTTTCTGAAATAAGAGTACAGTAAAAGCCAAATAATTTATTCGATGGCTGTTTTAATCCAATGAAAGTTGAGATAAAGATGCCAAAGTATGACAGATATTTCACCTATTGGTTCACAGTTACTTTTAGAGGCACTGAACACTATTGGTATTTACTCAAAATAATTGTTAGCATAAATTACTTACTTAGTAACGACCATTGGAGAGATTTTGATAGTTTAAAACATTGTAAGAAACGGCTCCCTCTGAAGTAAAGAAAGAGGTAATTTCTCACAAAAATAATAAAAGACTTCAGGCTGAAGTCTTTGCATATAAAAAGCAAAAAAACTTTTGCAGCAAGTGTGTTTTTCTTTCACTATTCTGTTGCAACTTCGATGACCAATTGAACCCAAATTTTCACAGGTTTGTAGAAGACTGGTCTTTGACATTTACTCAAAGTGTCCAGTGCCTTTAAGTCAGTCTCTTGTTACTAACAAAGTGAACACTTACCGTAAACTCGTAACTGTTGCAGCTTTTAATTTGTTGTAGTCCGAATACATGCGTTCAATCTGCAAAATAAACAGTTTAGGAAAAGTATGTATTTATTTATTATTTTAATTTAAAATCATCGGACAGAACTCTTTGTTGGCAGGGGCCGTCAAGGGTATGGCATAAGTAAACAAAAAACCGTCATCAAAGCCTTCCCAGACCCTGCCAACAAATGGCATATATACAAATAGTTCTAAAAAATAAAAGTAGCATTATCCCCTATGGTTGACCTCTCTCTAAAGGTGTCTCCGATCAGAAATGAGCAGTTTTGCTTTGTTCAAGGGAATAATAATAATAACATGCTTTTTGTATAGCCCATATTCTGGGGTTTCATGAAAACGTCATTTGTTTCATTTTCTCATTTCCATTTCATTGACCTGTAAGGCGCTTAAAAACAGCCGTCAATAATCCACAAAATTGAATCGTCTTACTGTGATAGACAGAGTAAAATGCGACAGTTAATTCGAATCAAGGGAAAAGATTATAAATATGAAAAATATTTCGAATCAAGGGAAAAGATTATAAATATGAAAAATATTTCGAATCAAGGGAAAAGATTATAAATATGAAAAATAACGGACAGAAGAACAAGGTTGTCTTCACCTCAACAACAAGCTGATCCCTCAGCAGCTGTTCATCACTCTGCTCCTGAATATCACTCGTATTCATGTTGGTGATTGAAAACTGAATGTCCATCGTCGACCCCGAAATCTCTGAAAAAGGAGAAGGACAAAAAAAAAGATTTAAAAAAAAAATTGCGCGGAAAACCGTCCTATTCCAACTTCGAAATGTAATGCCCCGTATTTTTGCCGCGCATGAGGGCGTTTACAAACATTATGGGCTGTAACTAGAAAGCCGTTTATCTTTATACTAGTGTAGTATATAGACGTGGATAAATCCAAGTTACACGCGTCTTCCTAAACACCTGAATTAAACAAGTCTTACGAAATATCTCAAATAATTGCTTAGTTATCCTTGTGTAACTAGGGCAGTCTAAACCTATTCACCGTGGTTCCTATTGTTAAATACATTGTAATGTAGATAGAGGATTGCGCAACATGATGAACATATATGATAGGCCTCAGTATAGAGAAATCTTCAGCAGGTCGTTACTTCGATACTCTACAGCCATGGCTGATAAAAGGCAACGCAGTGATAGTTTCACTGCTGACGATAGGATGGCTCTCGTTGAGACCATGAGGGACTTCATTTCCATTATTATTGACTAACAATGTGACACGGATACCCAAAACAATTATTGAAGACTGAAAAACATAACCACCACAGACATCATATTCATCACGGACAGTAAGAATTTTAAAGGGGCCGTTACAACCCACCTCTATTAAACAGCTTAATAAAAATATACGGCGCAACATAAGTGATCGAACGCGGATTAAAACTGTGCAGGACGAATCGCGTAAATCCCGAAAATGCAAAAACATTGTGCTGCTCTAGATCCATTAGGACCAGACAAATTTCTGGGTCAGGCTGACTGTTTTCTGTGTCAGGCTGACCCTGAAACTGGTTACAAAGAGATTTATACTTGTAATATGTGTCAGTTTGACCCATTTCTGAATCATTTTGAAACGGAATCCGGGTCAAGTCGGACCAGGAGTTTTTAGAGTGATTTGTATGGATATCTGTGTCTGTACATTCAATTCCGAATCGTATGATCAATATTAACCCTTTCAGTACCGCTGAGCCAGATGCGCTCAAAGAAGCATTCTACTACGTGACCAATGAGTCCCTATGGCACCTAACTATTTTCTCTCTTGTTTACCATGGAGGCTCACTGGCACACGCACGAACAGTAAATTCGCAAAATATAAATTGCGCCCTCAATCGCACGCAGGCCCCGCGCGTGTGTATCAAGGAAAGTTTTGTCTGTGAAGGTTTAAATAGAGAATATTTATACATAATGGAAGTAAATGCTAGAAATAACACAGTTGTAAACAGAATAAGGTTACTTACGGGAGATGGCTACGGAAAATGACATGTCTGAGACCTGAGTAGAACTAAAATAAACTCGAACAGAACACAACGGAATCAGGAACAGAAATGAGCTTAAGGTGTTCGCTGCAAGCATAAAATACGCAGCCAACACCCACTACGTTGGTACCCAGGCATACTAGACATTCCTAAGCAATTCAAAGTAAATACCAAAAATGCAGTGGTTGAAATAAATAAAGGGGAAGGCGGGCGAAACAATAATAGAAATACCTTGGGATAATACCATGAAGCAATAATGATAATACAATACAACAAACACACTTATCGGCGGAGATAACATCTCCTCTACCGGGATTCGTCAGTCAACAGATGCAGTTCGCAGTTCGCACGAACGTGGCCTGATAACGAGAGGTGGCCGATGTAGGCCTACCGATGAAGTTGGCACCCTCGAATATGACGAATGCGGAGAGACACAGACGACCGACCATTTTTGACAACCGCCCCTTGTACTCTCCCCCGATTTAACCCGAGTCCACAGATTCACCATCAAGAAAGTGGCTGACAAAATGGCTCCCTGAGGCTTTTTCACAGACCTCGGGGAGTATAGGCCTATACATTGCTGACACACATCGGTGTGGGTACCAAAATAAATATTCTTTAAATGTTAAGCCATAGGTAAGGTCTCATATTATGACAAACTCCGGAATATTCTTCAGTGATTTCCAGAATTAAGTCTTTATTGAGCCAAAAATGGCAACAGTAAACCCGACGTCTTAATATACATAGCATGTTTATATGCAGTACGCCGTGTTTGTTTACATTTTACCCACTATGTCACGTGAGGCACGGAGCGCAATCGGTCTATTGATTATGACCATGAAAACACCAGTTTTTAAGCACCAACACTGTAGCGCAGTGCGTAAGGTGCTGGGACTGTCTCAGCAACTCGGATCATCCGGTCCGGGTTCGAATACCGTCTGTCTCTAATATAGATTCAAGGCTTTTTGCTGCCCCTGATGGGACAGTGTGATTGGGATCTGCCTTGCTTTCTCCCCTAAAGGGACAGGGCCCGCGTAGTGGCTAGGATTCGAGGCAGGGAGGGATGTGCTCTGGGTCGGATGCAAGTCCTGAAGGGTTCTATATGGCAATGGGGAGGGGCCAGTGTGTGCCATTAACTGAACCGGCGCCTGAATGCCTGACACTTCCGGAGCGTAACCTTTTATATTTTTCCACCAGATTAAATAATTTGTATTACTAAATTTCTTGACGTAGTTCGGGCACCCTCGGTAGTCTAGTTGGTAAGACACTGCTCTAGAATAGCAAGGGTCCTGGGTTCGAAGCCCACCCGAGTAACATGGCTGTTATAATTTTTTGCACAGGACTCGGGAAAGTACTGAGTAAACAGTGCTTACACACATAGGTGTATGGGTAAAAAACGTAAATATATTTTCTTTGTATATTTATTTATTTATTTATTAGTGTATGTTGTTATTATTTATCACGCATACTGGTATGACTGGTATCTGATCTCAACTGGGTGTTCCAACATTTGTTGTGATTCACTTAAAGAATTTGTTTTAATGAAGACGGGAATAAAACTGAGTTTAGAAAATCAAATTCGGTCTATCTCTCTCGCAAGACGCGCTACAATTCTAGACGTGGTTTTCACTTAGACGCACACACTTCCCTCCCCAATTAGTTCTGAATTTGCAGTGCGCCGTGTTTGTTTACATCCAATACCCACTATAGGTCACGTGACGCAATCGGTAACTCTCAAAACTGACAGCCAGCCCGTGTCTCTTCACTTCTTTAAAATTATAAAAAACAGTTTACAAATGTGGAGGACTAAAACAACACATATTACATTAATACAAATTGTACATAATTATAGTCAACGGCGACGTCCAGCATTGGTGCCCATTTATCGTGCCTTCAATGTGTGCTTGGAAAATCAGAAATTCTTTAGAGAATTGGGGGAGGGGGATGGGTACTTATGTAAAATCGAGAACAATGGGGATTGGCTGGGGGGGTACCCTCTGCCCCTATATGGGGCATGTCATGCTTTCCAACAATGAGATCACCAAAGACGGGTACCCTGTATACTATTGCCTACAATCATTGAATTGTTAGGAGAGGGCTCAATCTACTTTTGACAGTCGGCGGGTCTTTTCGAAAAACGGCTTTTGACTTACAGTATATGCTTCTTAAAACCAGCGTTGTCTGCATAGTGGCTTCATAAGCCCTGACAAGATTTAAGTTGGAACCGAAACCAGAGCCAAAGTTATCATTTTCTGCTTAGGTTTAGACCTATGGACAGACTATAATAAAGTCATACATAGGAATGTGTTATTATTAAAATGGACCCAAACATTTTATAAAAATGTAACGCCTTCTCCCAACAAACTTGTAACTGGAGAAACAAATCTTAAAAGGAAGACTAATAAAAAGAAGTGCTATTATGGCAAGAATAATCGCAAACAATGTTTTATACGTTGATTTTCTTCTTTGCCACCCAAGATTTCCCTTCCATGTCCGGCTCGCCATTCTCGGCATCAGCAGTTGGGACGATCTCCCCTTCATCCACCAAGAACGCGTCGTTTGAGATACCGTTATCCGGAGCGTCAACCCCGGGCTCTTGCGGCTTATCGGAAGGTGCTACTACCGGGCGATCGGAGGCTGGATCCCCGTTCCATTCGGGGTGTTGATCAGCAAAAACATTGCACAACATGTTTTGTTGCTACTTAATGTCAAATTCTTATACTGAGTTTAACATTCATATATGACCTACGAATGGCCGCCGAGGAACTTTCAAAATTGAACACCTAGCTTTGAGCACATTTTTGCTCACTAAAGGGAGTTTTGTGCACAGAGCTGTCGGAGAGAAAAACAAAATGTACAACGGGTAATTTCGATCCCAGTATCATGCTCAATCTTCAAAATTTTACCACCACAGGATTGCCAATAAAGGGGTCATTCAAAAAATAGGCCCGGACAATTAAAAACTTTCAGCAACGCTCTGGAATAACTCTGGAACAAAAAATGCTAGGGAGATGCAGTTTGTACCTTAGTCATCCTGGCATGTTGCTGCGTCCATTTTTTAAAGGTTTAGGGCGACTTGCACACTTCTTGATAGAAAAAACTCAAGTAGGCGGGGTTGCTCAGAAACGATTTCAACAACCTCCACTATTGGAGTTTTGTGCACAGAGCTGTCGGAGAGAAAAACAAAATGTACACCGGGTAATTTCGATCCCAGTATCATGCTGAATCTTCAAAATTTTACCACCACAGGATTGCCATGTTCAAGGGCTTTCCTGTCGTACAAAACTTAATGCTCTGACGATTTTTAAGGCGGGGCCAGATGCGAAGGCGCGAGCAGGCACCCATTAGAAATTGACGTAGACTGTGCGTGTATACAACGTATACAAAGACACGGTGCAGTCAGGATTACAACCAACAATAAAGGGGTCATTCAACAAATAGGCCCGGACAATTAAAAACTTTCAGCAACGCTCTGGAATAACTCTGGAACAAAAAATGCTAGGGAGATGCAGTTTGTACCTTAGTCATCCTGGCATGTTCCTGCGTCCATTTTTTAAAGGTTTAGGGCGACGTGCACACTTCTTGAAAGAAAAAAGCTCAAGTAGGCGGGGTTGCTCAGAAACGATTTCAACAACCTCAGCTATGGGAGTTTTGTGCACAGAGCTGTCGGAGAGAAAAACAAAATGTACAACGGGTAATTTCGATCCCAGTATCATGCTCAATCTTCAAAATTTTACCACCACAGGATTGCCATGTTCAAGGGAATTCCTGTCGTACAAAACTTAATGCTCTGACGATTTTTAAGGCGGGGCCAGATGCGACGGCGCGAGCAGGCACCCATTAGAAATTGACGTAGACTGTGCGTGTATACAACGTATACAAAGACACGGTGCAGTCAGGATTCCAACCAACAATAAAGGGGTCATTCAAAAAATAGGCCCGGACAATTAAAAACTTTCAGCAACGCAATGGAATAACTCTGGAACAAAAAATGCTAGGGAGATGCAGTTTGTACCTTAGTCATCCTGGCATGTTCCTGCGTCCATTTTTAAAAGGTTTACGTCGACTTGCACACTTCTTGATAGAAAAAAGCTCAAGTAGGCGGGGTTGCTCAGAAACGATTTCAACAACCTCAGCTATGGGAGTTTTGTGCACAGAGCTGTCGGAGAGAAAAACAAAATGTACAACGGGTAATTTCGATCCCAGTATCATGCTCAATCTTCAAAATTTTACCACCACAGGATTGCCATGTTCAAGGGCTTTCCTCTCGTACAAAACCTAATGCTCTGACGATTTTTAAGGCGGGGCCAGATGCGACGGCGCGAGCAGGCACCCATTAGAAATTGACGTAGACTGTGCGTGTATACAACGTATACAAAGACACGGCGCAGTCAGGATTCCAACCAACAGTAAAGGGGTCATTCAAAAAATAGGCCCGGACAATTAAAAACTTTCAGCAACGCTCTGGAATAACTCTGGAACAAAAAATGCTAGGGAGATGCAGTTTGTACCTTAGTCATCCTGGCATGTTCCTGCGTCCATTTTTTAAAGGTTTAGGGCGACTTGCACACTTCTTGATAGAAAAAAGCTCAAGTAGGCGGGGTTGCTCAGAAACGATTTCAACAACCTCAGCTATGGGAGTTTTGTGCACAGAGCTGTCGGAGAGAAAAACAAAATGTACAACGGGTAATTTCGATCCCAGTATCATGCTCAATCTTCAAAATTGTACCACCACAGGATTGCCATGTTCAAGGGCTTTCCTCTCGTACAAAACTTAATGCTCTGACGATTTTTAAGGCGGGGCCAGATGCGACGGCGCGAGCAGGCACCCATTAGAAATTGACATAGACTGTGCGTGTATACAACGTATACAAAGACACGGCGCAGTCAGGATTCCAACCAACAATAAAGGGGTCATTCAACAAATAGGCCCGGACAATTAAAAACTTTCAGCAACGCTCTGGAATAACTCTGGAACAAAAAATGCTAGGGAGATGCAGTTTGTACCTTAGTCATCCTGGCATCTTCCTGCGTCCATTTTTTAAAGGTTTAGGGCGACTTGCACACTTCTTGAAAGAAAAAAGCTCAAGTAGGCGGGGTTGCTCAGAAACGATTTCAACAACCTCCACTATGGGAGTTTTGTGCACAGAGCTGTCGGATAGAAAAACAAAATGTACAACGGGTAATTTCGATCCCAGTATCATGCTCAATCTTCAAAATTTTACCCCCACAAGACTGCCATGTTCAAGGGCTTTCCTCTCGTACAAAACTTAACGCTCTGACGATTTTTAAGGCGGGGGCAGATGCGACGGCGCGAGCAGGCACCCATTAGAAATTGACGTACACTGTGCGTGTATACAACGTATACAAAGACACGGCGCAGTCAGTATTCCAACCAACAATAATAGTCATTCAAAAAATAGGCCCGGATAATTAAAAACTGTCAGCAACGCTCTGGAATAACTCTGGAACAAAAAATGCTAGGGAGATGCAGTTTGTACCTTAGTCATCCTGGCATGTTCCTGCGTCCATTTTTAAAAGGTTTAGGTCGACTTGCACACTTCTTGATAGAAAAAAGCTCAAGTAGGCGGGGTTGCTCAGAAACGATTTCAACAACCTCAGCTATGGGAGTTTTGTGCACAGAGCTGTCGGAGAGAAAAACAAAATGTACAACGGGTAATTTCGATCCCAGTATCATGCTCAATCTTCAAAATTTTACCACCACAGGATTGCCATGTTCAAGGGCTTTCCTCTCGTACAAAACCTAATGCTCTGACGATTTTTAAGGCGGGGCCAGATGCGACGGCGCGAGCAGGCACCCATTAGAAATTGACGTAGACTGTGCGTGTATACAACGTATACAAAGACACGGCGCAGTCAGGATTCCAACCAACAGTAAAGGGGTCATTCAAAAAATAGGCCCGGACAATTAAAAACTTTCAGCAACGCTCTGAAATAACTCTGGAACAAAAAATGCTAGGGAGATGCAGTTTGTACCTTAGTCATCCTGGCATGTTCCTGCGTCCATTTTTTAAAGGTTTAGGGCGACTTGCACACTTCTTGAAAGAAAAAAGCTCAAGTAGGCGGGGTTGCTCAGAAACGATTTCAACAACCTCAGCTATGGGAGTTTTGTGCACAGAGCTGTCGGAGAGAAAAACAAAATGTACAACGGGTAATTTCGATCCCAGTATCATGCTCAATCGTCAAAATTGTACCACCACAGGATTGCCATGTTCAAGGGCTTTCCTCTCGTACAAAACTTAATGCTCTGACGATTTTTAAGGCGGGGCCAGATGCGACGGCGCGAGCAGGCACCCATTAGAAATTGACATAGACTGTGCGTGTATACAACGTATACAAAGACACGGCGCAGTCAGGATTCCAACCAACAATAAAGGGGTCATTCAACAAATAGGCCCGGACAATTAAAAACTTTCAGCAACGCTCTGGAATAACTCTGGAACAAAAAATGCTAGGGAGATGCAGTTTGTACCTTAGTCATCCTGGCATCTTCCTGCGTCCATTTTTTAAAGGTTTAGGGCGACTTGCACACTTCTTGAAAGAAAAAAGCTCAAGTAGGCGGGGTTGCTCAGAAACGATTTCAACAACCTCCACTATGGGAGTTTTGTGCACAGAGCTGTCGGATAGAAAAACAAAATGTACAACGGGTAATTTCGATCCCAGTATCATGCTCAATCTTCAAAATTTTACCCCCACAAGACTGCCATGTTCAAGGGCTTTCCTCTCGTACAAAACTTAACGCTCTGACGATTTTTAAGGTGGGGGCAGATGCGACGGCGCGAGCAGGCACCCATTAGAAATTGACGTACACTGTGCGTGTATACAACGTATACAAAGACACGGCGCAGTCAGGATTCCAACCAACAATAATAGTCATTCAAAAAATAGGCCCGGATAATTAAAAACTGTCAGCAACGCTCTGGAATAACTCTGGAACAAAAAATGCTAGGGAGATGCAGTTTGTACCTTAGTCATCCTGGCATGTTCCTGCGTCCATTTTTAAAAGGTTTAGGGCGACTTGCACACTTCTTGATAGAAAAAAGCTCAAGTAGGCGGGGTTGCTCAGAAACAATTTCAACAACCTCCACTATGGGAGTTTTGTGCACAGAGCTGTCGGAGAGAAAAACAAACTGTACAACGGGTAATTTCGATCCCAGTTTCATGCTCAATCTTCATAATTTTACCACCACAGGATTGCCATGTTCAAGGGCTTTCCTCTCGTACAAAACTTAATGCTCTGACTATTTTTAAAGCGGGGCCAGATGCGACGGCGCGAGCAGGCACCCATCAGAAATTGACATAGACTGTGCGTGTATACAACGTATACAAAGACACGGCGCAGTCAGGATTCCAACCAACAATGATAGTCATTCAAAAAATAGGCCCGGACAATTAAAAACTTTCAGCAACGCTCTGCAATAACTCTCGAACAAAAAATGCTAGAGAGATGCAGTTTGTACCTTATTCATCCTGGCATGTTCCTGCGTCCATTTTTTAAGGTTCAGGGCGACTTGCACACTTCTTGATAGAAAAAAAGCTCAAGTAGGCGGGGTTGCTCAGAAACGATTTCAACAACCTCCACTATGGGAGTTTAGTGCACAGAGCTGTCGGTGAGAAAAACAAAATGTACAACGGATAATTTCGATCCCAGTATCATGCTCAATCTTCAAAATTTTACCACCACAAGACTGCCATGTTCAAGGGCTTTCCTCTCGTACAAAACTTAACGCTCTGACGATTTTTAAGGCGGGGGCAGATGCGACGGCGCGAGCAGGCACCCATTAGAAATTGACGTACACTGTGCGTGTATACAACGTATACAAAGACACGGCGCAGTCAGGATTCCAACCAACAATGATAGTCATTCAAAAAATAGGCCCGGACAATTAAAAACTTTCAGCAACGCTCTGGAATAACTCTCGAACAAAAAATGCTAGAGAGATGCAGTTTGTACCTTATTCATCCTGGCATGTTCGTGCGTCCATTTTTTAAGGTTCAGGGCGACTTGCACACTTCTTGATAGAAAACAAGCTCAAGTAGGCGGGGTTGCTCAGAAACGATTTCAACAACCTCCACTATGGGAGTTTAGTGCACAGAGCTGTCGGTGAGAAAAACAAAATGTACAACGGATAATTTCGATCCCAGTATCATGCTCAATCTTCAAAATTTTACCACCACAAGACTGCCATGTTCAAGGGCTTTCCTCTCGTACAAAACTTAACGCTCTGACGATTTTTAAGGCGGGGGCAGATGCGACGGCGCGAGCAGGCACCCATTAGAAATTGACGTACACTGTGCGTGTATACAACGTATACAAAGACACGGCGCAGTCAGGATTCCAACCAACAATAATAGTCATTCATGGCATGTTTGTGCGTCCATTTTTTAAAGGTTTAGGGCGGCTTGCACACTTCGTGATAGAAAAAGGGCTTTCCTCTCGTACAAAACTTAATGCTCTGACGACTTTTAAGGCGGGGCCAGACGCGACGGAGTGAAAATTCACCCCTTCAAAATTGACGTACACTGTGAGTGTAAACAATGTATAAACACACGGCGCAGTCAAGAGTAGAAACAATAACAATTGTCATTCAAAAAATTTGCCCAGAGAAATAAAAGCTTTCAGCAATGCTCTGGGATAACTCTGGAACAAAAAATGCTAGAGAGATGCAGTTTGTACCTTAGTCATCATGGCACGTCACTGCATCAAATTTTCAAAGGTTTAGGTCAACTTGCTCACTCCTTGATAGCGAAACGGACAAGTAAGCGGGTTTGCCCAGAAACGATCTCAACAGCTTCATATCTGGGAGTTTTGTGCACAGAGCTGTCTGAAAGAAAAACAAAATTTACAACGGGTTATTTCGATCCCAGTTTCATGCTCCCCATTACTCGTTACCATGTTTTGTGCTAAAATTATTTTGAGTAGTTGTCAATAGCGTCCTCTGCCTTAATACATTGGCAGATTCGTATATGTACACCGACCCCACCCCCTCCCGAAAAAAATTACATTAAAAACTTGCGGCTCGCCACTTTTCACCTACTTTTGGTAGAACAAAATATGGTCCAATAGGCCATAAGTCACCCATGCATCGTTAATTTATAAAAGTTTAGGATTGAATTAAAAATTTGATACATGTTTTTAAATATGTTTACATGCTGCTCACATTTACTTAAAGGAGCACGTTGCCTTGGATCAGTCGAGTTGGTCTTTGAAAAGCGTATGTTACCGTTTGTTATGAAATGCACATGGGTAAAAAGTTGTGTAAAAAGTAGAACACAATGATCCACACAAACATGCCTCGTCGACTAACACGGTCGGCCATTTATGGGAGTCAAAATTTTGACTCCCATAAATGGACGACCGTGTTGGTTCGCACAGTAGAAGCCAAACCTCGCAATTTCGAGGCAAACTTGTTGTGGATCATTGTATTCTACTTTTATGGTAGAAACGCTTTTTACAGATCAACTCGTCCAATCCAAGGCAACGTGTTCCTTTAAAGCCACTAGTCAGACACCTTTGGTAATTGTCAAAGGCCAGCCTTCTTACTTGGTGTACCTCAATACATGCATAAAATAATAAACCTGTGAAATTTTGAACTCATTGGTCGTCGAACTTGCGAGATAATGATGGAACAAAAAAAAACCTTGTCACACAAAGTTGTCCGCTTTTAAATGCTTGAATTCGAGACTTCAGCTGAGGTGTTGCAATCAATTCAAACTACTTAGTGAAAAAAATTACCTTCTCAAAAAACTACGTTTCTTCAGAGGGAGCCGTTTCTCACCAAATATTACACTATCAACAGATCTCCATTGCTCGTTACTAAGTAAGTTGTTATGCTAACAATTATTTTGAGGAATTACCAAAATTGTTCAGTCCCTTTAAAGGGATTAATTACTGCCATTATTTATTTAGATGCATCCTTTTTAAGGAATAGTTTGCCACCTTATAGTATTCGTAAAAAGACCGATTGCGCTCCTTGGTCTCACATGACACAGCCCGAGTTCACGCCGTGCAAGAGCGAAAATTCACGGCGCGTGAGCTCGCTCAAACCATAGTATGTTACGTAGTCTAACCATACTCTCAAAAGAAACCCTTTTTGTAGTACAATACTGACAAACAGTATGAAGTGTGATTTAAGAGTCCCTGCCTGAAAGAGTGTACCAAGTGGTGATTCATGGGTTCTCAGATCTTCTTCTAAAAAATTAGAGTGATACACCATCATACCAAACGAATAATTCCAAAATTTTAGATGCTGACGCTTTCGGTTTTGGAGTTGCCAGTTATCAAAGTTTCGGTCTAAAAGCCCTCGAGAAACGAATAGTACATTCCCTGTAAACACAAAAATGTGCGCCAAGGTCATCCCAACAAAAGTAAAACATTTTTTGAAACCTCCAGTTGGGTTTATAACAAAAGTAAAAAAAAAAAAAAATTGGGATCTCGTTGGCGCATCATGTTACGCGCACCTGAACCTTTGACGAACAGTGCCCTCGTGCCATTTTCAACGCCTCATAACTCAGCGCGCCTATAAGATCCCATGAATGAAACAAGTTCAAATGAAAGAGCTTGCATCCCTAAAACAAATTTAAGTGCAAAGTGCGTGGGATCTCGTTAGCGCAGCAGAGAGATAATAGAGGTCAAAGTTCAAATTTTACCAATATACACATATGGTTGTCCCAAATTAATTATAGAGCCCTTCCATATTTGATAAAATGTTGACAGGGCTTCGAAGTTGGTTCTTGACAGAAAATGTATTACAAAACACCAATATTTTCTGTGGAGAGCCAACTTCAAAGCCATGTCAACATTTTATCAAATGAAGAAGGGCTCTATAATTAATTTGGAACAAACACATGTGCCTAGATATTATAAGTGGTTTTCCCCAACATAAAGGTAAGAGCCCTAACTTGTTCATTAAATAAAATCTTGAAAAGGCTCTGAAGTTGGCTCTTGACAGAAAAAATATAAAAAACACCCATATTCTTTGTAACCTTTGACCTTGGCAACAGTTACCAACCAACAATAAACTAACACCATTTGTAAAAACAAGTCCAGTCTATCTCTTGACCAAAAGAGGAGACCTATCCCCTTCATGGTTTGCCAACATTTTGAAATTGGGGGATATTTCTCACTTTCGGTTGCCACAGCAATGCATAAGCATAGTCATGTATTGTGAACTTTTGATCTGTAATATTTGTTAGCGCCACTCAAATCCCATTTGGTTTTTGCTTTTTATGTGTTGCTGAGAATCTATATAATCATAAAACGCAGACAACTTAATGGGATCATATTGGCGCGTGGATTTCTAGACGACGCAAAATCGCCCAAAATAGGCAGTAGTGTAGTTTTATATGATCTTTGACCTTTGTTAGATTGGTGGGCCAACATGATCTCAATTATTTTCAATTGAATTCTGTTAAGGAACACTCAACTTAACCAAATACAAGAAAACATTGATGGGATCTTGTTGGCACAGATACTTACAGTGATGAAAAAAGTGAATGTTGTGCCAATATTTAGGCCAAAATGTGTGGAATGACAATACTTTAGAAAATTTTCAAAAATTCTTTTGACATGCAAGTTGCAGAGATCCCAAGATTCTTTTTACATTTGTCATTAGATGAAAACTGTTCCAACACCCGGTTGTCATTAACATGTTTTTTTTATGTTGGCGCGCAAAGTTACGGAGGTGCGAAAACGCAATATATTGGTAAAATTTGAACTTTGACCTCTATTATCTCTCTGCGCAAACGAGATCCCACGCACTTTGCACTTAAATTTGTTTTAGGGATGCAAGCTCTTTCATTTGAACTTGTTCAATTCATGGGATCCTATAGGCGCGTTGGGTTATGAGGCGTTGAAAATGGCACGAGGGCACTGTTCGTCAAAGGTTCAGCAGGTGCGCGTAAACATGACGCGCCAACGAGATCCCATTTTTTTTTTTACTTTTGTTATAAGCCCAACTGGAGGTTTCAACAAAAATTTTACTTTTTTTGGGATGACCTTGGCGCACGTTTTTGTGTTTACAGGGAATGTATTATTCGTTTCTCGAGGGCTTTTAGGCCGAAACTTTGATAACTGGTAACTCCAAAACCGAAAGCGTCAGCAAACTAAAATTTTTGATTTATTCGTTTGGTATGATGGTGTATCACTCAAATTTTTTGGAAGAAGATCTGCGAACCCATGAATCACCCCCCCCCCCCCTAATTTAGTACATTCTTACAGGCAGGGACTCTTAAATCAGTACAACATTCAACTTTATAAAAAGGGCTTCGTTAAAGTTAGAAATGTTATTTATCGAAAATACAGCCGATTATGGTCCATTGGTACGAGTCTTCAATGTCTTTACTGTGTAACCTTGTTTTTATATACCCATTCTAGCTAGGATACGTGATCACATTGGCAGCGTAATCGGTCTATACACTCACTAAATTCATTCAAATCTCATATCAAAACGATCTTTTTCAAGAAAGTTTTTAGTGGTTATGGTGTGCCTTTAAACATCATTTGTTTAAACTGTTCGTGTATTTATGTAGGCTGGCCCTTTGAAATGTATACTGCATGTCAAATTGAATGTTTTTTGTTAAGAACTTATTTTGTAATTTTGATTGGAGAGAGGGGATGTTTCCGTATGGCGTCAACACTTTTTCATCAGACATAAAATAATATAGTATCCAAGTATACCTCAATTGAACATGAATAAGCGAAAAGGTGGTGGAGTTATACGGAAAATTATCCTTATTACTTCTGTAGACAGTACAATAAAACTATAGGCGTGCCTGCCGCAATGACGTAACTGATAAGTAGATATAAAATAGCGTGTGTAGACCCACCTTGTAATTAAAGGTTGCGATCGGGAAGATGATGTAGGGTCATACCTATGATACCGGGAATCTCGTCTCTGGCATTTCTGGCGATCTATGTCGTTCAACACCTCTTCCTCTTCGGTATTGACGGTGTTTTGCTGCTCTGCAGATATGTGAGACTATATGTGTATGTCTTCCCCATATTCGGGATCACCACCAATCAGTTGTGTTGCGTTTCCATTGCGTTCTTTTGGCGTCCTGCTACCAAATCAGCGTCAGATTTGTTGGCACAAACCAAATGTTGCCTTGTTCGGAACAATCCAGCTTTCTGTATGCATATTTCAAACATGGCTATCTCTCATAATGCAGGGATAAATAGAAATGCGAGCCCTTAAACTGTTAAAAACTATACATGTATCCAATGCACAGCGTCCCTCTTCAGTCGGAAAAGTCTATAGCGAATGTGTTGATAACATGAAGACATGGCGTGTAGTAGGCTTGTAATGGCGTTCGCCAATATCTAAAGGCATACGTGCATTCAAGGGTGTGGTCAGAACAGCAAAGATCATTGCGGCAACTCATTGAACATTCCAATAGATCAGTGCAGACTATAGGCGCAGTGCAGACATTGACCGTTCATATACAATTGTATTATATAACAAACTATGTGGTGGCCGATATGGTACCCAAGCGTACACATACAACAATAGGCGAGCTACAGCTGTTCCTTGCGGAGCTTGTGCGATCTTTTGTCAGTAGGTATGGTGAAATACCGAATTTGGCATATTTATGACACTATTGGTAATTGTCAAAGACTAGCCTTCACAGTTGCTGTATCTCAACATGTCCATAAAATAACGAACCTGTGAAAATTTGAGCTCAATCGGTCATCGAACTTGCGTGATAATAATGAAAGAAAGAAAAAAACCTTGTCACACGAAGTTGTGTGCGTTTAGATGGTTGATTTCGAGACCTCAAGTTCTAAATCTAAGGTCTCGAAATCAAATTCATGGAAAATTACTTCTTTTTCGAAAACTATGGCACATCAGAGGGAGTCGTTTCTCACAATGTTTTATACCATCAATTTCTCCCCATTACTCGTCACAATAATTACTCGCTAACAATTATTCTGAGTAATTACCAATAGTGTCCACTGCCTTTAACGTACCAGAAGTATGTAGGTGTTTTTGTCAAACAAAACTCCATTATATGGTGGTCGATACAGGTTCCCAAATCTTACAGCACGAAAACATGTCCTTCGGTTGTGAGACACGCGAATCCACATCGGATCATCAACACAATTGTTTTTTGTTGAAATGCAAAGGTTAAAAAAAAGATTGGCCTATAAAACATTGAACCACTAAAAAGCAGACTGATTTTGTGACCTTACATAGAAGGGAGTTTCTCCATGCGAGGACCATAGTAAAATCTTGTGCTGTAAAACTCTTGGGGAACTCATGATAATGAGCAGTTTTCAACCAGATGTGTTTTATTGGTAATTACTCAAAATGATTGTTAGCATAAAACCTTACTAGGTAACAAGCAATGGTAGCTGTAGATAGTTGGTGCGTTCGTTTAGCTTCCCTGGGTCATCCCCGGTCTGCCCAGGTGCGTTCGAATAGCTTTTGACGTCATTCCAGGGGCTCACCCAGGTCATCCCCTAGTGCCCTGCTTGTGGAGTGGGTCACTTGGGGGCTGGCCCCAGGTAAACGACGGTGAGTGGTCGCTCGTTTAGCTCTTGCCAGGGGCTCACCCGAGTGAGCACCGCGGAGTAGACCCAGGGAAGCTAAACGAACGCACCCAGTATAAAACATTGAGAAACGGCTCCCTCTGAAGTAACGTTGTTTGCGAGAAAGAAGTAATTGTCAACGAATTTGATTTCGAGACCTCAGAATTAGATTTTGAGGTCCCGAAATCAAGCATCTGAAAGTACACAACTTCGTGTGACAAGGGTGTTTTTTCTTCCATTATCATCTCGAAACTTCGACGACCAATTGAGTTCAAATTGTCACAAGTTTTGTGTGTGTGTGATGTAGAGATACGTGAGAAGACTGGTCTTTGACTACCAATAGTGTCAAGTGTCTCTAAGGCGTAAACGGGCGAGTTACGGTATCACTGCGCACTTGAATTTCACAGGTTCTTGTTAATATTGTAAAATATCGGAGAACGTGCTCGTGCTCATTATTTTGTTAATGCACATTGTCACTAAGCAGAAAATTGTCAAGCAAAACTTCCAGCCTAAAGCAGCTCTCTAATATTGACCCAGTATTGGGTCTCAATACTATGTTTAAAGGTCTGGTAACAGTGAGCTTTTTGTCAACTAGTTATGGTGCACACTTCATGTGTTTTAATAAATTCCTGATGATAGTCACTGTATCTCCACTCGGCAGTATTATATGGGCAAATGGCCAATTTCAAGTGGGTCGACAACCTGACTCAACAATAGTGTTATATTTGCCCATAACTCATGTTTGAACTTAACAACTTTTAAATTGTGTAAGCAACTTTGCTCTGCTCTGTTTGGGGGACAAGTCACATCAATTGGCAGCAGTGGCATCTCATGGGTGCTGATAGACCAATGCCATTATTTTGGTCAAAGTGAACAAGCGCAAAAAACGCCCTCTAGCGTCGCGTCAACTCAAAAGTTACCCACTCTCTCAGTTCGCCCGGCCCCAGCGGCCAGTCTATCCAGGACCACTGGGATGGGCTAATCGCTTGAACAGATTCTTGTTCAGGAAGTACGTCATGCGTACAGTGCATAGAAATAATGGTGCAGTGTGGGTGTGATGCATGATGGGACTGCGCATTATTAAACCAATGACAGTGCATGATGCGTTTGCCCATCCCAGCGCCTTTGGTTAAAGCAAGGCGCTGGGGACGAGCGGACTCGCTTAGAGTACCACATAAACTTGGCCCGTGACCCCAGTCTTTATCCGCAGGTACCTGCTTTTGTGAACCAGTGATCTCATTTGATAAAATTATTTCATTGGATAAACGTGCAGTGACGTAAGCTACTCATAGCTATGTTTTGATTGGTCAGATGTGGTATGGGTGCAGAGCTGACGAACATCACCTCGGACAAATCAAAACAAATTCAAAACACAGTTATGGAAAGCTTATTCATTTCAGTCGTCTGATGTACAGACACGTAGAATTACGGCGTATCTCTATGTTTCTGCTTTTAAGTCGATGTGCTTTCTTTAAGGGCACAGGACACCTTTGATAATACTGTCAAATCAGCCTTCTTACTTGGTGTTTCTCAACATGTGCATACAGAACAAACCTGTGAAAATTTGGACTCAGTTGCGATAGATAATTATAGAAAGACACCATCGTCGCACAAGTTGTGTGCTTTCAGATGCCTTGAATTCAAGATCTCGGCTGAGGTATGTTATTCAATTCAAATATTATTTTAGTGAGAAATTACATCTTTCTCAAAAACTACTATTCAATGATCGTTACCAAGTAAGTTTTTATGCCAACAATTATTGTGAGTAATTACCAATAAGTATCCATTGCCTTAAAGTTGACAGCAGAAGCCAAACAGTCTTAGGCCGAGTCACACTGCAGCGATAACGAAAACGATAACGATCACGGCACAAAGAGAACGGACTTTCTATTGGTTGAATTACTCCACGCAGAATACGCACACGCTCATTCAACCATATTCAACCAATGGAATGCGTTCTCTTTGCGTCGTTATCGTTATCGTTCTCGTTATCGCTGCAGTGGGACCGGGCCTTCAAGGTTGAGAATCATAATAACTGAATACAAACACAATAACATTAAATAAAGGAAGCAGGAAAATGTCACATGAACATGAACAGATTTAATAGGCTCATCCCACATTGGTTTTCCCAAACAATATTTAACTAAATCAACTCCAATTAAAAGAACGCCAAGGTTCGTCTCCTGCTTCTTCATCAGTTTTTACTTCCATTATATTGTCACAACATGTAGACTTTTACAACAAATATTGTACCATATCTAATTCAAGTGAAGTTATATCTTATCCCACGTTTGGTTGTGCATTCACTAAGCAATATTTTTTGTATTTTTCAGGATTTTTTGTTGTTTGCTTTTTGTTTTGTTTTCTCATTAATTAAGCTTGTTACGTTAAGATTGAACACTTTTTCTTATATACAGAACTTGATGTCAAACATCCTGCAGGCGCCTTAACTCGTCAATGACTGCTCATACTACATGTACCCGAATCCCAATGAGATTTATAAAAAGCATTTTGATAGTCGCAGTTATAACATTGCTAAAAAAAAAAACAGTGAAGTAACAGTGAATCAACTGGTGGCCATACAATAATGAACACAATATGAACTATTTATAGCTTAGTGTTTACATAATAAGCCCATTATATTCATTTAAGGTTTACCACAAATAATGCACAGTTTCTGTGTTGCGTGGTTCATTAAAACTACTCTTTACTTAAACACATGTCAACATTATCTACTCTTATCCAATTTCAGTAAATACATCGTTGCAATTTGAATATTAATTTTTGTCTTTACCCATACACCGATGTGGGTTAAACACCAAAAATTATTATTATTTATCCATGGAGCAAATTTAACATCTATTATAAATGTAATTTGAGTTATACTTTAACACATGACAACATTATCTACTCGTACCCAATTTCAGTAAATGCATCGTTGTTTACCACAAATAATGCACAGTTTCTGTGTTGCGTGGTTCATTAAAACTACTCTTTACTTAAACACATGTCAACATTATCTACTCTTATCCAATTTCAGTAAATGCATCGTTGCAATTTGAATATTAATTTTTGTCTTTACCCATACACCGATGAGGGTTAAACACCAAAAATTAGTAACATTTCTCCCTGGCGCAAATTTAACATCTATTATAAATGTAATTTGTGTTGTATTAATCATGCATACGGGACAAACAACAACCCCAACGCCCCCGTCAACCCCCCCCCCCCCCCCCCACTTATGAAGTATAAACAAACATATCCTGCCCTCAGAGTTGCTTGTGTGTGTTCCTAACCAAAGCATCACAGCTTGCGTTTCCCAACACACTATCACAGTACCCGATAGATAGTGAAACAGTTTTTGTAACATAGTGTGACCCAATACAAATGAGTATACATCTTTAAAGTTGCAATTGCCCCAAGTAACTTTAGTATTAAAAAAAAAAACACCGAAAGGTGTGTCATCCAACCAACAATTCTTGTTTTTGTTCAAACACACTATCATAGTGTTATACAAATACATTCTGTAGCGATAAAGTCTTCATAACAGTGTACCAATACAATTATAGAGTATTATGTTCACAAATCTCAAAAGCAACTTTTGATATTACAAACAAACAATGAGGGTGCCATCCAATCATCACTGCTTGAATGTGTCCCAACGAATTCTTGCAATTAGAGTATTATATACATGCTATATGTCACATTCCTCCCATACACAAAGAAGTGTGCCATCCAATCAGTAATGCTTGCGTGTGTCCCTACACATTATCACAGTATAAACAGATAATTAAGTACCGTAGTGATAGTCTTCACAGCATAGTGTATATTACATTACAGCCGTCCAAGTAACTTTCTGTATGAAACAAAAAACAAATGTGAAATAATAATTATAATAATGTACACTTAATAAAGCGCCGGTATCCGCCGCAAGCGGCGCTCATGGCACTACTCTACAAAAGAACAACTATAAGCAATGAAAGTAGAAACCAACAAAATAAGAAAATAAACTTTAAAAAAAGCTTCTCCATGAAAATGAGTTTTTAAACTGTTCTTGATTATGTTGAGTGATTTGGAGAGATTCACAGTGTCCGGTCATCATTATTTGTGTGTGTCCCAACATATTATCAAAGTATAATACAAAATCATTATGTGGTGATACTTAGTAACTTAGTGTGTCCCAAAACAATTACTACGAGTATATATCTAATAATATGTAAAAATCCTCCCAGATAACTTTTTGAATTACAAAAATTACTAGAATACCCAAAGAAGTGTGACATTCAATCATCACTGCTTGTGTGTGTCCCAACATATTATCACAGTACAATGTATATTATACAAGTCATTGTGTGGTGATACAGTCTTCATGACTTGGTGTGCCCCAATGCAATTAGAGTATATTGTTTAAATGGTACACAGAAAAACTTTATCTAGTATCAGGTGTTAGTATGTCCCAACAAGCCACTATCAAGTGAAGAAAAACATCATATCTTGGGTTTCCAAGCATACTTTAAGAAAAACAATAACATCACTATCGGTTAGGGTATCATCTTTCCAAGTTATGATACAGAGGTCAAAAATTTACAAACAGGAAACACACTCATGTAAGTCATCTTTGCGTGGGTGTGTACAAGCACACTTATAGCAAATAATTATATATAATTAAACAAAAATTACATTTGTATCAAATAAAAGGTATGAAAGCTTGGTGTATGTGTAACACAATTGATACACCTGGTGAAACAATGCAATTTCAGTCATCATTACTTGGCTTTGCCCCCTCACCAAGACAATAAGATATAAAGTGTGTAACTGTAATGCAGTTAACAACAGTTGTTTCCCCAACACACTAATACTATGTACAATGAGTCAATACTCAGGCATTTATAAGATATTATTATGTTTATTATCCCAACACTTAGTTATTCCCAATACATATTTGTGTTACCTTGTCTGTGCCCAAACAAACTAATGCAGTAACGATTGTTTTGGGAACTAATTTCTGAATTAACTGATGACTCATCATGCTCAGTTATCATCTAGTGTCACGAACACTTATTAAAAAATAGTGAGAAAGAAAAAACTTGCTGGTAACTGGCGACTTTGTGTGTCCAAATTCACATGGCAAGTACATGCATACAAAAAAGAGGGAAACAAATATTTGAAATTGACACTTCAGTCCTCAAAATTTGTGCGTGTCCTAAATCATTTATGGTACTCCAATTTGTTGTATAGATATATTCAATTTGTCATAAAGAAGCGTTCTGTGTATATTATAGAGAAACAAAGTGTTTTAAGTTATCAGCTCATGGGGTGTGCCCCCAACAATTATTTACAGAGAATATGAAAACAGTACCCCTTACTGTCATGGTTTGTCTCAACATAAACTATAGATTTACTCAATACATGATATCTTTTATCACTTTTTGTTTCTCCAAGAACTAAAACTACAGAGAATCATATTGGTCCTCGTTGTCCCAATAAGCAACACTATACTATTAAACAAACAAAAACATGGTGGTTATTATGTGCACATATACAGAGATAAACATCACATTGATATACATCAATACTACATTACTCAAAAACTTCAATCATACCCAATTCAGCTTTTGGGTATTTCATGACACAATTATAATAAGCACATAATGCTACCCCCCCCCCCCCTCCCCCTAACAGAAACTATGGGTGTTTCTAAAACTGTCAACACTTGAATACTTCATTTATATATACAGCCGAGTTATATCACTCGCCAGCAGTTGAAAGTGTCTCGTTAGTAGAGAAGTCAGTAAAATGTCATACCAGTCAGAAGTGATCATTGGTAAACACACCGACAGATACACATTTAAATGAAAATTGATGCATCAATGGTCATTTTTGCAACTGGGCTTATCCAAAAAACATGTTTAACATCTAAGTGCATAATATAAACAAAACACCATAATGGTGGTCTGCACTTATCCAAATGCACAGTATCTATACTACACAGAAACAAAACATAGGTTGAGTGTGTGGTCAAAGCTCACACAAAAATAATGTTATCAGAGTCATTTGATGTGTCCAACATGAAAGAATAACACATCATCTTATACTATATCCACTTTACCAAAGAGCCCATCAATCATTTTTTTAAATGATATTTCTAAGATGGCTTTGTATAGTGTGTATCAACTATTTACAGTGTACATATACGTAAAGAAGGGTCCTTAAAACTAATGTGGTATTTATCAGACTTAACAAGTTATCTCTACAATGTTTAAAACGAGAATTTATATTTGCAATCAGTGATCTTTATATTTACAGAGGCTCGAAGTTTGAGGAAATGGTTTTTGTGACAGTAGACTTGCATCACTCTGGTCATCTGTTGGCGAAGAGAGTGGGACGCTGTCTGCAGATCATTCATGCTATTCCTGTCTCGCAGCCTTACCTGGCAGAAATAAAAGAGAGCAAAAGACAAACAATGTGTTAGTGCTTTAAGACCAAACAACAAGGGGGAAACTTCCACCAGCTTCATAGCCTTCATCAGTGTTTAATAGTATAAAGTATTTTGAGTAAAACAAAAAAATATTCCTTTATGCCCCAAAACTGGAATCTGAAAAGCTTCTCAGATTGTGTTCTTATCAGGAATTTAGTCTTTCTGCATGGACACATTTGCTTAGAATTATCTCAAAATGCGACTGCCTTTTGAAAAATCGAATTTAAGATTTACTGTGTACAGGTACGTTTATATAGAACTAAAACAAGGGAACGATTTCAAAAGCCAAAGGTATATTTTTTGGTAACATTTGTAGAATACTTTTTCTTGTGACTCAAGTGACCGATTGACCCTAATTTTTCACAGATTTTTTGTTCATGTACATTTTGTTCATTTGAGGTGCATGTATTGGTCTTCGGCAACAACCAATGTTGAACATGGGTCCTAAGCAGGACAGATTATTTAGTTATCCTCCCATCAATTCAGTTTTCATACTTCCTTTTCTGGTGGGTCACTAAATGCACATGGCGTTTGTTTGCAACCGACACTTAAAGGAACACGTTGCCTTGGATTGGACGAGTTGGTCTATAAAAATCGTTTGTAACCGTTTGTTATAAAATGCATATGGTTGGAAAAATGTTTTAAAAGTAGAATACAATGATCCACACAAGTTTGCCTCGAAATTGCGTGGTTTTCTTTTTACTGTGCGAACTAACATGGTCGGCCATTTATAGGAGTCAAAAGTTTGACTCCCATAAATGGCCGACTGTGTTAGTCGACGAGGTAAAAGGAAAACCGTGCAATTTTGAGGCATGTTTGTGTGGATCATTGTATTCTACTTTTACAACATCTTTCTACCCATATGCATTTTTTATAAAAAAAAAACGGTTACAAACGCTTTTCAAAGACCAACTCGACCGATCCAAGGCAACGTGTTCCTTTAACAGGGCAACAACTTAATGGCAAAATCATTTACTTCGTTAAGGTAAAAAGAGTATTAAACGTGTAGCACGCATATCCGTCACTCAGTGCAGCTCAAGGCGCTTTAACATACACTATTTCCTGCAAGGTATGTAGAACGCGATTGAATTATGAGACCTACTCCTTTTACAAAGCACATTGTACTGGTCTAAAAGGTGCTATGGTGCAATACACTGCCAAGCCAGGAAAACCGGGGCGAGCCCCTTTCCTTTGAACTGGGCTCTTTACAAGGCACTGGCTGGACACCTTTGGTAATTGTCAAAGACCATGCAGTTTTCTCACTTGGTGTATGTCACATATGCATTAAAAAAAAAAACTGTTTGAAAAGTTTAACTCAATTGGTCATGCTAGAGAGCAATGTAAGAAAAAACACCCTTGTCGCACAAGTTGTGTGTTTTCAATTGCTTGAAGAGGTCTCGAATTCAGTTCAAATATTTAAAGGCAGTGGACACTATTGGTAGTTACTCAAAATAATTATTAGCATAAAACCTTTCTCGGTGACGAGTAATGGGGAGAGGTTGATGGTAAAAAACATTGTGAGAAACGGCTCCCTCTGAAGTGCCATAGTTTTCGAGAAAGAAGTCATTTTCAACGAATTTGATTTCAAGACCTCAGATTTAGAACTTGAGGTATCGAAATCAACCATCTAAACGCACACAACTTCGTGTGACTAGGGTGTTTTCTTTCTTTCATTCTTATCTTGCAACTTTGATCGAAGATTGAGCTCAAATTTTCACAGGTTAGTTATTTTATGCGTATGTTGAGATACACCATCTATGAAGGCTAGTCTTTGACAATAACCAATAGTGTACACTGCCTTTAAGTGAGAAATTACTTCTTTCTCAAAACTATGTTACTTCAGAGGGAGCCATTTCTCACAATGTTTCATACTATCAACACAGCTGTCCATTGCTTAATACCAAGGAAAGTTTTTATGCAAACAACTATCAAGAGTAATTACCATAGTGTCCAATGCCTTTCATTGTGCTTCACAACACACAGGTCCAACGACTTTACATCTCCGATTCACAAGAAACTTACCCTAGTGTCTTCAGTAGGCACCAAACACATGTGATTCTCTCTTTGACGTGGTTTTGCGCTTCATCTTGGTTGACGACTTATCTTTTTCCTTTTGCTGAAATTTGTTATAAAAATAAAAAATTGTGAACATTTTGAAGCCATCATGCTTTAAATGTCGCACCTCTTATGATTGACAGTATATGTAGGTGATCATCGCAAAAACAATTATTTTAGGCATTGTAGATCACTGTTTTGTCTCCCAAATTATCAAAATTCATTTCTGTGCTTATGTACACGAACATGAAATCTTTAGACTGCCGTTATGACACGAGCAACTCAGATTTAAGTGTCTTTTCATGAAGTTTCAAATAATTTTCGGAACTAATTGAAGGGACACATTAAATTTGAATCGAGTACCTTGAGCTTTAAAGACACAGGACACTATTGGTAATTGTCAAAGACTAGTGGTGTATCTCAACGTATGCATAATAAAAAAACCTGTACAATTTTAGCTCAATCGGTTGTCAAAGTTGCGAGAAATTAATGCAAGAAAAAAAAAAAAACTTGTCACACCATGGTCACATAAAGTTGATTTTAAGACCTCAATTTCTAAATCTGACGTCTCGAAATCAAATTCATGGAAAATTACTTCTTTCTCGAAAACTATGTCACTTCAGAGGGAGCAGTTTCTCACAATGTTTTAAACAATCAACAGCTCCCCAGTACTCTTAGTCAAGAAAGGTTTTATGATAATAATTGTTTTGAGTAATTACCAATTACCGATAGTGTCCGCTGCCTTTAAACAACATTTGTTATCAGACTATTCATGGTTGGAAATACGTTTAAAAGTAGAGTATAATGACCAAATCGAATACTAAAACAAAAACAAATTCAGGTTTTCCTTATACTTCGTGAAAGCTAACACAGGGTGTTGTGGCTAACAGAGCACCGAACTCGAGATCTGGTGCTTCTGTTCAGCAGAGTGTTGGTTCGAATCCTGGTTGCGACACTTGTGTCCCTGAGCAAGACATGTTACTATCATTGCTTCTCTCCACCTAGAGGTGAATGGGTACATGTGAGGGCAGAGATGGTTTTTGCGATTGATTGAGCCGAGATAGCACAGACCATAAGTTTGTGGAGTTTTCTTTATCAATAACACAGTCCATCATTTTTGAGAACCAAATTTGTGACACAAAAACTGGTGCATCATGTTAATTCAAGGGATATTTGTGTAGATCATAATAGTCTAAATGCTTTTTTAGCACCAGAACGCACAATTTAAAGGCAACATACCCCTTTAAATATTGGAGCCTGCCATGAACTTGGAATATATACTTCATTTTTGTAATATTGGTAAAGGTATTTGAACACCAAAAAGGGTAAATCGATATTAACTATTGTCCCCAAACCTCAATTGCTTAGTATTTACCTTGATTTTTCTATCGAAGAACTCCAAAAGTTTCACAATGTGACACAGTTGTAGATCCTTGTGGAGCAGGGGCATCACACGATCATGGCCACTCATGTCCTTCAACAGGTCACGCAGTCTCTTCTTGCAGTCTGGTTGAAAGCTATGCCGGGCCCTGAGGTAGCGGAAAACAAACCTCTTCAGGATGTCTCTGATCTGGAGGAGGGCATCGCCGGGTCTTTCACTGCAACATCTCTCCAGCTCATGCTCAGATTTCACAGGGAGCTTCGTTTGAAACTCTTCACCTAAAGTCTGTACAGTAGCGGCTGCTAACAGCACCTCCAATTGCTGATAAAGAGAAACTATGTGTTTCAACTTGATGGATGCAAACAGTTCTGGTGACTCAATTGTTAAGATGGCACTCCATTTACTGATGTAGTCTTGTAAAGTAGCCTCTGGTTCACCACTTGTTCTCTTAATTAAACCCATGAGAACTTCTAACTGCTGAAGCAGGTCGTTTGTGAAAGTGCCCTGCTTTCTTCTGTCACCTTGATTGACCAGATTTACAATATCCTTTGGCAAGGTTTCCTGTTTGACTTTTGCTGCCATTTCCTCAAGAATGGCTGTCGAAGAGTGATAGAGATCATCTGAAAAGATAAAGCCTTCCAATGCGCAGCCATCTGTTAGGACCATTTTATTAACTACAGTGGTTAAAGCTACGTCCATTTCAATCTGGTTTAACTGATATGTGACCTCTGTGCCATGACCGTACTCAGTATTGATGTCGTGATAGCAAAGACACTGATCATTCCAGGGATTGGTTATGATGTCCTTCTTCCCTACTTGATCGAGAGGCTTTGTTTGGAGAGCAGCAATGTGGTTTTCTTTAATAAGAAAGCTAATTGCAGGACACTCTTTCGTAACAGCAATCTCAAGAGCCTTTGTCAAGAATTTGTTTTGTACTTCTTGTAGAGTCTTTATCATTTGCTTGAGGGTGTTCTGCTCTTTCCCTGTTGGCATCAGGCACTTTATGATCTCGGAGTCCTTGGTGATATAATCAGGCTTCGTAGTTTCACCAGTAAGTTCAGTCCATCCATCACAAACTTCTTTGGCTGCATCTCTGAAGGCTGTCCAGGGAACAGACATACTTGGAAAAACCTCAATCAAAGAGCTGACTGGTCGATTGGCATAACTGCGTTTTTCGCGCTGCTGACTAAGTTGAGCACTTACTAGTTTGTTCCAATCAAGCAAAGCAGGTAGATGACAAACGTACTTCAAGGCATTATATTGTGACAAGACTAGATGAAGGAAAGGAAAGCGCTCTGCATTCTTGCTTCTATCACAGAAGCATGCCTTGAGATCTTCAAGAGATGGCTGACGTTTTTGACGCATGGATCTTGATAACAGCTTGCATGTGTCTCCATCAATACTGTCCAACTCCTGTAGTTGATGCTGCATTGATTTATCAACTGGTGTACCAAACGCTTCAAAGGAATCTTGCAGAAACTGTTTCCTGAAATGTGTGGAATTCCACAGTATCTTTTGAACTACTTTGTCTATCTCAATCTCCTGCTGGTCCCGATCTGCAGCTGAAACAAATGTGTACTGTGTATCTGTGAGCATCGGGCTGATTTCCTTAATGATACAATGAAGAAGCACACATGTGTCTTGACGACCAGCCCTCAGAATCACTGGCATTGTATCCCAGAGCTTTGTCAATCTCATCTCAAGCTTAGCAGCAGTGCATACATAAAGCCCATTGGACTCTGCTGGGGATAGTTGGGATGCAATGAACAAACATCCATGGACCAAGAAGTCGATGATGAATCTAGATAAGATGGAGATGTTGCCCGTTTGTTCCAGGTTTTCCCAGGATTCAACTGGAGGATACTTATATCCATTAGCGGTTTGATACTCTTCCTCATCATCAGATCCCAGCAAGACTGGCCAGTTGATCTTTCTGCCACAAGTTGGACATTTCACCCTATGTGAATCCTGCTCCAGGCTCTGTACCAACAGTTGACTACATTTGCAAATGGCTGATCTTGCCTGTTGATTTGCTTTCCAGGATGATGTTGCTGCACCAGGGAAATGCAAGTCCTTTAGTTCTTCAGATGGACAGAGAAACTGCAAGAAGTTCCGCATTTGGTGACCTGCTGAATGATTACCAACAGCAACTGCAGATATATGCAGCAGCACAGAGGCTAGCCTCACATCACTGACCTTGGACTGCTTTGATAGTAGCATTCTTCCCCTGAAATCAGACAATCCTAAGACAACCTTCAGGAGTTGCCACCATGGTGTTTTGTCAAGACTTACTTTCTCAATTTCCTTGACAATCCATTTAGTTTGAGACTTTTTAGAGTCCGAAAGATCTTTTGTTTGACCAGCAAAGTAATAATAATCTGCAAGGACAACCATGAATGCAACACGTTGTTTTGGAGTGGATTTCAGACTGGCCATCACAGCTTTCATGCCATCCCTTCTGTTATTCAGCTGCAAATCTGCCAAGGCCTTGGTAATCTCTCCTCCCACGTCCATGTAGCTCACAGGATTGAAGCCAATGCCAGAGCTGGAGCATATATCAGTCACACTAATCCCTTTAAGGAAATCTACTTTCCTGCTTAAACTTGACATCAGTTTGTGCAGATCATTAATGCTGTCTTGCTGTGATAGGTACCTCAGGATCCATAGTTGGGCATTAACATCTCTGTTACACGTTTTCAAGGAACCCACCACATCACGAATGTGCTTCAGGAGTTCAAAGTCTTCATCCGTCTCAGGAAATGTGTCACCATTGTCGATCAGGTACTCTGCGAAAACACGGAATAGCTTGTTCAAGAACGCCAAACCACAGACAAGTTGAAGAGAACATTTATCTGCTTTTTCAAGTAATCGACATGCTTTCATTGCAGTCACCACATGTGAAGAAGAACCACCAGACATCAATCGCAAAGCTGTAAGGTCATGAAAACCATTCTCCTCAATCAAATCACAACAGAGAACTGCAAATAGGTGGTTTTCTCCAGACGGGAGTTCCGAAAGCAACTGGTCTAAAGTAACCAGATTATCTGATAAGTCGTTAGGATTCACACCTTCATGGATGACTTTTGTATAAACAGACTGATGCTCTCTGCCCTCAATTTCAGCAAGAATGACAGGGCACAAGACTAGTCGTGAGCCTTCAATGAGTTCCCCTTTTCCAGTGATAAGCAGTCTCAAAATATCATTAAGCAAGGGGGTGTCAATGTTGGATTCTAGACAGCGTCCAAAATACTTCGTCAGAAACAGTTGCTGCATGGATTCTTCAGCCTCTTTATTGGAAACCTCCTGTATGATCTCTGATAGAAACTCCAAGACCCTTTCACAGTCAAGAGTGTTGTCATCAATGTCAGCAATGAGCTCACCAAGTGTAGCCAATTTGTCATTTGGAAGATTTTTGGGCACGGCAAGCAAGTTGACAAAGTCTTTGCAAAGATGAAGGTAACGGAGCTCCTGTGGTCTCACCTCAATGCTAGCTGCTAGCAACAGAATATTGTTGATGCGTCTCACCCAAATATTCTGACTTTGGCAACGTTCCAAGAGAACATCGGTTGGCAGTAGAGATTTGCAAACGTGAGAAACTAGAGTGAACTTCAGTGGGATGTCTCGACGTCCTTCAGCTTCATCTGATGTGACTGAACCGTCACTGTAGTGACTTTCAAAAGCTGATAGAAAGGATGAGGCTTCTGAAACTTGGTCATGTTCCAAATCTTCCTCAAGTTCAGACACTAAAACCTCACTAGCATCCAAAAAATCCTCAGTAGAGGCAATACTCTTTTCATCATCAGAACATGGTTTCACATCTTGACTGTCTACGGAGTCTGTTATTACTCCCAGTAACTGCACACAATCGTTCCCTGTTGTCACGTGGTACATGTGCAGAAGCTGAAGCTCGGCGGCCACTAGGTCAGACTTCATTCTAAGAGAAATATGCCAATAAGACAGTTGTTCGATTGTTGACAGACCCTCCACTAATGCAGAATCCTGCAATTTGAGAAGCAACCTGGTAGCATGAACACGAGCTTCTTGAGACATTTGGCTCACGCAGTCAACTGAGAAAACATTACACAGATCGTTCAGATACACGTCAAGATGCTCTTCCATAAACTCATCATCAACATGCTGTGCCAAATCATACTTGATTGCTTCGGGTAGTCTGAAAAGAAAAGAAAAATTACTTTAAACAGTCAAGGCAAATTGGAAACAAAAAGAAGATTGGACTTAAAGGAACATTACAGAATTGGTGAGAAAAACCCGTAGGAGATCACAGATTTACATAAAACTTACACAGTCTAATGATGATAATAGAAAACATCCCTTGAAACATTTCTGTCTAAAAATATCATATCCGATGAGATATGAACAAAAATAAATTCCTGTTTAGAGTTCATCGCTCAGCGAGCATTCAATTCTTTTAGTTGATGTTGTGCTAAAAGTGTAGTTAGTTTTCCACTGTTGTCTCGTGACCAAGGTGGCCGATCGATCTCAAACTTCAGGTTTGTCAGTTTATGTATATATGGTGGATTACATAAAGTGCTACACTGCCATCAACTGTTTAGTTAGCACAAACCGATTCTGTAAAGTTCCTTTAAGAATTACAAGGTTTGATCCACTGTTTAAAACTGTTTTGAAGAAGCGTTTTTTGGTGGTTTTTACTGTAAACCACTCCGACTACTTGCCAATTAAACAAATTTTACCTGCAAACTTCCATTGGGTAAATTTCAAGTACAAAATTGAGTTGAACAAAACAAAATTACTAGAGTGGGAATTGAAATTGCATCCTCATTTTAACAAGCCGGCTGTGCTCTTCCATCTGAATTATATGGTGCCAATCAGCCTCGCTACCATGGACAGTGCACCATATTGATACCTCTTGTCAGTAACCCCTGGAAGGGATGTATGTACTGAGAAACAACGCTGATCGGCTCAAGAATTAGTTTTGCATTAGATGTAATGAGCGCGCGCGATAGTTTTAAAATACTAACATGTTCATCATGTGTGCATTTTTTATGGCACAAACACGTTTTTTTTTCGCAAAAACAAAAACATTCTTTATTACGAAAGACGTTCGTGCTAGTTTCTAGCACATTTTAATGAACAAGTTCCAAGGGGTTATGATCGAGAAAGGCATAGTAGGAAAAATAGGTGCGACTAAATCGATCACCCCTGAAAAGGAGGTTGCCTTGTTAGGAATACTTTTTGCTTTACACAAAGAAAAATGGCCTACCTGTCATGTAAGACTTGTGTCAACTTTGTAGCCATCTCGGCATCATCAATATAGGGATGTTCTGCAATCATTTTTTCCCTTGCATCTGCCGTCAAGCATTTCAGATGTTCTTCAATGATGTCATACAGCTTGCTGAAGAAAGGAAATTCCAGCAGCGGAAGTGTTCTATGTATTGGGCAAGATTCTACCCCATTTGGGTCAGGAAGTGCGTGTGATCGAACATCGAAGATCAAGGGATTACAGAACATTGTTTTCCAAACGCCTTTTTGTTGAGCCTGACTGAAGAAGCTGTTCCAAGCATTGTGTCTCTCCAAAAAGAACACAATCTTGAAGAGTGGCTGTCCAATTTTGCGTTTCACGTGCTCCACAAGGGCATAGTTGAAGCTAGAACATTCAACAAGCAACTCATGTTCACATGCAACAGAAACCTGCCATGCTCCCTTGTTAATTCCAGATTCATCAACAACTCCATCTTTCTGGATGTCCTGTAAAACCGTTCTGCGGAAACAGTCAATGAGCTGCGGAGACTCGGTGATTCGTCTGATCAACTCGAGAATTTCTTTGACATCTTTAGACTGATCAGTATATAAGATACATGAGAAACACCAAAGTAGTTTGTCCTTAATGACATTACCAATATCAAGTGTCTTGGCACAAATGTCTTCTATTGACATCTTAATGATTTCTTCAATCTGAAGATCTGGTTCCTCCAGTACATCTAATGTGACTTGTTGCCAGCCGCACAGGAAGTTAAACTGCCAAGGAAAACTTGATGTCATCCCTTCTTGATCTCGTTCTACATGAACAATTATGCAAGCATGTTTGACTCCTCCATACATTTCGTCCGTCTTGTACTTGGCCATCCACCGGTCTATGAGGCATTTAGCAAGAAGCATATGCTTTGCATCTAGAGATGTCTTACATTGAAGGATAAACAATTCATCCTTGCTGTCATTGAATTGTTGGAGTGCCGCATTCAGTTGTCGTTCTGACTTGAACTTGCTCAGTTTCTCTACCTGGAAACTTGGCATGTCTGGCATGTCTGCCAGACAAGAACGAAGATCAGTGTGAATGCTGCTGAAGGTATACACAATCAACTTCAATGGGTTGTCATGCAGAGATTCATCAATAAGTGCTGCCTGTTCCATGTCTTTCACCTCATGGGAAAGTAACAACCTCAAATAATGCCTTAAACCACCATTTACTGGGAGTTTGAGATACTGGTCCTGGAAGCTGACTACTTCATCCACGGCAAGGTTTGACTTTGATGACCTTAGAACTGCATCGGGTGGAGCAATTTTTACAAGATCATTTTTACACAGATGTACAATTTGATCCACTTCCATATCTTCGGGCTTTACATCTCGACATTGGGAAAACACGATTGAGGGGAGGGTATCATTGTGGTAGCCCAAGAATGCTTGCTTTGGAGTAAACTGCATGTTGGGAATTGTTGAGATGTCTTCAACCCACTTCCGCAGTGAAGCAATGACAGCCTTTTGTTGATCATTCACAACATCCATGAATGTGAGTGTTTGCTTCTCAAATCTGTTCAACAATGGTGGATCAGAGTAGTCAACATTCTGCTGGTCTATAACAACAATGCACCTGAAATCTTGATGAACCTGACACATCGGATTACTGTAAGCACCCAGAGCTACACGACAATGCCGCTTCTTACCAACGATGGTGTAGTTCTGATTCAGCATGTCATAGAGACTACTGTACACGTTATCCAGGTCTCGCAACACAAGGATGTAACCTTCTTCCATGCAAAGAATGATCTCACTCAGGATACGATAATTGTATTCCTCAGAGAGGTCATCATCAAACCGACTTCCAAGAAGGGATATGTACCTTTTCTTCATCTTACTTAATACTTCCTCAATGATGCTTAATGCAGAATCTCCACTTGTTATTAGCATCAGGTGGCGGGCAAACCTATCCTCCAGATTGTCTTCTATCAGCTTAATGGTCGTTGGTCTTGAATCAGGATTTTGGTCAACATCCATTGTATCCATAAAGTTGTTCATTATACCTGTCATAGCTTTTTGATTTCCTCCAAAGTTTCGAAGAAGACCAATCTCCAAGGAATTGGCTGCGTCTTGTTGTGATGAGGACAAGGCGATACTCTTGATAAGTGAATAGTAATCTCTTAAACCATGGAAGTTCTTACGTGCCTGGGACTGATGGTGAGAGTGGTAAGCCTCAGCTAGTTTCTTCAGCAGCAAGTTATTCTCTTCTTTCTGTTTGCTGTTAGTCTTGCTTCCGTTCCGTTTTGCGTTCTCATCTCGAATGGACTTTGCTGTTTCAAACAGATCATCTTCATTTGGTTCTGGTCGGGATAGATGTACAGCTCGATTCATCTTTGCAGCATCCAGTGCCCAGTTTGATATCCCAACAACTGCCATCTCAGGAAAATCACCTGTGCTTGGCTCTAACAAGCTGTGAAGAACCTTGAGCGGGTTGAAGGAGGAGTTCTCTGCCAGACCTATCTCATCTAGGAGGACGACCGGTATGATATCTGGATTGTGCTCCTTGTAGCGCTTTGCCTTCTCAAAGACTTTGATGATTCCTTCTGACGTTGACGATTCTGATCCCTGGTAGGAGACGACATAGACAGCAGGTAGTTTCTTGAAGTATTTGTCCTTTGAGTCGGGTCCTCTCAGATTACTGCGAATGAGCTGCATTGACAGTGACTTGCTGCATCCCGGTTTCCCAACCAGAAACACAGGGATCCTGTTAAGAATAGAAATAAGGACAACGAACACGTTCTCTCGCAGTGCCTCATTTTTAGCAATTCCCTCCTCCAATTCCATTCGGTTGAGAATGTCAAGTTGTTCGCCTTTGATCACCTCTTCAATGTGTCCTTCAGAAAATTCAGTATAATTCTTCCCTTTGAAGATTTTGGACATCTCCTCTCTGTACATTTTCCGGTCATCAGCTGTTGTTAACCGAGAATGGTAGCAGTGTGCCAGGGCGAGAACTATCGCCCTAATTTCATATTCTTGATCACACTTGTTGTGGTGCTTGACTTTGGCAAGCTTTTTTTCCTTCAGCATACCAGTCATCCAACGGGCAAGATATTTGCACCTATTGACATCTCGCAGGCTTACACTGTAATTGTTCTTCATAGTGTTTTTTATGAACTCCTGTGACATTATCAAAAGCTCCACAAAAAGAGGCACTAAATCATCACTGATATTACCCTTGATCATTCTCTCAGTGTACGCTTTTTCATCTTTTGCATCCAGAGCACCATAGTCCCACACATAGTCCATCAATGCCTCTGGCAGGGGGTTTACTCTGTACACCAACTTTGACTGCTCATCAGTGACAAGTTTATCGGTTAATCCGGCAGTCTGGATGTCTCCCTGGCGCAATGAGTATGGGTTACATGCTGCCAGAAAAACAAGGTTGATTGGCAACGGTTCCCCACGACAACTTTGGTGGCAAATAACTTCACTCAGAAGTCCTAGGTGATCACAGGTATTGATTTCATCAAGGAAGCACCATATTTGGCCATCAAGATTTTCTTCGGCTTCTTTCTTCTTGCTATGGATGAAGTCAATGATGGTATCAACTTCAATTCCTGCATGAAAATTGAGTACATAGAAAGGTACCTCGCAAACACGTGCAAGATACGTAATCAGAGTTGTCTTCCCACATCCAGTCTCACCCATGATGACAACTGGGATCCGAGACTTAATCCTCATATGAATCAAGACCATCTTCATTAAGTTATCTGGAGTCAGTGCATACCCTTTGTCCAAATGGCCAAGTTTGCTCCTTTGAAATGGATCTCTAGTGTTTCGACAGATTTTCTCCAGGACTGTTTGAAGTTGTTCTTGTAACATTTCCTGGTAGTCGGGTAGCTTTTTGTCAAGTTGCTGTTCGAACAGATTCTTTACACTTTTGGGGACCTGACTTAAGAGACGATAGAGAGTTGACAATGTTTGAGTGTCTTGCTGGTTGAAGACTACCATGAGGTGATTACTGTCTGCCCACTGCACCATGCCTTTCACACGTGCCACCATTTTCTTCGCAGTAACTGATGGACCTTGATTATGTTCATTCAAAGCTTCTGCTGCGTCTCTACCAGTCGTTGACTGTGTACCACCGGTCTCTACAGAGCGAGATGAAAATTCTTGAGCGACAGCATCAAGTGCTTTGAACAGGTCCGATCGAACACAATGTACATCTTTCCCAAGCATAGCGCGCAGAGCGTCTTCAGTGAAGTAATGAGAGGCTGACAGTTTCTTCAGCTCTGTAGCTAATACATTCAGGAACATATTAACAGTAGTAAACGCCATCTTGGATGTTGGAGAGAAGTGGGTTCTTAAGAGATGCCTGCACTTATCCTCTGGGAGCAGTGATCCCTTTGATGAACTGGAAAAGGTTATCTGCTTTGCATCAAGTGATCCATCATTCACTGCTTTTAAGTAGCTGCACACAACTTGCACCGGGCTGTTAACCTCCTCACTCACCAGGAAACTCTCATAGTTGTCCCATTCAATGTGACGTCTTTTAAAGTTACAGCAGTTTGTGAGCGAGTCGCTAAGGCTATTCTGTTGAGTGTTTGCAATTTCAATCAAGATGTCACTCACATTTAACTCACACAAATAGGTTCCTGCAACCACCATGCCAACCACCAAAAGCTCAAAAATGAAGGAATCGATCAAGCTTGGGTCGGATGTTGTTCTTATGTCAATGTGAAGCAGTTGAAACTCTGATGGAGGCCTCTGCAACAACTGACGGACGAGATCAATCTTTGTCTGTGGTCCTCCCATCGGTAATAAATGACAACTTTTCCCCTTATCTGATGCTCTGCAAGATATGTACTCCGATTTTCCAAGCCCAGGAACCTCAGAAGTGATTACTTCAACATCTGGCCAACCCTGCTCAAGACAGTCTTGCATTTCATTGGATGTCATTCCTTGTATTCTGTGAGTGTAATGCGGAGAAAATTGATCAATAATGTGGTGATGACAACCCCCACGACAAATTATGGCCAACAGGAAAGAACATTCCTCTTCCTGAATTCTCCTCACCTCATCTACCAGCATAAATTGGATCTCTGTTGTCAGCTGTTCAACATTTATTAGTGCATACAGATCATTTTGTGGCATTGTAGATGCTTTGCGACACCTCTGTAATAAAAGGTACACCTCCTCCCATGTGGTTTCCGAATGGCAGAAAAGCACATGATTTGGCTGGGGGTACTTTCCAGTTGTGTTCCTTAGCAGTGTCATGAGCACTGGAATAGAGTTAGTGCTGTCTGGGTCTAACTCTGCTACAAACACAGTTCCACGTTGGACAGTTGTTTCGACAGTTGCCTTTTGATGAGGTTTCAGACACACAATGTCTCGAACCTGCGACACCTCTCCTGAAAAGACTTCCTGGAGAGCTGCACCAATCTGGAAAACACGCATCCTCAAATCCTCAGTGTCATCTAGTGATTCATAACACTTTCTCAAGTTGATGTCCACACAGATGTCAGGGTTGACATAGTGGAAGAGATTTACAACTTCCCTCCTGGCATCAACTTCTCCTCTAAAGAACTGATCTAGCAGCCATAGTTGTTTCGCATGGAAGAAATTCAAGAAGTAGAACTCGCCCCTTGCATCCTCCAGAATGACCCTCCAGTTGGAATCTTCTCTTTTCAAGCGGCCTTTCAGTGAGAGGAGACTCTCCAGATCTCTGACACTATCATGGAATTGTCTGAAGTGGTAATGACCAGAATTAGCAAGCCGAGAACAGAGCTTAACAATTTCATTCACCTCATCTATGCACTGTACAAATTCCTGAAGATTTTTTGACAAACGACCATCATCTTTACTCCCTTCTCTTCTTTCAGGCTGATAAGACATTCTTGAGTTCACCATGAGAAGCGCTCGACTTCGTAAATCATTCAGCTCATCTTGCTCGTATGTGGCAGAGGTTTCATCATCCCTTGTGTAGCTCATAGACACCTTGCACAACTCCCCATCTTTGCTCAAGACGAATTCGTACGAGCCCTTGTCAAGGGCATTTCTGATTATTTTCTTTGTCATCTCTCCTCGCTGAGCAATGTTGTTGTACAGATTCTTCAGGGCATGGAAATGTTCATTGCATGTTCTGATCTTTTCAGACACATTCTTGATTTCTAGTTGTTTACTCTTGGCTATGGCATCGATAAGCTTCTTCGGTGTGTCTATGACTTCAATTCTCAGAAAGGATCCCATGTACCGCTGTACTTCTATAAGATCTGACACAGTGGACTCGTTGACTAAAGAATCAGACCTCTCCTCCACTGCGTCTGTGAGATTTCTTAGGTCATCGTCAATGATTGGCTTCAGGAACTGAATCAAGTCTTTTGAGTGAACTAGCTCATGCATTGTGCACCAATCCTCATCATTAAACTTCTTTTTCACATCTTCAATTGACTTTACTGCCATATGAACTTCTCGAAGCGTCTTCTCATCATTGTCAGAGTCAAAGATATTGAGCAAGAGCTCAACATTAGTCAGAAGGTCACCAGCTTTCTGGTCAGGTACTTCAAACGTCTTGAACAGAGACCGCAATTGTTTTGAATACTCCACAAAATCTTCCAGGTTAATCCAACTCTTTAGGTAGTCCAATGATTGTTTTGAGTTACTTTTATGAATCTGCATGATTTCAAGCTCTCGGTTGAGTACCTCAGTCTTGATAACTCCATCAAACAAGATTTTCATGTTACAAACTGTCATGGTCTTACACCCTGCGTCAATATCCGAACGAAGTTCATAATACGCAGGCAGACATTTTGATGAAACTAACTCAGAGAACTCATCAAGTTTCAGAGACATCGATTCAGGTTCGTCTTCGAGCTGATCTTCATCCTCTGCATCAGATACTACATCTACTTCCAAGTCATTATCTGAGGAAGAATCTTGAGCTGTAAGAGGGGCACTGCCGAGCTGTGTTGTTTGGATGTTCTCAACACAAGAATTGCAAATGTTAAAGAACACAGTTGAATCTGATATCTTCAAAGTGTCTTTTGCAGTTTCCAGGAGAGGTGTTAAGAACCCCCAGTATCCGGGATCAACAAGACTCATCAAACATGTTTGACTGTGTACATCAATATGTTGCCTTCGTGTGGAAAGTTCTTTTCTCATCATCTCCAGGTCCTTTCCACTCAGAATCGTTGTAAACTTACCGCAAAAAACCAAGAATGTTTCCAGTTGGTGAAGGACTTGTTGATGGAATTGAAGAATTTCCAGAGGTTCTTTGAATGTCTGATCCTTATTCTCTGCAAAGTCGGCACCCGTATTTGCAACCTTGCAAAGTTGTGCCAAGGTACCGCGAGCTCCCGACTGTTCAAGCTTGTTGATCAACCTAACAGTGACTTTCTTGTTTAAGAACTCATGCTCGATACAGCTCAGTTTGGTTTCCACTGCCTTGTATACCTTGTTGTTGTGCAGTTCTGAGACCATCTGCCCTTCTGCCTTGAAGACGAGTTGCCAGAAACTGCTGCTTGCAAGGATTGTGAAAATGTCATCTTTGGCTCCATACTTTGTTTCAACCAACGACAAGAGGACATCAACAGCATTTCTGTCAAGTAAACAAAATTCATGAAGTGTTCAGAACACGAAATAAGTGTTAGGCCTGGGCGACGAGTGAAATTTAACACTCGACTAGTCAGAACTCAAATAGTCGCCAATTCTCAAGATGCATTGTGGCAATGTTTGCTGCAAGCACAATATAGTAAAATTCAAGCAGAAAGGATTGAAGGATTGAGTCACTGATGTCTGATTGTGTTTTGTAAGTAACCATGATGCCATGAATAGTCGTGTGCGATGCAATTGGTTCACCAAAAAGATAGTCGCAACTAATTTTGCAGTAATTGCGACTATTTTCATAGCACGATTATTGACGTTGTTGAGAAACGGTAGTCAAGACTCAACAAATGATTTAATAGTTGTGTAATTGCTTTATGAGAAAATGACTTTTGATCCAACAGGCAAAGCTGCCTGTTCATTCCTGTAATAAACCACAAGGGAAACTAGGAAAAATGTTAATAAATTTTGGTTGATCTGAGAAAAAGAAGAGCTGTGCATGCACTCTACAAACTGAGCTTCAAAGCCCCTTTGTTAGGGGTATCTTTATTTTGACAATATTTTTTTCTCGACACCCTGATTAGCTAATCTGAAGGTCACAGAATTAAGTCCAAATCTGGCCACGCTGTTTTCCTTGAACCCCCAACCAATCATATCATTGCAGTTATTATATATTATGGATATTGGATGGTTGTTTTGCAAAGTTACTAAAGTTTACGATGACAAGGGGCGGATCAAGATATAAAACAGGGGGCACCTTTTTACAGCCATGAAGCCTTCCTCAGCACCAGTCTCTACACCTAGTCATGACCAAACAAATCTTTCCAACTTACCGAGAGTGCAGATCGATGACTCCTTTGGGCGCATACGGTTTCAGTAGGTCACAGATGTAGCTTGTGCTTTGGATACTCGAGATCAAGTGCTTCACAATGAGCTTCATTCCTGAATCCGGCAGGGTCATTTGTGCTCTTTTGGGATGGCCGAACACTATTTCTAGAAGTCGATCTTGATATTTTTTCTCCATAATAAAACCCAAAGTCACTACATCTAGCTGCTCAACAAAATCTGAAAGCTCACTAAACCACTGGATTGAGTGCACAGTACTTAGGAATGTGTAGATGCATTGCACTACTTGTGCTGGTTGCAATCCACTTTGAAGTTGTTTCTCGAACATGGTTCCAGTCAGTCTCTGAAGGTCTTCCAGACTTAACCATTTGGTTATCCACTGCATGGAAACGACTTCCAAATTTAAGTCAATGCCCTCCTGTGTGTCTTTCTGCTCCAGCATTTTGTGCAAGACCTTGAGAAGACTGTCTGAAAGTTGATGATCTTGATATGTTGTCCAGAAGCCTGTACCATAAAGCAAACTTCTCATAAACATATTTGCATCGGTTGACCACTCTCGACTGTGAGAGAGTGAATCCAGGACAAGTTCTTTTCCAAGCAAATGCATTCTGCTAACATCTGTTTCAGCAACCTCTTTCCAGATGCTATGGATATCTTCTGGTTTCATCGACTGCATGCGTCTTTGGAGTGCATCCTTCACCCAGCTTCTGTATCCATTGTCATCCTGGAAGATATGAGCATGCTCCGGTTTTTTCAGAACTTGCAGGAGAAGCTTTACATCTGCAATGCTCTGAAACACCAAACTGAGAAGCCTTTCATCCTCCTTGCAACCAAAGTGTTTGAAGCAGGCAGACATGAATTCTTCTTCGTTACCTGCTAGTTCAGCTGTTTGAGGCACACGAGGCCATCTGTGACGCAAGGAACACAACTCTGTTGCAGTCGAGGCAGGGTACGTGTAAAAGACAAGCTGCAGCCAACTTCCTTTGAGAACTTGTATGGAACTTCTTACTATTTCCATGAGGCAACCTGATACAACTTTGTTGTGCTGCTTCTCTAGCGATGGAAGAATGGCATCTTTACAGTTTTGAAAAGCTTTAAGGATGGTAGTTGCTACCTTTGTCAAGCTTGGCATTGCATGAAACGTAAAAATGCCCAGTAGACTTGCAAGAAAGATAATCTGAGCATCTGTGTTACCCACACTATCAATAAGGCTTAAAATGTGTGACTGAACATTCTTCAGGAAGTTCTTGTTTCGAATGTCAATTGCCAACTTGTCAAGCTTTTTTGCGCCATCATTGAAAAGATGTTGTGTTAAGTTTTCCTTATTTACTAACATGCGTAGCTCCAGTTTATAATGTGTGTGTCCAATTATCTCCTGTATTACTGATAAGTTGTGGTTGAATATATCCTCATGCACAGTTGAATCTATCGTTCTGTTGCCTTGCTCGGTGGTGGGAATTGATCTCCAAAACCTACCCTCTTGAATATTCATATACTTGTATGTGTATTTTGGCTTTTCTGGCAAGTGTATATCAATCTTGCCCTTCCACCAGGTTTTATTGAAAAACGGTTCAGTGACCTTGCTCTGTGTCATTAAAAATGTCTGTGTGTGAACGCTCACGTCAGAACCTTCTTCTTGGATAACCAGCTGCATTTCTTTGACGTTTTCAGCCTCAAGAAGGATACAGAAGCTATGGGACACCTGTGTACAAAAATAAAGAGAATAGGTTGACATTTCCTACAGTTAACAAATCAAGCTTGAAAAGTTATGAGAGTGTCACTTTACAGTAGTTTTTTTATCACTTGCAAGTGTTTCTTTAAGGCAGGATACACAGTTGGTAGTTGTCAAAGACAAGTTTCCTCACTTGGTGTATCCCAACATAAATGCATACAATAACAAACCTGAGATAAGTTGGGCTCATTTAGCCATTGCATTTGGCCTTTTGCAATCAATTGTGTGCTTCCACATACCCGAGTTCATACACGAGACCTTTCTCGGATTCAAGTTTATTTTTGTTCTCTGTATGACCAACTGATGATAGCCTCTAGAATTTTTTTTTTTTAGGCAATCTTTCGGTTTGGGCTCCAGTTGGTTCTCTTTCTTCATCTGTGTTGTATTTGCTCTTGCTGTAATTTTTGATATTTTACCAATAAGCATTATTGTAATTTTTGTATGCCTAGGTAAACAATTATAAATATTACGTAAATTACATTTTGAAGTTATGAATTCTGAGGCCCAATTATGTAGCACCTTGTAATGGTTTACAAAGTGCTACGGTGCATATGAGCAGCCACAGCCAGGAACACAGGGCGAACCTCTTCTCTGTTCAATAAGTGCGCTGGATTCTTTTACATGTGTTACACATCACATGGAACAAACAGCTTTACGTCCCATGCGAAGGTTGAAGCAATGGTTAAGTGTCTTGCTTAAGGAAACAAGTGTCACGGCTGGGGATTCGAACCCACACTCTGCTGATTAGAAACACCAGAGTTTGAATTCGGTGCTCTTAACCGCTCGGCCACGACACTTCCACTTAAGAGGTGAAGAAAAAAATTGGTGAATGAAGAAAAAATTACCCAATTTTCTGCACTCTCTTCTGTACAGGGAGTCTCTTGATGTGTAACTTCATCTTGAGCACTGTCAGCTGTCCCCTCCATGGCTCTCGAAGGATCATGCACAAGGTCGTTTTCAGATGACAATGGATCATTGGTTTGATTTTTCAGCTGCAAAGAGAATCACAATTGCGCACTCGTAAAATTTTAAATTAGTATGGGGTGTCTGTATCTGCAAGCAATTTTGAATCCTTGATTTTGATAGGTTGATCGATAGCAACTAGTTATTTACATTGCACAGCACATATGAATAGCTTTTTTAACTTCAAGTTTTAAATTTTGCTTTCCAAACACAGTCGAAAGATAGTTGAAAGTACAATACACTGTCTTTTATCATATTGATGCATTTCTTTTTGCAACAAAAAATTGGTACATGAAACAAATTAAATCAATAAAGATACTTTTTGGAAACAATTTTCCAAACATGTACTGTAGGTCTACATTAGATAATTCTGTTGTATTCTGAATGTTTTCTACTTCATTAAAACAGGTGATGTTCATAAAACGCTATCTTGCTTAAAGGCAGTGGACACTACTGGTAACTACTCAAAATAATCATTAGCATAAAACGTTACTTGGTAACGAGTAATGGGGAGAGATTGGTTGTATAAAACATTGTGAGAAACGGCTCCCTCTGAAGTGCCATAGTTTTCGAGAAAGAAGTAATTTTCCACGAATTTGATTTCGAGACCTGCAGGTTTAGAACTTTATGTCTCAAAATCAACCATCTAAATGCACACAACTTCGTGTGACAAGGGTGTTTTTTCTTTCATTATTATCTCTCAACTTCGACGACCAATTGAGCTCAAATTTTCACAGGTTGGTTATTTTTTGCATATGTTGAGATACACAAAGTGAGAAAACTTGTCTTTGACAATTACCAATAGTGTCCACTGCCTTTAAATTTGAACTTTATACCAAAATATAATTACTCTTAGTAAAATTCAGATAGAATGACAAATATTTTACCAATCCTTGTTTTGGAGATCGCTGATCCTTCGACTTTTCTTTCTCCTGAAGTTCTTCGATCTCAACGATGATTTTCTTGGTGGCTAGATTGAACCTATCTTGTTGTAGACGGGGGAGCAGTGTGGCTGAAACACAGTGTGAACAAGGTGCCTTGCCATACAGCTTTTTTCTTTGCTGCAGAATGTAGCTCTCATCAAACAATGGAAAACAGTAAAGCACCATATAGAGCCAGTGGAACTCTCCAATACGTTTCAGTATGGCCGGTACAAGTGATTTTAGTTTATCTTCAGATTCTTCACCCATGTCGTACTTATCAGCTTTGTAAAGACTTCCTATGAGTTTCCTGAGTTTTGAGTCTTCAATTACACGCACAATGTCCAATCTTGGGTTTAGGTAAGCAACAAGAACTGACAAAACTGTCAACTGACTGTGTGAAGTTGCCTTTTCAATGGACTGAATAATCCAGACCAACAAAACACTGTTTTTCATTTTATCTGCATAATATGGGAGGCACTTTCGCAGCTCCTTTAGTTCCTTCAGTTCCTTTCTGCCAAATGGACTAAGAAGATGCAACATTTCATTTATTTTTGTCTGGACATTTGTTTGTTTTGTGTTATAAATGTCTTGCAGATGAAAAACAAGGCCAAGGAGGTAGGAAGTTGGGAGATTTGGTAGCAGAATGTCATGGTGAACATGAAGTGGCCTAGATGGGAGCATCTGGAACTGCGGAGTCTGCTCAAACTTTTTGGGGTTAAGTGAATTTGTGCAGAATTTGTAGTAGTATGACAGTTTCGGAGGTGGCATATGTTTACATGACCAGGTGTTACAACCCTCTTTTTCCATAGGAAAACTACCCCCGTCAAAACAAAAATCAACTCGGAGCGGTTGAATCAATCCAGTATGGAGTAAGAACCTGACCTGTGGAAGCAGTAAGTAAAAAGAGTGTCAAAATGTCATATTATTCTTTAAATAAAGTGCAAAAAGTGCAAACTATTGCAAACCTCACCAATATGTGCTAAAAATAATGAATTTTAATACGAGTGCAATGTTGCAAATATTTTCATGAGTTGAAAAATTTGAATACATGTTCTTTTCAATGAGGCGAAGTCATGTTGGGTTGAACATTCCATCTTCCAACGAATGAAGAATTCTTACTGTGTACGAATGAAAAACATAACATCCAAGTAGATCTTTGTCATTTTGATTCGAGGATACAACGTTCAAAACAAACACTGTCAGCATACAATTGTTAAAAGTGACATTACACCCATTGCTTTTTGTTCAGCTTGTTTGTAGTTACAGTGTTTAAGTGCGTTCCGTACAGTACTGATTTCAGACATGCGGGCTCCGTAATGTAATATTGTTGCAGTAACTGCTGCATAATCAAAGACACGATCACATGTCTATTTAATGTCTCATTGTTTTAGATAAAAAAACTTAAACCAGTGATTAAGTCTTGAGTTTTATCTTTTCATATGAATCTACTTGTTAGAAGCAATATTTGACTTCAGTTTCAAGTCAGTACAACACCGCAATTAGGAGTTATACCATTTAATGTTTTTCATTGTTTTAGCTCATTCAACTGAAACCTGTGATTATTGAGTTTTATCTTTTCATATGAATCTACATGTAAGAAGCAATGTGTGACTTCAGTTTCAAGTCAGTACATCATTGCAATAAGGAGTTATGACCATTTAATGTTTTTCATTGTTTTTGCTCATTCAACTGAAACCTGTGGTTAATTCTTTGAGTTTTACACATTTTTTCTTTCAAGGATAAAATGCTTTATACACAGGGCGAAAGTGTAGTTACACAAGGTGCGTGTGCTGCCAAAGTGCGTTTAAAATTGTACAAGCTTAAGAGGTAATTCCCTTGTGTGCAGGGATGTACGGCCAGGTGCCGTGCACTAATACTGAGTAACTTAGGTAATTTGTTCGCGGGCAAATATGTTGGGATGACTGGGTTTTTAATTACAGTCCTCTGTGCATAAATATTGTGTGTGTTTTCAATTAGCCAATAGGGTGTTTAATAGGACAACATTGGCCAATGAATGTTTTTGTTTACCTTGCGTTGTTGGGGACACGCTAATTAACGCGGGAATAGCTTTCACTTCAAAGTCACTTTGTCACTGCCTTTCGAAGTGAAGAGGCTGTGTGAGTTTTATACTCACACAATTTAATTAATTTCCCTCCACTCCCACCCTAAAGGTCTTGTCAGTAATCTTAACTTGTCATTGCGGTATGGTGTTTTTTACGGGATTCACACAGTGTTTCTGTTTTGGGGGTTATAGTTGCAAGTAAATGTACTTTGTCAAATTATTTCTTTCACTTTGTACACCTTGTTCAAGGAACTTACACGCCCATTCGTCATATTACGTTAAAGTATTGTAACAATAAGTTGTGTTAGCGCTCTGAGGTTCCCTAGGGGCTAAGTCCGACCTCATGTCTCAAGGTGGAATTTTACAACTTAGTTAATTGATTGATGGGTTAACCTCATAGTGTAAGGTATGACTAGTTTCAATTATTGTTTTAGTGCATTCTGACTGTGTGCCCACGTGATTGGAGTCAGGTGGGCATGCAGATTAATGTTTGGCCAGGTACCAGTTAACAAATATAACATTTGTGTGCCAAATAAGTAATAGGGGCGTGGTGCCCATTAATGGTTGTGTCACGTGTACATTGGAAGAAGCCATGTTGGCCAGATTTGTTGTGGTGTGGCAATTGTTTGCCAATTAATTACTTCGGGCGTGGTGCCCAGTAATGGTTGAGGTCACGTGTTCATGGGAAGAAGAATCCAGGTACTGGGCAAATTTGATGGGTGTTATGTGGGCAGAAGAAGCCAGGTACTGGCCAAACAATTGTGGGGTCATGTGTACCCTAAGCTAATTTTATGTGTGTGACTGACTAGCCATAAGTTTTTCGGCAACCTTCACAATTTTTGTTTTGGAAATAAAACAGTTTTCAGAGGCTGTGGCAATCAATCAAAATAAAATTTGTCTGCTTGTTTTATTCGTATCTGAGTATAATCTTTTCTTATGAATCTACATGCAAGACGCAATGTTTGACTTATGAGTCAGTAGTACATCATTGCAATCAGGAGTTATGATCATTTATGTTTTTTCATTGTTTCAGCTCATTCAACTGGAACCAGTGAAAGATAGTTTGATTTTTGTTTTAACAAATTATTTCAAAACTTTTTAATTTGAGTTTGTTTCTTTTAAATCCAGATGTCAATTTTTTGAGCCTGAAAAAAAACCTTTAACATTTTTGTTATTCCAAAAACTTTAACATTTAAATTATTCCAAAAACTTACAACATCATTTGAAAACATAGCTGAAAATTACTGAAAATGACTGGCAATTGTATAACAATCTCACTTTGGCTTGTATACCAAAAACAACTCAACACAAAGACTTAAAACTTAAACCAAAAACTTTTCAAAAACTTAAAAAGGCTGGACGGCTGGACGGACGGACGGACGGATGCCGGCGGAAATTGGTATTACATAGGCTCGCAGTTACATAGGCTCGCACTGCTCTGCAGCTCGCCAAAAAGGAGGAAAAATATAAGATGGGAAGGAGAAAAGTTTCAAAAGGGAGTGGGTAATTCCCCCATTGCAGGTTCGATTTTGTCTAGTTTGTAAAATTAATAAAAAAAATTGAAACAAATGTGCCAGCTTTTCCTGGATAAAATATGTTTCACATCATTCCAGAACTCAGCGTGTTCTCCCATTTTCAAGGTGTTGCCAGTCAATTGTCATAGATAATTGAACCCTTGAATTTGAGAAACGCAATCTTTAATAATGTCACAGAAAAAACTTTTGTAAAATTAAGGGAATTGATACAGATCAGAAGTGCTAAAAAAAGGGTGTCTATTTCTCGGCTTTTAGATATTGCTTGATTTTTTATCCCCCCCCCCCCCCAAAAAAAAAAGGAAAACGCAAAAGCTCAGATTACAGTCCTGAGCATCTCTAACCATCAATTTGGTAGGAACAAATGGAGGGAGGAGACTGACAACATGCCTCACTACCCAGGTCAAAATTCCAGTTGAACCTAGTTAAACTGTGTTTAACTGGAACTAGTTGAAAACCAGTTGATAAACTAGTTAAATACAGTTAAAACCAGTAGGTTTAATATGGAAAATGGCCAGAAACCAGTTGAACCAGTTGACCCCAGTTAACTAGGTTCAACTGGAATTTTTACCTGGGTAGTGTCCTAACTTGAGCCTTTGACCTTAACATTTGACCTGTGGACTTGAACTCACCACAACTAAGATGGTAATATTTTGGGGGTATAATTACCAAACGCATGCAAGCCCTTCAAGGATAATTAATTCAATATTGAGTGTGAATGTGTTTGTTGTATTGTAATAAAGGTTGGAATGATTGCTTGGAAGTTTAGTCAAATTGCAATTGCAACACGTTGCCTTGGATCGAACGAGTTGGTCTATAAAAAGCGTTTGTAATCGTTTTTTTTTATAAAATGCATATGGTCTGAAAGAAGTTTTAAAAGTAGAATCTATGATCCACACAAGTTTGCCTCGAAATTGCGTGGTTTTCCTTTTACTGTGCGAACTAACACGGTCGGCCATAGGAGTAAAAAATTTGACAGAATACCCGGATTCACAACTTGAACATGAGGCATGGTTAAGCTGCTTTTTGTGTTTAAAAAGCTATTATGTAGTTTGGTCCTGGGCCAATGGCTTTTAAAGGAAAGAATCGCAGCGCTTACAGAATCAGGGAACTGTGCTTACGCTAAGCGTATTTTACAGCTTAGCAGGGAATGTGTTCTTCACGTAACAATTCGCATCAAAAAATTTGCTACAGTTGACTAATTGTGCTCAACTCCTGCGAAACTTTCACTGCGAAAACAGTGACTTAAAAATTTGATTTGCATTCGCAGGAAAAACCGTGCTTTACTTGTGACAAAAGTAGGCAGGGGCGACTAGTGTGCTTTAGTGTTAAAGTCGCGACTACAAATTATTATTTGAGTCGCGACTACTGTTTTTCTCTACTCCGTTATAATCGTGTCCACACATCTACTACAAAATTTGTCCCGACTACCTGTTTGGTGAACCAGTTGTGTTGTTAGTACATGAGGGGAAATCTTGTGAAACTGGTCCAATTTGACTCTGCTTCACTGCGTAAGCAAAGAATTGACACATCAGAAGCGCGGATATTATCGCTTACATAAAGCATCATTCACAGCTTAGCAGGGATATTTTTGCTTGTGCGCGGGGAAACTTATCATATGTAATCTTTGCTTTGAACTAATTGCACAGATATTTCAGCGCCTGCACAGTAAGCGGAGAATGGTGGTTGTATAATAAATGGGCAGAGTTTGGTTGAAGCAGACAGAGCCATAAAACTGGGCCGTGTTCTATAGGGGAAATTATAGCTTGACATTTTTGACAGTTTTGGTCTCTGCGACGTACACACATACAAATACATAGTCAGTTACAGACATTACGGTGCAGAAATTGTGCCATTGAAATGTCTCATAAGAGCGCCCCCTGTCGGCAGGAGTAGGAAAATAAAGGAGTATCCTACAAATCAATTATGTGTTTTTAAACACGTAAAATAATATCAAATAGAAGCTTTATAAATTGTTTAGCCTAATTCCTATCATAAATATTAAAATTTTGTATTAATTAACCACGTGACCCTCATTTGCATATTAATTAGGAAATCTTTGCAGCATCATATCTCAAGAACTTCACGGCCGACTTTTCAACTGTTTGTTGTTAAAGACTCCTTGGGGTTTGGAGATTAATTTGAAAAACTGTAACCTCAAGTTGACCTAGCTACTTCCGCGTCAACCGGAAGTGGGACAATATCTCAAGAACTATACAGCAGATTTTCAATTTCTTTTCAGTTATAAACTCCTCAAGCATAAAGAATTAACTTTGAAAAAACGTGACCTCAAATTGACCCCTACTTCCTGGTCAACCGGAAGTGGGACCATATCTCAAGAACTATACAGCAGATTTTCAAACTCTTTTCAGTTATAAACTCCTTAAACATAAAATATTAACTTTGAAAAACCGTGAACCCAAGTTGACCTCTACTTCCGGGTCAACCGGAAGTGGAACCATATCAAGAACTACACAACCGATTATCAAACTTTTCAGTCATAGACTCCTTGGGCATTCAAGATTAGTTTAAAACAACTTTGACCCAATGTTGACCTTTACTTCCGGGTCAAACGGAAGTGGGCCCATATCTCAAAAAGTACAAAGCCAATGTTCAAACTTCAGTTATAGACTCTTAGGCAATAAATATAAGCTTTGGAAAACTGTGACCCCATAATGACCTCTACTTCTTGGTCAACTGGAAGTGAGACTATATATCAAGATCTGCACAACCGATTTTTATTTTACTTTTTCAGTTATAAACTCCTTGGCATTGCAGATTAGTCTTTGGTAGCTGTGGGCCCATTTTGACCTTTACTTGCGGGTCAACCGGGAAGTGTGACCTAATATCAAGAGCTACAATACTTTTTTGAAACTTTTTTTTCAGTTATAGATTCCTTGGGCAATGAAGCAAATAATCCAAGCAAAACATCACGGAACAGCTTCGTGTTTGTTCACAAACACTTAATGTCTAGTTGGTGTTTGTTTTTAGAAGGCACATAGGCCTACGTGTGAATTTGTCTTTGTAAAAGATTGACTAGAAAACAATTCTAATTTAGGTCCTTATGTAAAGAAAGGTCAACAAATGTGTAACGTTTACAGGGTTCTCCACATGCGGTTTTGTCCGGGCGCTACCATTTTCCTTCTTAAACCGTCAAAAACAAATTCCGGGGGGGGGGGGTGGGAGTGGTGGTGAGTGGAAAAATCTCACGCATAGCTGGCCTCTGGACTTGGCATCTCTGTGCTGCAGGGTCAGGGGTGAAGAAGGTTTCAGGTCACAATATTGTGGCGGAACAGGGTGTAAGTTGAGTGTAGTGGGTGGACTGTGGCCAGTCTACTGCGCCTTTCTGCATCGCGTGGGGTCTGCGCGTTGGCTATAAAACAGGCGGCGCTGGAGGCGTGCTCTCTCTCTCTCTGCGGCTTGCTGTGTTATCTGATCTCGAAGTTTATCTCTCCACGTGTTGCTCTTGGGCTAGTCTAGCATTTAGGGATTGAGGTTACGTGTTGCTGTGTTGTCGAGGGATCAAGGATTGAACCGCCGCCCGTATAGATCGAAGAGCGAGGTAACTAATAAGTTGTGTACCGGGATTTTGGGAACGGGAGCGTGTGTTGTGTTTCCTTACGTTGGAACTGCGAATACTGAGGTCGTGTAGGGCGAATAACCGCATCTCGGGTAGAGAAAACGGTTGAGTGTAGCCCGGGGAATTCACGACTTGTATGTGGTTCGGTGAGGCACACTGTTTATCGCTGGAAGGTTCCTGGGGAATTTCCCTCCTGCTCCTGCTTAGCCTTTGTGGGTTAGAAGTTACGCCGTGTGAGGCATAGTCTGTATTTGAGAAGATTGTGTAACTTGTATGCGGTGTGAGGTTCACCTGTCACATGGGCCCAATTGTGTATAACTTGTGTATGAGGTTTAGTGCATTTATTGATTGCGTTGTCTAAGGGCCTGATATTATTATAAGGCGAGGTTATTGGGTTGTGTTGTGATTATAAACCTGTGAATTATCTATTGATTATTGTACTTGAAATAAACCATTTAATTGTGCCTTGGAACCTATGAATCCTCGTGAGGTTATTTGAGGTTTCCTAACTGCTCGTTTATAATTTGAGGTTAATCTAAGTCTAGGTGGGGGTACATCTCCACCAAACGAACCGCCCGCAGGCTTTAGCCGCCGCTCGTTATTAGTTCCCCCCTTGTGTTTGGGTAGCCGCTCACCTGAGCACCAGGGCTCATAAATATATTTTGGGGTGTGATAATTAACCCGGGGGGCCGGTGTCCCCGTCGAACAAGACCAGACTTTTTGGCCCCACCCCCCGGTCCCGCCACAATATCATAGAGAAGGTATTCATAATAAATAATTAACACTGTTCAAGTTCAAAGTTTGGTTTGGTTCTTTAAAAAAAGCGATTTTCTAAGCCCCTTTTTTAGGCAAATTATTGGAGTTACAACCTTGTTCCCAAATATCACGAAAATGGTGCTTTTGGACTTTAGCACACATCAACTCACTACCCATGGGAAAAAGGGTGAGATTGTTTGTTTGTTTGTAACAACACGAATGCCAGACAATGCATGCAATGTAGGGGTTGCAATGGGTGTTTGTCATGTAACAAATGATGAATTTGAACCTGTTAACATTTAAAGAGTCTTCTTGAAATAAAGTTATTGAATGTGTAAGTACATGTAAAGATGGTTTACAGAAGAAAGCTGCCATGAAATTTGACCTAGAAAAGAAACATTTGTACGGGTATGTTGACATACATTTAGAATCTATTGAAAATGAAAGTGCTACCAACGTTTTACTGGAGACGTTTTGGGTATGGGCTTCAGTTGAAGGAAGATGTTATATCTATCCTCTCCAGAAACATATCCAAAACCAATAAGAGAAAGGACAGGTTAGATATTCTTAAGCAAAAGGCAAAAAAAGTCAGCACTTGGCAAAAAATCTGTCAGACACACATTTTACAGATATTGAGCTAATCGTATTTCGGCGTGGTTTGAACTTCATTCCCAAACGGTCTACCATCCTACGCCATTCGAGACTGCTTTTCAGAAAAATGAGACTATGCATTTTAATGGCGGGGAAACAAAGGCAGAGCCTAATACACCCCTTCCGTATGCCATCAATACGGAATCTTCAAGTTACCTTTAACACATACCTAGAATCGTACATTGAAGGTACACTGGAGGAGATGTCCAAAAGAAAAAATTAAAATGTGCGATAAATCGACTATTAAAGCCAGTGGACACTATTAGTAATTGTCAAAGACTAGCCTTCACAGTTGATATATATATCTCAACATGCATAACATAACAAACCTGTGAAAATTTGAGCTCTCAATCGGCCATCGAACTTGCGAAATAATTATGAAAGAACAAAACACCCTTGTCACACGAAGTTGTGTGCGTATAGATGGTTGATTTCGAGACCTCAAGTTCTAAATCTGAGGTCTCGAAATCAAATTCCTGGAAAATTACTTCTTTCTTGAAAACTATGTCACTTCAAAGGGAGCCGTTTCTCACAATGTTTTATACCATCAACCTCTCCACATTACTCGTCACCAAGAAATGTTTTATGCTAATAATAATTTGGGTAATTACCAATAGTGTCCACTGCCTTTAAAAGCAGACGTCATACAAAACAAAAATTGTCATAAAACCATTTGACAAAGGCAGGGGTGTTAGCGTTCTCAATAAATCAGACTATATACACGAGGGGACTAGGCAACTATCCGGCCGCACAATAAGTTGGTTGACATGTGTAATTACAGCTGCGATCTACCAGGCTGTAACTAATCTGTTCAAAGAATGGATAACATCCAAGGAAATACTCAAGTTTCTCGACCCCCTACAACCACCAGATTTAAACACCCACCCTGTACCTACTGCTGAAGATCCATGAAAAACCTCCGGGAACACGGTTTGTCGATAGGCCGATTATCAGTGGTTGCGGGACCCCAACTCAACAAATTTAAAAATACATGGATTTTTCCTTCACAGGTTCTCCAAAGACTTGACACTTTGACATTGGACCAAGACTAGCCCTGGCGGCCTTACACTTTCGTTTTGTACTACAGTGACGTCCTGGACATCAGGGTACATTTCTGGGGCAGAAAATTTTCACAGCTTCATTACTCAAGTCTTACCTGCAAGAAAGCACCAATTTCAACAGATTCACATTCCATGGCAGCATATGTTTTTCTGCGGTGGGTTTTGATCATCATATATTCTTCACAAATCCGTCATTTTCATGAAATAATGCAGCTCCCAACGTTAAGGAATTCCAATTTTTGTTTGTACTCTCACAGTCTGCCGTGTGTACGCAAGACGCACGACGCGCAAATTTTGAATTGTGTTGTTAACTCTGTGCAGTCAAGATACGGTGACCAAGAATTCATGCGTCTAAGCTTGCATCATGCGTCTTGCACGCGAATGTACGCACGACAGACAACACTGTGAGAAAACGATCGAAACTGGAATTTGTTAATGTTGGAAGCTGCATTATTTGACGGATTTGTGAGGAAAATATGAGAACCAAAACCCACCGCAGAAAAATGTATGCCGCCATGGAATGTGAATCTGTTGAAATTAGTGGCTTGTTGCAGGCAAGATTTAAGTTATGAAGCTGTGAAATTGTTCCGCCCCAGAAACGGGCCTCAATAGTTAGGACTCTGTTCCTGTGTACAGAGAAAGAGTCCTATATAGGTCTAGACCAAGACTATCTCCTAATCACCTTGGATATTGTTTCAACGTACACAAACTGCCCACAGAAAGAGGCTATTACCTCAGTTTGTGATGCTTTGGAACGGGCAAACCCAAGGCTATACGCGCTCTACCAAAACAAACAAAAACACGCATTTTGTCTTTTGGAACTTATCAATGGTTCAAGCGGTCTTTGAGTTTAATAACACATTCTATAAACAAACGATAGGCGTGGCAATGGGTAGCGAATGCAGTCCGGAAATATGTGATATAACTCTGTTCAAATACGAAAAAGAAACAATATTCTCCCGAACAACCCCGAAATAGTGTCCTTCACGAGATATAGAGATGATGTTCTAATCATTTACAATGGCAACCGAAACAGGGCCGAGGATTTCATTAGGACGTTAAACAACTTGCATCCAATATTGAAATTCAGTTCGGAGATATCTGAACAAGTTACCTTTTTAGACCTCGTCCTTTACAAAGGAGAACGTTTTCAAAAAGAAGGGGAACTGGATACTCGAGTCCCTGCACAAGAAGCAGACACATTCCAATATCTTGCTCGAGATTCACCACACCCTTAATCAGTATTTGGCAGCGTGATTAAGGGTGAAACGACAATATACAAACGTATAAGTACACACTCAAAAGACTTTGAGGAGAAGATTAATTTCTTCAAGACTGAACTGTCAGAACGTGGATACAACACAGAAGAATTAACCTGCTTCACAAAAGTAAATGAAGACCACCGGAATTCAATGTTGGCTGCCTCACCTAATTTCAAACAACAGACTGTGTCTAATCCCCCACTCGTCTTCATCCTGCCATACTTTGCACAGATCCAGCATTCCACCCTTAAACGGGCTCTCCTAAACACTGGCACCTCTTGGAAGGGAATGCTTCTTAAAAAAATCTTCCCAGCCCCACCACTGCTGGCCTTCAAACGACATCAAACAAATAATACGATCTAGATTGCCAGACCCTACAGAAAAAGACTCGCTTAAGGAGTTAGATAAAGAAAACTTGCAAATCTTAATCAAATTGTTGGAAGAACAGCAATACTTGGCTGAATAAACACAAAGAGAAAACAAGACTCAAGCGAAAGGGGTGAGACATTAACCCAATCATATAAACGAAGCGTTGTGTAAAAACTATACCTTGCACTCATCAAACATATAACATGCCGACATTAAATTTTACGTAATCATAATTATTATTACAGATATATGACATTCCACACATTATGAAAAACTACAACATCTTACTTGGAATGTTTCTAGGCATACCATACATATGGGAAACTTCATGGAAGACGTATGCTGTTCCTCACCACACCTTTCTCCCCCCCCCCCACCACTTATCCCACACCCTTCCCTCTCTCCAATAGCCTGTCCCATAAAAGTGCTCTTTATTTTACAATGATTGTGCCTTAACTTGTACTGATATCTGAAACATTGTGAGTATGTAACGGTTTTACCTTTTCTGTTTGTCTTAATTAGGCCTTTACATACACTAACAAAGTTGTTTGATGCACCCATGTCTTGGGAAAATTACAAACAGAACTGTCTTTGTGGCTACACTGTCTTCCCTATTCAAGTATGATTTCACTCTTCTTTTCCAAACACAGTAGGTGGCATAGAGAATAGACTTGCCCTTTATAATTGTGCTGGGCTAGTCAGGGCGCTAGTTCAGGTTTGCTTTCTTGTCAGCCATGAGTTCTATGTGACCTTGACTTTAATAGCTTAATTATTAAAGTGTGAAACGTCACTTTAATCCAATATTCCATATTGATGCCAGCGGTTCCTTCTAAAAAGTCTCTGTCAGGGAGGGGGGGGGGGGAAACAGACCCTGGAGCCACTTCCATGATCTACATTTTACCTGTACATACTGTACAAATTATGCAATTCACAAAATATTTTTCCCCTCATAATATTGCAGGAAACTTGTACATTTGTAATTATTGTGATGTTTGAAATTTTGGAGATATTTTGTGGGCCTGGCTAGCCAGGGCTAAATGGGGGTACATTACCCCCCCCCCCCCCCCCAGTTTCTGGTTTTCTGGTTTTTCAAAGTATATAAAACCAGTTCATGTATGCCAGTTGGGGAAAACTAACGACTTTATATTTGACTCAACAAAATGTGCAAAAAATGTGCTATTTCACTAAAAAATGGCAGCCATTTTGTAAACGGGCACTTTCCATGTTCTTGTGAAATCCTTCCAGATAAAAATTGTTTTGCAACAGGACAACATTTTGTATAATAGCTGTTCATTTTAAAGTGTTTCTTATACATTTCTACAAACAAATAGCCGCCATCTTGAATTTTAGCTGCCATCTTGGATTTCTCGCTTGCGAACCAATATTTTTGTGAGAACATTGTTTTTTCTTGGAGAGGGCACCATTCCCTACATTTTGATGCATAAATCTCCCCTTCACCCCTGGGGCTGCAGCATTCTTCTATTTCTAGAGGACTTTTTGCCTTTCGGCCCATGGCCTAGAATGGTTTGTGGTTTGTGTAATTAGCTTATCTAATTGAGCATGAATAGTTTGCGCAATTTGCCGATAGAAAGGAGTAGTGTGCGCAATATGCCGATAGATACGGAATAATTCGCGCAATTTGAAAACAGTGCAACTTAACATGGTCATGAGGGACTTTGAATGAGGAAAAGGGGGATTCCAATTCAATGGGACAACTTGGATTTCGCATTCGAAAAAATAATCGAGAAACAAAAATAATTAATTTTGTGTGGAAATTTGTTTGTGGACAAAAAGTGTTTAAAAATTCATCAAAGACCTCTTCAGTATCTTTCAAACTCACATTATGTACACAGTAGCTGGTAAAATGTGGACGTCTGTCAGATATTTCCCCCTTATAGATAAATTTCCTTATTATAACAATTATGTCAGCATACCTCACAAACAAATACTAAAAAAAATAATCCACTTTGTCCACAAATGTTTCAGCAAAAACAACTTTTCTTGGAAACAGATTTTTTTTTCGGGCCGCTATTCCATTATCATAGTTTTTAGGGGGGTGAGCTTTGAAAACTGTAATTTCTTTTTTATTTCAGGACACAATTTCCTTTTGTCATCAGCCATATCTTTAGCATTTAGATGTCAACCATAGAAAGTATTGCCAAGATTATTTTTATAAGTTCGAACACTAGCAGTAAAGTAGGCCTCATGTTTTGTGCATTCTAAATATTGTTTGTAAACCGACCGATGAATTATATATTGAACATCTCATTATTTATATAAAAATAATTATGATTTACAAGTTATGAATTGTATTTTTATCAATCAAGGTTCCTAATAATATATGAAAATTGAACTATCAAAAAACAACTATCTTCTAAAAAAAATTAGGCAATCCCCTACTTGCTCCAACACTGCACATATTCTTAAACTTAAATTATAGTCAACACAAAGGATCAACCATGACAGCTTCCGGATGCAACGCAAGTACTTGACTTTGTTTCTAGACTGTGTTTTTAGACTTGGTTCAGCCAGTAACAGTGATCTTGGTTTAGGATCAGAGTTATAATGCATGGAACAGCGCCCTCTTGTCAATGCAGACCAAAATAACTATGACCTCAGACTTGAATCACGTAACAAGCTGGGAGTTTCGTGCTAGGGGAATTTCCCGATGAGCAATCGACTAGTATGGGACGCGCACACGGCAAATTACAACAAAAATTGAGAAAAACAAACTTAATAAATAATGATCGACTTCGCTTTCATGTTTTGATTATTTTACAACTTAATTAAAATTCTAGACTAGGCTAAATTAAGTATCAATCTCTATTACACTTACTATCAACCGTTTGAATGTGTCTCTTTTCTGATCCCAACGGAATAAGTGGAAAATCTAGGTTCTACAGTCACTGTCAGTGTTCAAATATTCCACAGCTGTCAATATTCGACCCATGGTGAAGAAACCAGTTACCGTAGTTGACATTTATATTTAGACAACTATAGTCATAACTAATAAAAGAACGAAGTTGTAAGCTTACCCCTCTCTCTGAAGCGGTTTGAGACACCGGGTGTGTCGAGCCCGAGCCAGGGCCCTGGGCCTGGCTTTGGCCCCGGTTCGATGCCATGATCAACGATTACACAGGGTCGACCGGTCCTGTTCATGCAATTGACACACACAAAAATGACGTTAATTGAAGACGAAGACGGTAAATAACAACACTAAAATCAAATCATGGAGAAATACTACGCTACGTCCATGGAGCTCCACGGTACGTCGAATGGTCAAATGGAGATATAGAATTGATACTAGAATTACAATCAGTCAACGAGCTCGTCGTACGCCATTGATTGTAAATACTTTACGACCTTTTGAAAACATAGCAAAACGTCCTCTGATAATGATATTTATTTGAGCTTCCTTGTTCGTTATGAAATTAGGTTGTCGGAAATACAACACTAGTGCACTACTGGTGCAAGAAGTTGCAACAACTTTACGAAGCTATATTTCTACCTCTATGATTTACCTTTGGAATGTTGAAGAGGCAACTCGCTAGATCAAGAGTGTGTTGGGCAGGATTTGAAGACCGAATCCCAGAGTGTTCTTGAAACCATGAAGCACTGACACACTGCTGGGTAGTAATCGATGATTTGGGTAGTGTAGCCCGGCCACGTTGGCTTCAATTCGCCCTGTGCTCTGCTCTGATCCACGGCGAGCAATCGAAGGCTAGCTCACAACATGCACAAACTACTCACAACCAGAAGCTTGTATGTACTGCAGTGCAGGGCGCGCGATAACTCCTCAGCGTTATGACGTTCTACCCGCCCCATCCCACGCATACACCCGGCTGGCTGCATGAGTCGAGCCACGTGGGTTGCGGCACACATCAGGCCCCACCCACCGAGTTAATAAACAGTATCTGGGCGAAATGAACCAATCAAAAATGTACATGTACGTTTGCTGCAAAGTCTGTTCAGTTTTTCCGGGTAAACCTCGTTGGAAGATTTGGGGCGGCAAAAAAAACGCGATTTGGGTGGGTGTGTATATAAATAGGGGGTGAACTACTTTGATTTCCTTCCTCGTGCTTTCAAAATATTGTTACTTTGCCCACCTAAAAGGAACATTACAGATTATGTGTAAGGCCAAAAAGAGTAAAGATCACCGATTTACATAAAACTACACGGTCTAATGATGACGATGTAGAAAAAATCCCTTAAAATGTTTTTTTTTTCTTCAGAAATGTCATCTTTCCCATTTTGAGTTTATCGGTCGGTGAGCCATTGGACCCTTTCGGTTCAGAAAAAAAATAAAAGTTCACAGATTTACAAATAACTTACAGGGTTTACAGAAGGCAATGGTGAAAGACTTTAAGTATTATTCCATGAAATGCTTTACTTTTTGAGAAAACAGCAAAACAATATAAATTCTCGTTAACGAGAATTACGGATTTATTTTAAACACATGTCATGACACGGCGAAACGCGTAGACTTGTGGACAAGTCGTTAAATCGGCCCCACGCGCTGAGACAGTGCTCTCGCGAGATCACTGCTCTCGCGCGAACTGATGGCTCCCCGATTTCGACTCCTCATTAACGAGGAGTCGAAATCGGGGAGCCATCAGTTCGCGCGAGAGCAGTGATCTCGCGAGAGCACTATCTCAGCGCGTGGGCCGATTTAACGACTTGTCCACAAGTCTACGAAACGCGCGGAAACAAGGGTGGGGTTTTCCGACTCCGATGACCGATTGAGCCTAAATTTTCACAGGTTTGTTATTTGATATAGAAGTTGTGGTACACAAAGCGTGGGCCTTGGACAACACTGTTTACCGAAAGGGTCCAATGGCTTTAAACAGTTGCATCATTGACTGCTAATATTATGATCTATTTTTCTATATTTTCGTGACCCAGATGGCCGATCGATCCCAAACTTCTACAGATTTGTCAGTTAATGGTGTATTACATAATTTTTCTGTAATGTTCCTTTAAAACTACGACGCCCGAGGTTTTTTGTGGAGTGCGTTGTATTTTCACAATTGCGGAGCCAGGGCGCTCCGGATCACGGAGGGAGTCGTAGTTTGAACCATAGCACGAGTATAGTAAAAACAATCAATAGTACATTGTTTGCTTTCGGGTAAAGTACAATGTTTGCTGAGCGTCTATCGCGTTGCGTTCGCGAGGGGGCCCTTCATGTGAAAACAAGACATAGGCCTAATGTGACGCACTCTAAAGCAATCAAAGGCAGAATCGTTGTGAGGGATGATCGACTTATCCATATTGGACTCCAATAATACATTTTTGAGCGCAGTTCACATGACAAAATAAAGGGTGACACGCAACGCAAGTAACTATGATCCGTGCATAATATGCTATGTTTATTACTTCAAAATATTTAAATGTAACAACCAAAAGAAATATCTAACAACCATTAATAATTTTTATTCTTACATATATTATACATCGGTTTTTTTTTAGGTATTTTGATATCTTCCTTACTTTGATCTGATTTAAAGGCAGTGGACACTATTGGTATTACTCAACATAATTATTAATTAGCATAAAACCTTTCTTGGTGACGAGTAATGGGGTGGGTTGATGGTATAAAACATTGTGAGAAACGGCTCCCTCTGACGTGTCATATTTTTCGAGAAAGAAGTAATTTTCCACGAATTTAATTTCGAGACCTCAAGTTTAGAACTAGAAGTTTATCTAAACGCACACAACTTCGTGTGACAAGGGTGTTTTTTCTTTAATTATTATATCTCAAATTCGATGACCGATTGAGCTCAAATTTTCACAGGTTTGTTATTTTATGCATATGTTGAGATACACCAACTGTGAAGGCTAGTCTTTAACAATTACCAAAAGTGTCCACTGCCTTTAAGAGTATCCGACAAATTTACTCCACGCATGGTCTTCAATCTCTACCCCCTAATAAATAGTATACGAGTCCATCAAGCAATCTATAACCCATGCCTCTGTTTACCGAAAGTAGGAAACAAAACCGACGCGATTTAACCAAAACATTTTCGAGCATTAAATTTCACTTTATGTGTAGTGATAATGCTAATTTGTATCGCATGCCTCAGAGGTTAGATATGAATCAAAGAGGCAAGAATGCATGAACTTGAAAGAATGAGCAACTGGTTTATTCTCGACGATATTGGCAAATAACCATTTCAAACGGCTCAGTGCACTCTTAGATTGGTAGCAATGATAAGCAATGAATGCCCCAACCTTGTAAATAATGAAACATACTTTGAATTTACTTTATGGTATTACTATTTAACAAATTAATTATTGCATGCATGAATGCACTTCTGCCTAATGCAATCGCGAGGTAAAATAGACTATTAAATTAATCGATTCCAAAGGGGCGAGCCCATACAGTGAACAGACTTCGCAAAGGGGTTTAAATATTCTGTGACAACGCACGAACGAAATACTTTCAATTGTTATGAATTACAAATTCTTTTATATACTTTCAATATTTGTTTTACATAAATCATACATATAAGATCTTCCCATTTTTATTTTAAGTACAACAAATAAGTACAACATAGAAAGGGAATCTCTTCCAAATCACAAGTCTGAAGATTTGAAGATTAAACAACAAAAACCATTCGAAACAAAATGGACGACTCCAAATACACACCAACCTTGTCTACCGTGATACGACCCGTGCCTCGTTTGGACAAACAAGCAGAAGAGAGATGTTTTTGGTTATGGCTCTACCAATCGTCCTTTAATTATCAATATAGGACTCAAGATAAAATTTGGAGCATCGCGGCCGACGCATGTTCAAACAACAAGTGTTCCACCAATAAAATGGCAATGATCTCTGCATACAGTACAATTTATAATCTTTATATACACCTTTGTTTTGTTTTATATCTACAGTTTGAAATCAGGGAGTCTATATAACAGAAGGAGGTCTGGTCTATAGTTTGACCAACAGAAAGAGGGGATCAAGAGGAGAACGATTAATTGCCCCATGGTTTATCAGGTTAACAGACAATATGTTTGGGGTGGGAATGTATGACTATCCATTGTTTATTTATTTTACACGGTTTACAGTCCATTAGAAATAATGCCTTGTATTGTCGACACCAGGCAACTATAGTTTTTCGCGTTACCGGCTGAAGGCTTCCCAGCGCTAAAGACACACCAGTGGCCGCCTTGTCTGGTCATCCACGCCATTACGATGGCCTGAGAGTAATTCAGTTTGGTTATAGTGTCCTCGCACAGCATCTTGCCCGGCTCAGACTGTTTGTAAAACCGTAGGCTGGGGTTTGGGTAACTGGACACAGTGGGGGAGTTCCAAGCACTCAGAGTGAAGAAGAAATGGGTGATATTTGCGGGAATTTTATGGAGATCTACATTGATCAAATGGTGACCTGTGCAGTTGAAATCATCCATTAGATCTCCAGAATGTTGCATGGCTGGTGGGAAACTGGTGTGGTTATAGTCAAGAACGCCAACATATTTGATCCCTTCAAAAATTAGAACACTTGCATCTAAATAATCACGCCCATGATATGGATAACCCCAGTTAAGGTCAAAAACCACTTTATCAAGGTCTTTAGGTGCCGAGTAGAGGAGTCTTCTCACGTGGATGGTAGAATTCGGCTGAACTTGATAATATCCCAGTGTTGCTGTAGCTTTCGTATCAGTAACCTCCTGTCCATGTAAACAGATACAAAATTCAAATTACTAAACTTTAAAAATACATGTATATGGTAAAGACAGTGGACACTATTGGTGGTTGTCAAAGACCAGTCTTCTCACTTGGTGTGTCTCAACATATGCATAAAATAAGAAACCTGTGGAAATTTGAGCTCAGTTGGTCGTCAAAGTTGGTAGATAATAATGAAAGAAAAAAATAACCTTATCACACAAAGTTGTGTGCTTTCAGATGCTTAGATTTCGAGACCCAACTACGTCACTTCAGAGGGAGTTTTACAATGTTTTATACGATCAACCTCTCCCCATAACTCGTTACCAAATGAGGTTTTATGCCGATAATTAATTTGAGTAATCACCAATAGTGTTCACTGCCTTTAACAGAACACTTACCCAAACAAACATGTGCACATTCAACTTAAATCATATCACAATCACAACATTAATGTGTTTCGAACCACCTGGTTAACTCATGAAAAGAAATCGCCGAATAGTTAATAATGACAAAATTGTTCACAATTATTTGACACCAATATTTCACACATTATATAACTTAATGGAAGATAATCTTATCTGCGGATAAATAATACTTTTATAGTCACTTGTAAAAAGATGGGCCAGGTGCCAATCAACTTTCTACTCAAATTTGACGTTTCTTCTCTTTAGTTCAACACAGGCCTATAACAACAGTGCATTAATTTGCATATGACCACACAGTTTTGCTCTTCCATGTACAAATTGTACCTACCTTAATTTCAGTCCCATTATAAATGAGCTGTTGATTCTCCAGTGGAACTTGAAGTTTACTTTTCACGTATGCTTTCAATGTTGACACCGTCATGGCCGAGTTCAGCTGTACACTTGCACTGTCACCATTCAGCATGGCCAGGCTGATGAAGCCCTTCCCACTGGGCGTAGGTGCTCCTTCCGCCTTGGGGACGTAGTTCAGCTTGCACTCTGGAAACATGGCTTCAAGCTGGCTGTGGCATCGCTTGAGACGGATGGAATCTGGACCCACTTCGCCATCACACTGGGAACACTCGCCATGTTCTTCCACATGGGAAACCACGCACTGGAAAGAACAATAATTAGGCCAAAAATAAAATATTGTTGGTAATTACTAAATAAGTTAAAGGCCTAATTTCACAAAAACCTATTTGGCAATTTGCTGTTTGTAGTATGAAACACTGTGAGAAATTACCCCTTTGATGTAGAGATAAGTTTAGAGAAACAGATAATTATATCAGTTAACAACCTTGAATCTACATGAAAATATGGCTTCTTTTTCACGTACGTCCCTTCTTTTTCACGTGTCCCTTCAAAAGCTCAGTAAGATAAAACAAAGAAAACGAGATGAGGATACTATTGACATTTACAAAAAAAACAACCTGTTAACATTCCTCTGGCCCACATCCTTTTTGGAACACGGGTCAACGATCTCAGTTTATTGCCCCGTGTTTTAAACAGGGTTGGGGTATTCTCTGGTTAAAACCACTGAATGCCCCCACCCCGTCCATGTGGACAGAATAGACCATGCATGTGACCTCGCATGTTTAAAAAAAAAAAGTCACAGAGTCTTAATCCCGTGGTACTACATCTCAATTGAAGAACACATAATAAAAACCACAACATTGCATTGATTGAAAGTGTACTGTCTGTTTTTGTTTATCAACTTTGATATGAAGAGGGGAGCATATCTCAACATGTTCAGCTGTTAAAATGATTGAACTTTAAATATATTATTTATGGCAATTATAATAAAGTATATAATTCCCACATGAGCAATGTAGTATCTCGCATGCCAGAAAGGCAGTATAAAAAATATACAAAAAACAAAAGCATTATAGCCTTCATGACAATCTCTAATTACAATGTAGTTTACATCGTTGATATTACTAAACCGGGTATATTGCATCATAGCATGAAAACCCAGTGCCCCCTGGCCCCTCACGTAAATTGTGATGAGTACTCTAAAATCTTATCAATCATTTGACACTTCTTATCGAGTCATCTCATTTATTTTGATTAGAATGATCATGGAGGAAGTGTAGACTGAACATTTCAGCCCCACCCAAGTTATGTTGATGTTTTACAACAACTCAATAAAATATCATCCTGTATACAGAAAAGCTAGGTTACTATTTGATGAAAACTTCGTAACTTAATGCACTTTCTGCGTGACCCACCGTGAGAACAGAAAATTGTACACTGATTAATTAAACTTAAACCATGGAGGTATAAACTATGGTCAATGTCCTTCAGAAAATGCGCTGAAATGTTCATGATCACATTAACAAGGTGACACCTAATACACACTTACCCTAAGACAATGGAGAGGGGCATGTTTGCATTCTTCCATAATGGTCCATGGCGGGAACTCATTTGACAGTTTCTGAACGCCACAATTACGACACTTCATTGTGAAATCAACGACGAATCCCTCGATGATAAAACCCGACTCTTCCTCGTCCAAGACGTTCTTGAGCTCACGATCCCGTTATTCTCACTTAGAAAATGTCCGTGGAGCAACGCTATAATATAAATGGTTACAGACTTACAAACCTCGTGCATTATGTACATACAGGTATTTGTGTGTACATTATATCCAATATGCCTAGTCGGCAGCCATGTTGACACTCTGATTTGATACAAGCGGCCGTCCATACACTGCAATGGTGATTTCGCAACCGTGGTTTTTCCCAGGACTGGAAATACTTGACTGGGAAATCCCAAATCTTGCTCATATCAGATTTGAACTTAATATGACATTAGACATTCTCCGTGGACACAGACTTGTACGTCAATGTTTATTCATATGCAAATAATGGTTCAATAATGGTAATATGCAAACTACCTGCTATTTCTCACTGTATGCACTGATGGTGTTGCTCACGGTGGGTATTTCCCCTTGAGTGAATGTATGTACATGTACATTTCATTACATGGAAACGCCAGCTATACGCCTATTCAGTCGCTGTGACCTTTGACTTGCTGTCTAGCTGTCTAGCTGTCGCAGTCGTCAACCTGTCTGGTATTTTAGTTTTACTGCAAAACCACTGACTTGTTTTTTTCTTTGACAGATTGATATAGCCATGGTATCCGTTTTCACATAATTTCAGATACAGTTAGGCTTATGAATTTTATTGAAATTATATTGAAGATTGTAAAAATATATTTAGACCCTCAATACATTGTACTGTAGGTTAGGTCTTGTACGTGTGTACATGTCAACAAAGGGTCTATGGTAAATTAACATGTCACTCCCATTTTCTTTGAGTTGTAAATTCTCCAAACACATTCCTGACGCTATAGGACCTCAAGGTCCCATTAGTGGTAACCGGAATATCCCTTGTTGACCACACCACATACTACTAGGGCCTGATTGTTCGAATATAGCAAGTTTTTGTCACTTATCATTATTTCTAATTCAAGATTATCCCCAACCACAGAAAATCCTACATCTCTTTTTGGACTTTCCTTTATCATGCCCTATGCTTTTACTACGAGCCAGGTGCAGCACTACGTAACAGCATTATTTGCATTATCCATTGTTACAGTTTGTATTGATCACCTTTAAAGTGTTGTTCAGCCATTTTCTACAGGGGTTTGAGGTCATGATTGCCTACAATGGGAAAGTCCCTTTCAATTAAACTGCTCACAAAAAGTAAGGAAACTTTTTTTCAATCCAGATGGTATATATCATTGCAAAGCTGAACATGCATTCTTCAATACGTTCCGATTGCTTTACACTCATTTTGGTATACTGTTTTGCCCTGTAAAGTTATACACGAAATCGTATTAAATCGAGTGGACAACAATCATACACAATAGCATTCCTGACTCAATTTATTTCAGTCTATTTCTACATACAACAACTGGAAACTATCAAGGGGTTAATTATTCCCAGCATAAAGTTATATGTGCATTTCACGAGTCACATTTCACAAAAATGAATATAAAGTTGACAATAATCCATTTTTTGTTCAACATCATAATAATCGCAAGAACTAACTCGAATTAATCTCAGGGCCCAATTTCATAGAGCTGCTTAAGCGCAAAATTTTGCTTAAGCAAAAAAATCCTTGCTTAGTAAAATCAGATTACCGGCCAAGACTCCACTCAATTGTTATGCTAAGTAAACAACCACTAAATACCTATCACAAGCAATGTATATGGCATGACATTTTTGCCAGTAACATGTGTAAAATAAGCAAGCTATTTTCGTGCTTAAGCATTTTTTTTGCTTAAGCAGCTCTATGAAATTGGCCCCAGATTTGTGTTAAAATAAACCATTGGACACTATTGTGAATGACTCAAAGTAATTGTTAGCTCAAAAACTTACTTAGTAACGCTCGAGCAATGGAAAGCTGGTGCTATGGTAAGTATAAAACATTGTGAGAAACGGCTCCCTCTATTCAACGGACTATGGTTCCCAGCCAGAACGTTGAACATTTACACTATCAAATCAAAAGGACATATTTTTGTTCTTTGTAAAATAAAACTTAAGGACCTGTGGATTTCACAAAGAGTTAGGACTAGTCTAGTCTCTAGATCTCGAGTTAGGACCAGTTACTCGTCCAAACTTAGGACTATCCATGCAATTTGTATATCTCCTAGGACTAGTCCTAACTCTTTGTGAAATCGACCCCCTGTAAGTGTTTCAAGTATCCCGGTAACTAATCACTGTCACTTGTTTTGTCAAGACTGCTACCGGTCACCGAACTTGTTAGAAAAAAAATGAGATCACAGATTTACATAAAACTTACACGGTCTAACGATGACGATAGATAAAAAACATCCCTTGAAATATTTCTGTATGTTAATGTCATTTTTGATGAGAAATCGATGTCGTGCAAAAACGTGTAATCGGCTTGACACTACATCTTTCGTGACCCAGATGGCCGATTGGTCTCAATCTTCTACAGGTTTGCCAGCTAAGCCCTGGCCAGGTTTGGTAATAACCGAAGACCAGTGTTCCTTATGTAGTATATCCCACACGTAGTGTATCCCAATTAATGCGTAAAACAACAAGTCTGTGAACATTTGGGCTCAATTGGTCATCGAAGTTGCAAGAAAACATGAAAGAAAAAACATCATTGGTGTACAAATTTGTGTGAGAAAGGCATCATGCCTGTCAAGTCTTTCTCATAAAATTCAAATGTTTTAGTGAGAAATTACATTCCCAAAAAATACGTTACTTCAGAGGGAGACGTTTCTCACACTGTTTTCATTATCCACATCAGCTCTCTGTGCTCGTTACCAAGAAAATGTTAAGCTATGTATTTTGAGTAATTACCAATAGTGTCCAGTGCCTTTAAGAAGTTATCAAGCTTTGCTTTAAATAATCGTCTGTTAAAATCTATTGAAATCGTGTCAACAGGCTACTCTCTAAATGTAAAAGAGTGAAAAACACCACTCTTTACATTTCGAGCTGTCCCTCATATGGCTCTTAAAAAAGAGTGGTGGTTATTTCACTCTTTTAGAGGGGTTTCACTCCAGGACAGAGTGAAAAGTCACTCAAAAAGATGCAAACGTCAATCTAAAAGAGTGGAAGACCACTCGAAAAAGAGTTGTCCTTCATTATGGCTCTTCAAAGAGTGCCTTTTCACTCTTTTACATTAAGAGAGTACAAATAAACCAAAAACATCAAGTAAAATTTTATAAAATAAATACAAATTTACTTCAACTAGTTCCATATTATAAAATTGTTCATCATCTCAGCAGGCTTGGTTTGCTTTTCGAAGTACGACCGCAGCAAAACTAAATTTTAGAGTCCATGAATTCGTTAACCTTTTTTATAATCAAATTTTGTGCGTATTCACCACTCAAACAACTAATACCCCCAAAAGATAACACGAGATGGTACACAAGTGCAGTCGTTTTTGATCAACCCGTTGTCCTTTGGCGAACCCTACACCTATTCAAAAAATACGATAATAAACCAATACCATCAAAGAGAAAGATAAATTGATCAGTTACTGCATATTTTGTAATTGTTGTTGTTTCAGATGCACACACCTACTATTTACAGTCCATTAGCAATAATGTCCGAGATTGTCTTATAAAGGGGCTCATAGTCCTCCGAATTGCCTGCCGACGCCTTCCCGGCACTATACACACACCACTTCCCCTTATCCCTGGAAATCCAGCACATGACGATCGCCTGCGAGAAATTGGTTTTCTCCACCGTGTCTTCACACAGCATCTCATCTGGCCGGTCCTTCTCATAGAACTTCAAACTCGGGTTTGGGAACTTTGAGATGGTGGGTGACTCATACGAGCTCAATGTGAAGAAGATGTGTGTGAACTCATCGGGAACTTCCTGAAGATTGACGGTGATTAAATGGTGCCCCTTTTTCCTGTGGTTGTCCATGACGTCACCGGAATGACTCATTGAGTCATGGGATAGTTTTCTGTAATCCAGATAGTCTACCAACTCGGTACCGCTGAAGATGATCGCAGTTGCGTCCAGAAAGTCTTTTCCCCCTGCTGGATAGCCCCAGTTGAGATCGAAGACTACCTTCTTTAAGTTGCTGTTTTGAACTGCGTACAGAAGACGTCTGACGTAGATGGTTGCTGAAGGGGGGACTTTGTAGTAGCCGAGGTTTGTTGTGGCTTGATCTTCTGTATATTCCTGTGTTAAAGATGGAATGGGGGGAAATAATATGCGTAAAGTAATGATACAAAACTGGTCGTTGGTGTGTTACTTCGTAACCTGCAAAGGACAGATCTATGCCCTTGCTCTACGGTTACTTCTACAGAATAAATTGGTTCTTGCTCTACTACTTCTACTATCCTATGGTTGCACCATGTGTTTTTCCCTGCTCTATGGTTGACCCCTGATTGAACTTCGCCCCATGACCAGCGCCTAGAAGCCATTTCTAAGTAATCCATCTTCCTTTTCAAGGTTACTCATGCCTGTGGGCAAATATATAGCAAGCATTCACCGTAGAGAAGGGATGAATAATTTTGTTTCATCAAGACTTTGCTCAGTTACCGCAACTTGTGAACTTGAGTTGTACCCAATTGTTGAACAATGGATAATAATGAAAGAAAAAAACATCCTTGTCACAAGAAGTTGTGTGCTTTCAGATGGTTGATTTCGAGACCTCACGCGTGAGGTCTCGAAATCAATTCAAATATTTTACTGAGAAATTACTTCCTTCTCAAAAACTTCGTTACTTCAGAGGGAGTCGTTTCTCACAATGTTTTTAACTATCAACAGCTCTCCATTGCTCGTTACTTAGTAAGATTTTATGCTTAAAATTATTTTGAGTAATTAGTGTCCAGTGCCTTCTTTAAAATACGAAACAGTTCAACACACCTTCATTTCCGTTCCATTGTAAATCAGTTGTTGATTCTCAAATGGCACTCCAAGTTCTTTCTTGACGATCCCTCTCAACTTGAAGACCGTCATGGCCGCGTTCAGCTCAACACTCGTGCTGTCACCATTCAGCATTGCCAGACTGATGTAGCCTTTCTCACCAGCCGTGTCCGCTTCCAAAGTGGGCTCGTAAGTGATCTTGTACTCAGGAAACATAGCGTCCAGCATACTGTGGCAGTGTTTAAGACGAATTGAATCGAGACCAACTGGACTTTCACATTGGGAGCAATTGCCGTGTTGCTCGACATGAGCCGTCACGCACTGGAGAAGAAGAAAATAACAACGTATAATAAATTCTAGTATATTATTTTGTGTGGTGGGTAGCCGTATTAGTAAAAAATAATTGCAGAAAAGACAAGTGACATTTGAAGCACTTTTAATAGTGACCATAGTGAGAAAGGTTGTTCCCTTTGTATGTGTATGGTAATTCTCTTGGCAGTATATTGTCTGTCCCCAGGCATCCCTACATAAGCCTCGGCTTCCAGATGATGCCTCCATACTCTATTGCCGTTTCTCTGGCAATGTTTTATACTATCAACGGCTCTCCATTGCTTGTTACCAAGTAAGGTTTTATGCTAATAGTTATTTTGAGTAAATACCAAGTGTCATGACTTTAAGGCACCGTCAAAATTGGACCATCTCTATGGAGATATCACATTACCAAATTCTGACTGTTACTGTTTGGTTAATTAATTCTTTTTTAAGTGTACAACGTATCCTACTGCAAAAGAAAAGTGTATATTATTGGAGATTGCCAGCGATTCAGTTGATTTGGATTTGGATTTGAGTTGCCAGCAATTTTGCCAGCAATATCAAGTTGCGAAGTTATAACCATTGCGTCCCCTCCGAAAATGGACGGGTAAAAATGGACGGCGCAAAGTGGGCTACAAAGTTTCTTGGATATGGACATTGTTTTGATAGTTGTTCGTGTATCGATAGGAATTTGAAAGACGAAACTGTTAGACCTTTATGATCGGGGGCTGGGGCTAGTTTGTTATCAACATTTCGTTAACTTTCAAGACACTGGACACTATTGGTAATCGTCTAAGTCCAGTCCTCTCACTTTGTGTATTTCAACATATGCACAAAAAAAAAAGAATTAAAATTTCAACTCAACTAGTCGTCGAAGTTGCGAGATAATAATGGAAGAAAAAAACACCCTTGTCACACGAAGTTGTGTGCTTTTAGATGATTGATTTCGGGATCTCAATCTAATTCTGAGGTCTCGAAATCATATTCGTTGAAAATTACTTCTTTTATGAAAACTACATTACTTCAGAGCTGAGGGAGCCGTTTCTCACAATGTTTTATACTATCAACAGCTCTCCATTGCTTGTTACCAAGTAAAAAAAATTGTGTAATTGTTCAGTGCCTAGTTTGAGCATTCACTTAAAGTCTGAATGATAATATATGTCTTACCCTGAGGCAATGCAATGCCGCATGTTGGCACGTCTCCATTATGGTCCATGGCGGGAACTCTTTCGAAAGTTTCTGGACGCCACACTTCCAGCACTTCATTGTTTTTGTGACCTATATAGGAACAATTCCAGAATTAGAAGTTTCTGAGGTCGATCTGGGTCACGAGAAAATAGGGAAAAACCGATCATTAAGCGATAAACTACAAACGGGATTTTTTTTTTTTTTTTTTTTCTCTCATCCATTACCAAAACATTACAGACAAAAACATTTCAAGGGGTGTTTTCAACTGTCATCATCTCTAAGTTTTATGCAAATCTGTGATCCTGGGCGAGTTTTTCTTACCAATTATGTAATGTTTCAAGAACTTTTAGTATCATCAGGGCCCAATATGGAGCTGCTTCGGCAGAAAATTATGCTTTAGCGATTCGCTGCTATAAACTGATGAGGATACAGAGAATATCCATCGGCTCCCCAACGTAGTCTGCTATTTTGTTGTGCTTTTAAAGACAGTGGACACTATTGGTAAATGTCAAAGACCAGTCTTCTCACTTGGTGTATCTCAACATATGCATAAAATAACAAACCTGTGAAAATTTGAGCTCAATCGGTCATCGAACTTGCGAGATAATAACAAAAGAAAAACACCCTTGTCACACGAAGTTGTGTGCATTTAGATGGTTGATTTCGAGACCTCAAGTTCTAAATCTGAGGTCTCGAAATCAAATTCGTGGAAAATTACTTCTTTCTCAAAAACTATGGCACTTCAGAGGGAGCCTTTTCTCACAATGTTTTATACTATCAACCTCTCCCCATTACTCGTCACCAAGTAAGGTTTTATGCCAATAACTATTTTGAGTAATTACCAATAGTGTCCACTGCCTTTAAGCTTTTCATAGAGCTGCTTAAAAGCTTAACACTCGTTTTCTATTAATGAATACTAAGATACTGATGGAATTTTTGTATGTAGAAAAAGTAACAGCTTTGTTTTCTGTCTTACACCTGTTAGTTTTGTCCTGTATTTTTGTAATGTCTGTCTGGGTTTTGTTTTGGTTCGTCTGTTCAAAGGCTTGGGTACAAAAGCTGTGCTTGCTTCTCCCCGGACCTAGATGTTGCCCTTTGTTTTAAGTTTCACCTTTTAATCTCTTTTTTATTTTACAACAATTTTGACCATATTGAATTATGACCATATTCCAACAATTTTGGAATAATACTCTGTATTATTCCAACATTGAATACACGTATCTATCTATATATCTATCTATGAAAATTTTCCCTGTGGCGAAATAGAGCTGCTGAAGCAAAAAATATTGCTTTAAAAATGTCTTTCTAGGCAGAAATTAGCAGGATACCAGTCAGTCACTTGAATTTGCGGAATGTTGCTTGGTATAAAGGGACACTCAATAGAACATTATGACCCAAGCATCCCCGATGCAAATTTAACATCTCTTATAACAGCAAGGTTGTTTGTTGTGCTTGTGCTAATTTTCTATTAGAGGAGACAAAAATGACAATATCAAATTGGAAACTAAAAGGACTCCATGTTGGAAATTCTAAAAAGTGGGGTGTTCCACAGAAAAGTATACAAAGTCTGTTGGAATATGTCATAATGACAAGGACAAAAAGGGATAAAAAAAGAACAAAAGATGTCCCAGTGGGGGATTTACTATTCGAGAATGTGTGCCATTTATTAGTGCCGGTACACGAAATTGAATGCCATTTTTGTACACACAACCGTACACTATACAAGATCATGATGTATACGATTTCGACTGCCAAGGTGTGTAATATTAGTAATTACTTGTTTGAGGCCTTTAGTCTATGGCAACTATCTGGTGGATCATCATGCTTCGATCGAATGTTTACACTTTGCTCAGGAAGTTTGGTTTGATACCGGCAACATGGCATAGAGTATATTATTATGGAGGAAGGAAGCATGCAGAAAGGAACCTCAGTGACATCACAGCACCTTTTTTCTGTTTTTCTTTTCGAATTCCCCACAAAACGTAAATTCACTACTGAAAAGAATACTGCACTCACTTGTCCAATGTCTACTCCCGTGGCCGCAATTGTACCTGTCGATGTATGCCTTCCACAGTTGACAGCCCTTTACAGCTAACCAGTACACGTTGGTCAACGTACACGAAAAAATAACCAACAATTGTGCATTTCTTTACCGTTGGTTCAAGACCGCGCTCATCAATTTGGGCAGCCCAACACTGCTAAAATACATGATTGCTTTACATTGTACGCCATAGCTTGCAATAGTCGCCGTCAATTCTATTACTTTTCTGGGGTATTTCAGTGTGTACGCAATAACATGTAGGCCTACATGGTTGTGTGTGTGAACATGGATATGGGGTATTTACAGTGAACCCGTCATACAGTGTACATGTACATGCTATTATGTAGCAGTGGGTAGAGTGGGTTTTCGCTACATGCAGTTGGACGCTGTAGCGCCCTCTGTGCGCATGATCGTTATTAAAAAAAATTATACCCCAAAGCTCGACTAGGTCTGAATCCGTCTCATTGATTCCCTTCGGCCAATCTCTTCATGATTTTCATCAGATACACCACAAAAAATAATGTGGTAAGCATGAAAGCACAGGCCTACATGTGCATCCATGCGGTTTGCAAGTTAAAAGTTGTAGCCTAGTGAACCCGTTTGTATGGAATGTCCGTTTTGCCTCCGTTGCCCCTTGCCATTGCCTTGGGGCCCTTGAAATGCTCCAGTAGAAATTTACAATTTCCTCATAGGGTGCCCTTTGCCAAAGAGTAAATGCCTTGGTGCCCTTGCCCTTTCAAAAACGAAGCATACAGGCCTGCCCGGGCGTTTGACAAAATTTGAATGATTGACAATCTGCCAAAGATCGAACTGCATCCCATGAAAGTTTCTCCAACACACCATCAGAGATTTGGCTTCATCAGTAATAATGAACAGTGAACAGTCATAATCAACACTAATTTGTGAACGTTTCACCTAATGAAGTCGCCATCTTTACACACAAAAAACACCGACAACAAAGGCTTTTGAGGTTTTGGTTTCGGTTGTTGTGATTTTTTTTCTATTTGGGGGCGGGGGAGGGGCTGGGTTAGGAAATAACTCCGCACTAATCAGTAAAACAAGATAAGTTTATAAAAACAAAAACAAGACTTTAATACATTTCTTCAAAACCGTGTATATGACTCTAAACAAAACTGCAAAAAAAGGCTGATCCGAGTATAACAACTATAAGTCTCGTGTGATCTGAACTTAAATCGCGAACTTTAATAATTAAACAATAACTTTTGGAGGCTAATCATCCTTGCAGCTGAGAAAGATATGGCATCAACGTGTTCCTGTTCTAGCCGTCGGCATGCACGGGCGCCTTTCGACAATGACTCTGCTAGGGTCGAAACGCCAGGCCAGTGACAATTTTGTGCATTTTCATATAGGTCCTTTTGGTTGAAAAAGCAATTTGAAATAGGTAGTTCTTTACACTCATTTACGCCATCTACATATCCGACATGTCGCTCATTTTATATGTTGTCGGTCATACATTACAATCATTATGAAGTGAATCATTTGATCCCCGACTATGGTTTGATATGGAGGATAAACAAAACAAAAATACTTTACAATAGAAGAGAGAGTTTCTCATTGACCGAGAGTTTGATGTTCATACAGCGTGTGTTCTTTATAGTTTGACCATAGAGCAACATCGTGGTGATATTTGGTAATCTTTTGTTTCTCAATTTCATGAAATCGAGCACATGCCTCAGTGTTACGATGTCAGTTTATTATTGTCGCCTATCTGCATGAGGTTGTCAACTTACTCATCTCATGTTTTGCTGAGCAAAGAAATTGATTTTTTTGTCAAGCAGTATTTTCTGCAGCTTTATGAATTTGGGTCCGTCCCCCTTGCTAGCTTTTTCCTTGAGAAGACATCCTGTTCATCTTCATCCTCCTGTATCGCCTCTTCTCTTCCAGTACCTGCATCTCAAGACGGTGTCTCTGTCTCGTCTGTTCCCGCATCTCCCGGGCTAGCTCCCGCTGCTCATGAGCCGTCTCCATCTGGATTGTCAACAGCGACATCTTGGCCTCGTGCTCATTGCGCGTGTAATCCATGCCTGTCCATTGGCTGTTGTTGGAATCAGCGGCTGTTTCATGTCTAAAGTCTGTTTCACTTGTATGGAAATCTGCCCTTGCTGGGGTGGAGGGGGGGAGACAAGAGTAAATCAAGAACAGCTTTAACAACTTTAAAGTCAATACAAAATTTCCCGCTTACCATGTTCTTTTCGACTTATAACTCCATTTTTGTGAAAGAAGTGAAAGGTGCAACCACAACTCAATCGCAAATACTGCCTGGTTGACTTTGCAAAGAAAGCAAAATGTTCTCTTTTCTCTGCACAATGCCTCGACCATTATGCAGAATAATGGTGCACATGAAGATATCCCCAACTTTCTCTCTGGGGTTTGACTACTCCTTCGAGTTTCCCTCAATGATTTTGGTTTGTTCATGGAGGAAGAAATTCTTACTCCATGGTCTGTTTCAGGCTGAATTGAGATTTATATTTTACAGATAAACAATGCCGCGTGCAAGAGACTCGCCGCTCAAATACCTACGAGCTGTATCCAGCATCTATGTACAATTATATCAATAATTCACCTTATTATAATATTTATAATAACCATACATTGTCTCATCGTGCCTTTCTTCGGTCGTTGTCACCTATTGACTTACACAATACGGGTGGGGACCTCCTCTCACACGCCAAGGCTCTATTATATTAACCAGAGAAAACAGCAGGCCCTGAACTTCGCTCTTGAAGGGGTACAGCAATTTCACTCTGCGTGGTAGGGGAAACTTTATGAGGAATATTTAAATGTATATTATGAACCTTGCACAGGGCCGGCACCGCGCAATTTCAAGCACAGGGCACAACGGCTAGTATTTTGCGTGCCATTTCGAGGCCTGAAACAGAGTACAGTTTATCTACTATGCGTTACTTTATCATAAATCATAAACGAACCACCCCAAATGTTTCCAAACACTAACCTCGTTCTTCTACATCTTGCTGGTGGTAACTTCCCTCATCTCCATCTTCATCTTCGCTCCCACCTCCAAGCCCCGAGTATGAGCCATCAACTTCGTTGTCTGACCAGCATTCCACAGGGATCATCTTAACATCTGTACCATTGGCACTGTCTGCACCACTTTCACCACTACCGCTAAAGACCGAATCATATTTCACACCCATCTGATCTGAGTCCGGTTGCAAGCGCACAGAAACAGGTCCCTCCCTCGTCTCATGTTTCTGTGGAGTATGGCGCGCAACCAACCCCGGTAGACTTGACGAACCGTCTGACTTCTTTGCGCGCATTTTCATGTTGGTCCAGCATTTGCGCAGCTGTCTCGGTGTCCTTTTCACAACGCTGGGTTCGGCATTGAATCTTGAGACAATCCTTGCCCACGTTTCGTCCTTGCGTCTCATCGTAATTCCATCGTTGCACTTGGACTCAACGATGTCTATGTTTTCTTCGAGGAGTCGAAGTAAAAAATTGCGTTCCAAAATTGAAAAATGCAGCCGCTTGGTAGACATCATGAATGTTTGAGCTGTGTTCCTTGCTGTGTGTGTTGTGTATGATTGCATATAGAGCTAGAGCAATGTGTATGGTACTATTACTAGTACCCGGAAAGAGCGCTTGCCTTTATCACTGCGTGTATGCTATTACATGTATGCATGCATGCACTCCAGCATATAGAGACAGTGTGGTATGTCGAACTCTGATGAGATCGGATTAACAATGGCGCCGAGCTGTATAGAGCTTGACCTTTTGTGAGCTGGCCTTATCGTGATTGTGAGTCGCTGGTTAGTGACCTTTGTGCGAGCACAGCCTTGTACTCTGGTCCTTGCTGTATAGAAGCATAGTGGCATTTTTATCCATTCTCCAGCGTTTGTGTGTGAGCAATCTTTGATTTGAGTTTTCTTTGAAGCATGCTTAAACCCTAAACATTGCTTAAAGGCAGTGGACACTATTGGTAATTACTCATAATTATCATCATAACACCTTTCGTAATTATGAGTAATGGGGAGAGGTTGGTTGTATAAAATAGTGTGAGAAAAAGCTCCCTCTGAAGTGATGTAGTTTTCGAGAAAGAAGTAATTTTTCATGCATTTGATTTAAAGACCTCAAGTTAAGAATTTGAGGTCTCAAAATCAAGCATCAGAAAGCAAAGGCAAAAAGCACACAACTTCATGTGACAAGGGTGTTTTTTCTTTCATTATTATCTCGCAACTTCGACGACCGATTTAGCTCAAATTTTCACAGGTTTGTTATTTTATGCATATTATGTTGAGACACACCAACTGTGAAGAATACTCTTTGACACTTACCAATAGTGTCCACTGTCTTTAAACATTTTTTTCAAAGTCTACTGTCGAAGAATAAATCAATTCAAGCTGAAGCCTGAATGTGGTTCTCTTGTTGTTACGAGCACTCACCGGTGTCGCCATGTCAAAAAGTGTTCGCTGCCAAATAGTGTCCGCTCATTACAAGATGGTGGGCATAATAAGGTATGGCCATTTCGCAAAATGATCTTCATTTTGCTGTACAGTTTATAGGTCCAAAGCCAAGGAGTTTTAAAGGTGCATTTAAAGGTGTGGGACTGCATGTTCAGTCCTAAATTTTTCAAGATGGCTGATATTTTGACCAGGCAGCATTTGGGAGGATATTGATTGATTTATTTGTTATTCTAGAGGTCTTCGAGACTATCCAAATAAATTATGTGTAAATTACATGATCCTAATTCTTGGGTGTGCCCTATTCAAATTAATGTGCCATGTCAAAAATGGCAGACAAATACTAGTATAACAATGGCGGACATTTGATGGGATATAACTCAATACAAAAGTGAAAACGACAAACTGTTTATCAGCAACCTTGCAAAAGCAGCACACACATTTATTGTCTTGTTTAAAAATCTTTAACAGAAAACAACCATCGTTACAATTATACAATTGGCATATTAAAACTTGACCATAAGGCGTGTTAAGAATTCTAGAAGAAAGTCGCGCCCTCTGTCGGGTTATCATGTTCCGTTACGAGTATGAGATAGTGACGTCTTGAACTAAGACGGTGAGTTACGGTGAGGTGATGTCCACACTCTAATAAGTGTTGTAACAACTTTAGGAGCTAAATGAAAAGAGCATGTGAACTTCACATTTCTATATTTAGCAGGTAAAATCATTTGAAGGAGACTAATTACAAACTAAAGAAATCCTATGTTCCCAACCAGTATAATGTAAATTATAGCGAGTAGGAAGTCATGGCCAAAAACTTTGTCTACAGAAGATATCTACATTTCTTAATTATAGTTTCATGGTCATTCTGACTCAAGAAATGTTTCAGACCCCCCCCCCACCCCATCCCACCCCGGTAACCCAGCATCCGAGTCAAATTTGACCCGGGATCCCTTTGCATTGCTTCTGTGCGAGCGTCAGATTAAGAACTACACAATTCAGACGGACTGAAGGAAATGAGTAAATGGATATCCGGATGTGATGTTCTCGCAATATTCAGTATATAATTAGTAATGATGCTAAATGACATAATTTTCGAAGATCTCATTTTTTGAACATCTGTTAATGCCCCCCCCCCCCCCCCCACATATTCTGCAACAAACTACGCCCACTTTTAGCTTCGATTATTCTACGACACACATGAAGATTTATAATTATATGAAAGCTTTTTTGTTTTCCTCCTCTTCTTTTTCGTGTTTTACTTTTTTTCGCGAATAGCAGTGGAGGTTATAATGACTAGGTCCCCGCAAAACGCCTCGTGGGTCTGAGAGCTTAACAAACGTATTTCCAAAAGGCAGTTATAGAAGAACTGCTTCCAGATCCAGATGCGCGAAAACCCCAGTCGTTGGACACAAGTTGGGTATCTGTGGCACTGGTTGTTTCTCTCCATCCGGTCACAATCCCAACGTGTCTTCCATCTCCGATGACGCAGCCTGTACATGAACTCGATCTATACTCCCAGCACGATGCGCTTGTCAAGTAAGAGGAAGATGAGCTGCCCCACTCCCCTGCACCGATAGGGCCAGAAAAACCCCAGTTTCTAAATAGATAAGGAGTTGGAATCAAGAAATGAGTCGGGCTGGTAGTATTAATTTGTTAGCCGTGTCCAAATGGGAGACTATTGAACGCTTAGGGGTCATCAGACTTACTAGGATAACTTCCATTGTTCATGCCGTTCTGAGCATGCTCAAACATTTCCAAGAACAACGGAGATTTACCTGGTAAGTCTGCTGCCCTCTACATTAACAGGGGAACAAGTAAATGGGTATTTTACACTATTATTATTTTTTAGGGTAAGTTAAACGTCTTTACAGTTGGCTGCGCTAGGTCATAGATGTTCATCCCTGTACTTATTCCTCCATCCCTTACAGGAAAGTCCTATGTATAGGGAAAATACCTTTAGAATCTTACAGGATTTATATAAAACGCTTATAGATTTTTCGTAACTTCTTTGATTACTTAAAGATTCCTATAAGATTATTATGGTTTTGTTGTAAGAAATGGTCTTACCTATGCGGGACCGTTGCCCCAACCGCCTCAAGCACATCTGCCACAAAGAGGTTGCATTTGTTCGTGTTTCTCCCATCACTGAAGAACCCACCAGCGTCGGGGTGAGCCGCAGCAAATGTCCAATCAGTCCTGCCTGCATTGGCGTAGGCCTTTGCTTTGTTGGCGATAGTAGTGCCTGACACCGCCTCTGCCGTGCCAACCTGTGTCAAAGTATACCATTAAGCATTGCATTGGAATGATTCAGTAATGAAAACAAAACGTTCTTTGTTTTGTTTTTTGTCCGTAGTTTTGTATAAGCATGAAACCACATTAGCTCGTGTCTGCATTTACAAGCGGACGCACTGCATTATAGTAATGGGAGACACTGGAACGCTAGGTGGCAGAAGACTTGCCAGGTAAATTTCGAATGTTTACGTAGTTTTTATCATGTGCACATTATCGAAAACAATGGATTTCGAATTCGCCCTAGGTTCTTTATGTCTGTCTGTGACTTCACCTGGTAAGTCTGCTGCCACCTAGCGATCAACAGTCTCCCATTAGAAATCATGCCCATTTCCTAGATGCAAATAAATTACCCTAATGTACACTAAATAATCAATAACAATAAATTATAATGTACCCTATATATTTCTTGTGTGACTCAAGATATGACGTCACGGTTATGCAACAGTACCAATGAAGGCAATATGTGCAAACTAGGTATAAACCTATGTCAAACAAAATGGACGCGAAAGTTTATTTGTTTTTGTTTTTTGCCATTGCTATTGTTTAGGTAGACGTTCCTAGGATTAGGTGATTATGGCCATAAAAAACGTCTTTTTTTGTTATTTAAAGCGCTTTATAAATGCATTTAAGTTAAAGTTAAGTTAAGTTAATTGATAACGTTTGGTCCAAGCAGATAATCTTTAAATGGGATATAAAATCTGAGAAGCGTTACTGTCAGAAACGATTCTCATTTACATTTTAGGGGATAACGAGTGATATCTTTGTCCATAACCGCAGTACTTCAAAGTTTCGGAAAAGTTTCTGCAATAGGGCCTATATTACCATTAATTTATAGAGCCGTTAACCAAACGTATACAGACACTTTAAGAGGCATTGGTAATTACTCAACATAATTATTAGCATAACACCTTAGTTAATCATGTTGGAATACAGCAAGAGAGAGTAAGCCCTGCCTGTAAACGATGTTTGGGAAAACAACTAGAAGTGATTCAGCAAATATACAGTAATGGCACTTTTTTCTGGAGCCATTTATTTTATTGCTTGCAGCGTTCTGGTACCGAGACAACATACTCTGTGTACCTGGAAACAGGGTAATTGAGCCATTTTTCCGCTGGGCACCTTGATTCAACAAACCGGGGATATTTGTCAATAGATCTGTACAGGCGCGTCGAAGTGAAAACGACAGTATTGTTTTCTATTCATTGCTGCAAAAGCAACACTGATCTGGCCTTTTTGCTGTTTCTTAACAAAACCAAAGTTCTACACAAAGATGAAAACCGCTTTCCATACATAAACTTAAAGTTCATAGGTCAACATTCATGCCAAAAAACGAACTTGGTATCTTGGCCGCAACTTATCTATTTACGGCCACAACTTACTACTTTTTTAAGGCCGCAACTATAACCTTCTTTTTACGGCCGCGACTTACTATCTTCTTACGGCCGCAACTTGCTATCTTCTTACGGCCGCAACTTGCTATCTTCTTACGGCCGCAACTTGCTATCTTTTCACGGCCGCAAATCAGTGTATTCTCTGCACCCTCCCCCCCCCCCAGTCAGAAGGCTTAAGTGGGGCTTCATAATCATTGGGTCTAAAATAATTATCTTAAAAAATACTCACCCAGCTGGTCAACACCAGTGTCAGTACCGTCAAGATTGCAAGTATGCGCAGAGCCATGGCAGAAGATGATCGAACAACCGATGAAATCAGGGAAATCTCTCTGACGACAATGACTGAGAACGGTTTCAAGCGCGATAGCTCACAGTCAAAACAGTGGCTGAGTGAGGCCCTGGGCTCCTTTATATACGCTTTCAAGAATTATTTTTTTTTAGTTTTGCTTAATATTTGTTTTGAATTTAGTGCGTGCTGAAGTTTTTTTTCCCACAAAAAAACCCAATAGTTATAATAAATAAGTATAAAGTTATATACCACTATACTGTTTGTAACGCATGGGGGTCGTTTTCTTAACCCTTGATATCATGATATCCGGGTTCGTGCCACACCAAAATCACAGTAAACTGTCTGCCTTCCTGATCTGGGTTTTACTAAAGGTAGATACGTCTATTCTTTGAAAAATCTTTCAAATTTTAAAAAAGGAAACTGAATAATCGACTACCCTCACCCCCCCCTTCCCCACCCCAACAGTGATCATCCCTATATTCAATCCCATGCAACATAAAGTAATCGTAATCGTTCTACTGGTGACGAGTGGAATTCTCGGAGGAGGGATACACCCCCCCCCCCCCACCCACCCCCGTCACGGTTTTGCTTGTTATTGTCTCATTCTTTGTCTGTTAATTCTGAACACTATTGTATCCACTGATACGGACATTAATGTATTAGCTTTGTGTGTAAATATACCTGCAATCAGGGACCTCCTTTGCCCCTTTGTTTGTAGCTTAAACTTGTTGGCAATAGCTCCCATTAGTTTCGTACACACTTTCGAACTTGGTATCACCTTACACCGCCAACCGGGACCATTGTCACAGGTCCCGATTTGAATGTTCACACGGATACGCACGTGCAACCATTTTTTGAAAACTGGAGTAACCGACATCATGAGGGCAATAAAACAAGCTAAATGGGGAAGGGCACACACCGCGCCCAAAAGAAATGTCAATGAGATGGATGGACAACACATCAGGAATAATGGACTGGCAACCAAGGACAATGGAAAGGAACAGGGGTGAGAGAAAAAGAAGATGGAGAGATGATATCATAGTATACATGCAGAGACAACATGGACAAGAATTGCAAGAACAAGAAACGAATGACATTTACATGAGGAGGAGGGCTACATTGGATGAACACAGCCTATAAATGAAGATGATGCAGCCACTGCCAAACTAGTTTTTTGAGATGTGTGGAACAAAGAGTTATTCCAGAACCTTTATTCCACGTAGCCTTCTGCATCTCTTTGGAACTCCTTGCCTCGTGGATGTTTCCCCAATCCTACAATCTGGACTGTTTTAAAATATCAATTCTCCAGCTCTCCTTGGTTATTTTTATTTTAAATCAGTTTCTTCTTGTAGCCCCATACCTATAGAATGGCTTTTAGCCTTGTTTGGGGCGAACTTGCATAACAAACAAAAAACATTAAAATAACCCCCCAAAAAAAACATCCTTGTTGGGTTTGTTTGTAAATACATACAAACAAAACTTTATTCCTCCTAAGCCTACTAAAGTCATCTATTATTAACCACACCCTCACTTTTCAAAACGAAATTATCTCAGCTACTGCAGGGCGAGGCGTCTTTAATTTTAAGCAGACGTTCAAAGTACAAACACGCACGCAAACCCGGATACACTATCCGGTTTCCATTGGTTCCAACTGGTTCCACTTTGCTCTTCGCCAGGGTAGGAGGGCCAATCACCCTATTTTATGATAACTCCTATTGGCCTTGGTGTAAATCCCCTTTTAAAGGCAGTGGACACTATTGGTAATTGTCAAAGACTAGTCTTCACAGTTGGTGTAGGGCCTATCTCAACATATGCATAAAATAACAAACCTGTGAAAATTTGAGCTCTATCGGTCGTCGAAGTTGCGAGATAATAATGAAAGAAAAACACCCTTGTCATACGAAGTTATGTGTTTTCTGATCTGATGCTTGATTTCGAGACCTCAAATTCTTAACTTGAGGTCTCGAAATCAAATTCGTGGAAAATTACTTCTTTCTCGAAAACTACGTCACTTCAGAGGGAGCTGTTTCTCACAATGGTTTGTACTATCAACCTCTCCCCATTACTCGTAATAAAGAAAGGTTTTATGATGATAATTATTTTGAGTAATTTTACCAATAGTGTCCGCTGCCTTTAAGACTGGGTCCATAATCCATAGCAGGGGTCTCTCATTGTTGTGAGAAAAACGAATCTCCATCTGTCACTTTTCTTATAAACTTTTGGCAGGTCAGCTGCTGTTGGCTTGCCTTATCCCACAAAGAACCACCTCGAACGTGTTGTTGTTGCCAACTAGCTTTGTCATCAGTTTTTCTCAAACGCAATCCTCAAGTTGTCAAACAATAACACCAAATGTAAAACAAACACTTTTAATGTTTCCTCATGTCGGCACAAAATCTCAGGTTTGATAAGGACGCAGATTTAGGGATGGGCACAGCGGGCTCCCCACCCCCCCCCCCCCCCCGCCCCTCCTCATTTTCACTGACTGGGGAAACAAAATAAATTTCAGTCGCACACAAAAAATTATAATTGAAAATGGCTGAACAAAATCATTTCTGCCCAAACGCTTTTTAATTGTCCTGAGGGGTTTCACCACGGACCAATGTTTATAAGTTTACCCTAGCCCTAAAAACAATGACAACTGTACTAAGATGATGATCAAAGAGCGAGGGTACACCAATGGAGCGTACATTTTACACAATGGGGTCCAGGGTTGGGGCGGACCCTGGACCGAGTCGCAATGGCTAGACAAAAGTGTCCCCTGCCAATAGTTTCCCTTGCTGTTGTATGCAGTGAACGCTGGAATAGTGCCCATCCGTATATCAATAATGTATCCGGTCCACCTAGGTGCGGAATGGACGCAGGATTGGACAGTATTTGCCAAGACGAGTTCGACAGCAGCAAGAAGTTTAAATTATTTAGAAGTTTAAAGTTTAGTTGTCCGAAAATAATGTTTAATTTAGTTAAATTTAGCTTCTTCATAGACATGACAACACAAAGCTGTACAAACCAGGACTAAAGAAACTGGGCTGGACTGCATAAAAAAAATTCTTCTCCAAAATAGTTTTCCGAATGGAACAACCTCCCTTCGCAATAGTGGTAAATGCAACCTCCAACATGTAATTTTGAGAATTTTTCTGCAAGCAGAAACACCCAGTATGGAGGAACATTGGTGGGGCATTAATTTTTTTTACCATGAAAATTTCTGTAGACAAATCTTAGGCTGACTACAGTAGGATACAGTGGAAATAAACCTTTTTCAACGCCTTTCAAATTTGGGAGGGCGCCCTCAATTGAGCAGTGACAAAATTGATTGCATAATTTGGACCCGGTGCCTCTGGATATGTGCATGCGGAGAATCCGGAAAGTCCCTGTTAAAAAAGACACCCGATCGCCGGAAAGTGTAAACAAAAAATCAATTTCAAGATGGGCATTATGAGGGCCACCCTCTTTCTGAACAGGGCAAGTAAAAGAAATGTCTTCAACACACTGGATCTCAGAAAAAAGGTTAAAAACTAACATGATTTTTTCCGTTCATTTGCGCAACAGCCTTTCCTTACATGTGTGTAAGCGATTTTGCGTGTATTTCCGACAGTTCGTTAATAAAAATTATTCGCTAGGCTCAACAAGAAGACGATTTCCATCTGGATCATACGATAATAACAGGACTTGATCATACGATAATAACAGGACATCCCAAACAATATCTTATTTTGAGTGAATCACTATTATAAAGTTTTATATTTATATAAATTAAAATTATAAAGTTTTAAAAAAAGTAGGACTAGGACTCAGGAGTGAAATGAAAGGGGAGGGTGGGGACCAAAACATTGCCAAATGTTGTAAAATTTGCAAATATATAACACTTAATATTTTAATAACTTTGATCCACAATTTAATTATATATGTATGTTAACTTTTGTTATTTACTGCTTACCACATACAATCGCGAATAATCGGATTTTAATTTGGACCAGTTACATGATTTTGAAACAGATAGAAATAGGTCTAGTTGCGACAACCTAACCCTCCTCCCGATGGCCGCTAGGGAGGAGGGTTGCGTTATCGCAACTAAAATGCATCCACATCAAAATTATCCTGTAAATTATTTAGTACTGGTTCCAAATGTTGTGTTATAAGCGGCATGCAGGTAATGTTAGTGAGAGTAAAAGCAATAAATTGTTCTTCCATTTGTATTTGTAGATTTTGTTCTCTATGGTCCGAAGCGCTTCCTCTGTCAGTGGCAACGTCGAACTAGTGAGTAGACATTTTCCCAAAGACTTTTGTTTATTTGTCATCTTCAGGAATAAGACTCACACTGCTGCATAATGATTGTGTATATTAAGTCTGTTTTTTATTGTATTTGAGGATAATCTTAGTGTTTCATAATGTAAGACCGTGGAGCAATTTGCTGGTTAGAAAAATACTTCAAATTCCTGTGATTGTTTTTAATCATTAGCTAACAACCATTCTAGTTCCTATTGTTGTTGTTTTTGTTTCTTTTTGATGCAGGTTCGCCCAAAATAGGCTAAAAGCCACTCTTGGTGAGGGGGCTACAATGTATAGCCTACCATGTTTACCAGAAGCAAATATTTTAAGGTTAAAATAACTAGGAGATTTTGGCCATGCCAGAAATTATCTTTTTTTAAAGTGTCACTGAATTATCATATCTGTTTATTCTTTTTTATTTATAAGGATGTACAAAAGATTCGCAACATTGGAATTTCAGCCCACATTGATTCAGGCAAAACGACATTAACAGAACGGCTTCTATTTTACACCGGCAGGATCAACAAGATGCACGAGGTAACAATTGCATCCCATTTTGGGATCAACAATTCCTTTAAAGGATTCGGGTACTTTTTAAAAATGACCTCAGATTCACATTAAACTTACAGGGTTTGAAGATAATGATAGTAGAAAGCTTCCTATCAAATATTACTTACTGAGGTGCTGAAGTTTTTTGAGAAATAAGTGAAACATGTCACAAAATAATTTTTTTCTCAATGAAATAACAATTATTTTAGCAGGTAAAAACATATTAAACAATTATGGTAGTTAACCATAACATACCATAGCCGGTTAATACATTTTTACCCCCGCATGCTAAAACTGAGACAGAAATTATTTGTGTGACAATGTTTTACTCATTTCTCAAAAACTACAGCACCTCAGAAAGTATTATTTTAAGGGAAGCTTTCTACTATATCTTCAAACTGTGTAAGTTTAATGTAAATCTGTGTTTTATGTTAGAAAAAAGAACATAGACCCTTCGAACTGAAAAAATGCTTTTACCAAGTGCTTTTCAATTAATGAAACACACTACTACAATCCAAAGGGTTTTCTCAATAAACATTATTAAGAGAACTTACCATTTGCCAACTCAGCTCTCCTCTGTGCCTCACCAGATCCAATCTGTGCTGTAGCATGCAAGCAAGAACTCTGACTGCCATGTGCCCATATCTAACTACACACACCTCACCCCACTGACTTAAAAACTGGTACTCTGGGCATCAATTCACTTTTCCCCACCTCAATTATTAAACTACCACTCTGTTCACTCATGTACACCAGTGAAATTCCCAAGACATTCCTGAGCGACTACACCCCACAGAACAAAAGACAGACCCAAACAATGCCTTTGTGCTTATATTGCAAGTACTGCTGCTGCACAGTAGCACTTGCACACCTGCCAAAACTATTTACAACCAAACACAGCAGGTGCTGCACAGTAGCGCTTGCACACCTGCCAAAACTATTTACAACCAAACACAGCAGGTGCTGCACAGTAGCGCTTGCACACCTGCCAAAACTATTTACAACCAAACACAGCAGGTGCTGCACAGTAGCGCTTGCACACCTGCCAAAACTATTTACAACCAAACACAGCAGGTGCTGCACAGTAGCGCTTGCACACCTGCCAAAACTATTTACAACCAAACACAGCAGGTGCTGCACAGTAGCGCTTGCACACCTGCCAAAACTATTTACAACCAAACACAGCAGGTGCTGCACAGTAGCGCTTGCACACCTGCCAAAACTATTTACAACCAAACACAGCAGGTTCTGCACAGTAGCGCTTGCACACCTGCCAAAACTATTTACAACCAAACACAGCAGGTTCTGCACAGTAGCGCTTGCACACCTGCCAAAACTATTTACAACCAAACACAGCAGGTGCTGCACAGTAGCGCTTGCACACCTGCCAAAACTATTTACAACCAAACACAGCAGGTGCTGCACAGTAGCGCTTGCACACCTGCCAAAACTATTTACAACCAAACACAGCAGGTGCTGCACAGTAGCGCTTGCACACCTGCCAAAACTATTTACAACCAAACACAGCAGGTGCTGCACAGTAGCGCTTGCACACCTGCCAAAACTATTTACAACCAAACACAGCAGGTTCTGCACAGTAGCGCTTGCACACCTGCCAAAACTATTTACAACCAAACACAGCAGGTTCTGCACAGTAGCGCTCGCACACCTGCCAAAACTATTTACAACCAAACACAGCAGGTGCTGCACAGTAGCGCTTGCACACCTGCCAAAACTATTTACAACCAAACACAGCAGGTGCTGCACAGTAGCGCTTGCACACCTGCCAAAACTATTTACAACCAAACACAGCAGGTGCTGCACAGTAGCGCTTGCACACCTGCCAAAACTATTTACAACCAAACACAGCAGGTGCTGCACAGTAGCGCTTGCACACCTGCCAAAACTATTTACAACCAAACACAGCAGGTGCTGCACAGTAGCGCTTGCACACCTGCCAAAACTATTTACAACCAAACACAGCAGGTGCTGCACAGTAGCGCTTGCACACCTGCCAAAACTATTTACAACCAAACACAGCAGGTGCTGCACAGTAGCGCTTGCACACCTGCCAAAACTATTTACAACCAAACACAGCAGGTGCTGCACAGTAGCGCCTGCAGTAGCACTTGCACAGTAGCACCTCCATCAGCATTTATTTACAGAAGCAAATCATGGCCCTTAATTTAGTGTACACAGAACATACAAAATAACAATTTCAATCATCTTCCATGGGTCTAGCTGTGACACCCAGTCACGCCCAGTGAAACCCAGTTCAAACTCGGCTTTTACTCTACATACTGGAACCCATCCTACGCCAGTCTAACCCGATTTCCCTGACCAAAACACCTTGTACTAAAAGTTAGAAACCCATAGGCCTAATTCTATAAGTTAACTTTCCTGCATGCAGCACTATTCATTGTCTAAAGATCAACCTTAACAGTATGCTTACTTAGAAGCAATATTTATGCTACCAACTTCTCTTCCACCCTTCCCCCCCCCCCCCACCCCCGGCGCTGAATACAGTGAACGTTTTCCCTTGTATAGCAGAGCAAAATGCTACACAAAATGTTACAGTTGCTACTCAGAAATCTCCATTAGCTACTCAATATTAGCATTCAGTGGACACAATGAAATCATTCACTGGAATGTAAAGACCCATTGGTTGTTAAAGGCAGTGGACATTTTTGGTAATTACTCTTGATTACAAGTAATGGGGAGAGGTTGATGGTATAAAACATTGTGAGAAACAGCTCCCTCTGAAGTGACGTAGTTTTTGAGAAAGAAGTAATTTTCCATGAATTTTAGGTCTCAAAATCAAGCATCAGAAAGCACACAACTACAGTTGACAAGGGAGTTTTTTCTTTTATTTTTATCTCGCAACTTCGACGACCGAGTGAGCTCAAATTTTCACAGGTTTGTTATTTTATGCATATGTTGAGATACACCAACTGTGAAGACTAGTCTTTGACAATTACCAATAGTGTCCACTGTCTTTAAAATCCAATGACGTCTTGTTTCAAACTTCCTATTTAAGATAATTTGAATGAATTTTCAGGTGAAGGGAAAGGACAATGTAGGCGCTACCATGGACTCGATGGAGCTAGAACGCCAGAGAGGCATCACCATACAGTCAGCAGCTACTCACGTTGAATGGAAAGATTACTCTGTTAATATCATCGACACCCCAGGTAGGGTTTGAACCAACCTCAGACCAACTCAATATTTTATCCATTTCATGGAAGTGTTTGTCTACACTCATCATGCAAATGGCCAAAGAGAGTGTCCTGGTCTAGAGTTTGGATTCGAGTCCCGGTCATTCATTTCTGGAGTTATCACCAATCTATTACCTTACCTTTAATAGATTTAGGCTAATGATTGCTTTAGGAAAAACAAGTGTGATTTTGGCTTCACCCATAACTTACCAAGGTTAAGATTCTTCTGGGTTTTTTTTTTCTTCAGAAATCCAAGCTTTCAATTATGAAAATTTTATTAAAAAATTTTGGAAACTTCTTATGATTTTCGTTCCCAGATTATTCAAAACTTTGCCAGGAATCCGACTTTGCAAAATGAAAATTTGACTAAAAGCAGAAGAATCTTGGAATGAAAATCAAAAAATTAGAACGAAAATTGTGAGTCAAAATTGTTATCTATTCCGATGTTCTGCCTTGAATGTCTTAGTTTTAGAAATTCGACAAAATGTAACATAAAAGTATCGTTTCTTATAACTGATCAGAACCAGAATATCAACACAGTCACAGCAGTCCTGATACTTCATGGAGGCAATGAACGGGATTGCGATGATGCCCTCTGTTCATTGCCTTGGTGCCTTTAAAATGCTCCTGTAGAAATGTACAATTTCGTCATAGGGTGCCTTTAATCAAGTAGAAAATGCCTTGGTGCCCTCGCCCTTTCAAACATGAAGCAAACAGACAATTGCTCTGAGTGACACATAAGATTGTTGTTGTAATAATTTTAAAATTTGAATGTTTGATAATAATTTTACAAATCTTATTTGGTTTGTTTGTAGTTGCTGGGCACCTCTGAAAAACAGTGTGTCACTGAGAGGTTTCTCCAGGATAAATAAGAAATAAATAAGTAAAATAATTTTGTTATAAGTTTCCGGTATCTTGCTACTCTACATATTCCATTTGTTTTCTGTCTAGGTCATGTTGACTTCACTGTGGAAGTGGAGAGAGCGTTGCGCGTACTAGATGGTGCTGTGCTTGTACTCTGTGCGGTCGGGGGAGTCCAAAGCCAGACCTTCACCGTCAACAGACAGATGAGGAGATACAATGTGCCTCGACTTGCTTTCATTAACAAACTAGACAGGTTGGTGAATATAAAGGGAAAGTTTGATCTTGATCCTTGAACACTCTCTAAAAACATTGCTGCTATCCTGGAGAGGTTGGGTTGCAAAATCCATTTGTGCTGTGTGCTTGTGGTGTCAATATTGTGCTTATCAGATTATGCTAATGTCAATTTCTCCTGAGAGGCAAAGAAAGTCTGTTAGTTTCTTCATCTTTTGTCCAAGAAGACTGTTTCCAGTTTCTGTTTGTTTTTCTTCATTTTCTGTGAAGTACAAACACACCAAGATTCATTGTTTTTTATGACACCTTATCCAGACTGAACGCCAATCCAAACCGCGTCTTGTCTCAGCTCCGAGCCAAGCTGAACCACAACGCTGCCTTTCTGCAGCTCCCCATCGGACTGGAGTCCAAGTGTAAAGGTGTGGTAGACCTCGTCCACAGACGAGCGATCTTGTTCGATGGAGAACAGGGGTAAGTCAGTGAGATTATTCCCCCGAAAAACTTCTTAAAAGGGTCAATGGATCAGTCTGTTCACTTTTGAAAGCATCAAGCAATCAAACAGGCCTGGAGTTTCATCTTTGAACATGTTGAAAGGCCCATGCGATTCTTATTTTGAAAAGGGCACTTCAACTGGAAAATCTTACTGTCAATTGGAAACTTTTGACAGGGCATCAAGGCCAAGACCAGGGGCAACAGAGGCCATGGGCTCTGTCGTCTGCATGTAATTCCATGCCTGATCAAATTGTTGAACATAGGATGGAGGGTAGTGGAAATTAAATTGTTGTTAATTTCAATTTTTGCGATTTCCCTCTTTTGCATCCTACAGACAGAATATCAGATTTGCAGACGTTCCACAAGAAATGCTGTCCGAGATGGAGGACAGACGTCAGGAAATGATTGGTATGTAGCTTCAAGTACTCAACCCACCCCTCCTCCCTCCAAGCTCTCTCTCTCTCTCTCTCAATGGACTTGACCTCAGTGCCCCACAGAGGATCAGCCACTGGAGTTAAAAGATTAGTTGTGCAGGTGGTTCATAGTCCATTGTTCAATTTATTTACACTCAATCATTTAAAAAGACAAAATATAAATTACAGCATTGCATTCTGCAAAGTGAAGGGGGAACCCCGTTTCAGCCTTTAGAGTAGGTGGCAACGTGCCCCTGGTGACAATACACCAATCCATCAGGCTCCGCCCACTTGAGCAAGAACACACTGAGGTCAAAGCGTTTTTGTTTCCCCACTGAGAGCCTCTAGTATTTTTTCTTTTGTTTTGTTTTCTACTTATGTTATTTTGTTTTTCTTGTGAGGCGCTGTGTTAATTGTAGAGTTATTGAGCCTCTCCAATGCCATTCTGCACAACTCTGTCGCACGCGCCAAGCATATGCAATGGGGCGGAGCTTAATGGATCGGTCTATTGATTTGGGTCGATAGCCCATATCAGTTAAGGGTAGCCCTCGCATTAAAGTGGCTGTCTGTTTTTGTTCTTGATTTCAGAGTGTGTCGCCAATGCAGATGAAGAGCTCGGCGACATGTTCCTTCAAGAGTTACAACCAAATGAAGACCAGATAAAGGTGAGGATTTTCTGAAAGTGTATAAAAAGTTATGACATTTGAGGATTTGTTTACACATATTGGGGACATCTGGAACTCTCTACCACTTATTCTTAGATCTTGTCTTTGTACCACATCATTCAAATCTCTTCTCAAAACTTATCTTATGTCACAGTTTTTCAAGGACTAATTTTTTTTTTTTTTTTTTTTTTGTTGTTGGTTTTTACTGCGCCTTGAACACCCAGCAGGGTGGATACGTGCGCATTACAAGTCTTACTATTATTATTATTTATTATTATGTAACTGCCCCATTTTCATTTAATTCTCTAACAATTTGAACCTCAATTGACCTTGGAGCTCCTGTTAAAGCGAAATTTTATGTCAAACAGCTATAAAAAGATGAGTGATAATAAATCAATTAAAATATGTAACAAAAAATCAGATGATATTTTAGTAATTTTCCTTTGTTTCCAATCAGGCTGCCATCCGTAGAGCGACCCTCAAACAGGCCTTCACGCCAGTCTTAGTCGGAACAGCTCTAAAGAACAAAGGAGTTCAGGTAAAATTAATTTAATTTCCCCCTCCCCCCAAAGAAATTTATATAAAAAAATTTAAAAAATATAAAAAATTTATAAAAGAAACTCTTTCGGAACTCTACCTTTTATTTAAATTGTGTCACTCATTGACCCGCCCTGTTTCAATGTTTTCTTGCAGCCCCTGCTGGATGCAGTCATTGACTATCTTCCAAACCCATCTGAAGTTGACAACTTTGCTTTCAACGAGTGAGTCAAGTTTGCCATATAATGCTCCTAGTTGATTAAGTAAAATGGAATTTTTTTAAAAGCACAGAGCGTCTTGGCTCAGTACTCTCCTGAACTAGACTTATTTAAATAGCACCATGGATGTACACAGTAATAGTTTTCAAGGTGCTGTGGCACATTGAGCAGCCAACCATGCCAGAAAGTACCGGGGCAAACCCCTTTTCATACATGCATTACACAAGACACCTGTGCCTTGAACACCCAGCAGGGTGGAAATGTGCGCATTACAAGTCTTACTATTATTACTGATCACTTGAACCCATTACTCCAATCCTTCACAATTTCCACTGGCTACCTGTTAAATCACGGATAGTTTTCAAACTCCTAACACTCACCTACAAATGCAAAAATGGATCAGCACCAGACTGTCTCCAGGAATTAATTCAACACTATCACCCTCCCCGACAACTTCGTTCCAGTTCAAAAGGTTCTCACGGCAGTTCCATTTCACACAAAATTCTACGGTCAACGCTCCTTCAAATATGCTTCTCCTAGACTATGGAACTCTCTACCCAACAATATCATAGACTGTGCCACGCTAGAAACATTTAAATCTAAACTTAAAATCCATCTTTTCAATCACAGAAGCACTTAGAGACTTTATTTTGTAATAGCGCTATATAAGTACTGTTAATAATAACACATGGGAGCTACCGCTTTATTTCCCATTCCCAAGGACGAAGCATCATGGTTTATTGTCTTGCATAGGGACACATGTGTCACAACCAGGATTCAAACCCACACGCTGCTGACCAGAAACACAGAGGTTGAATCCAGTGCGGTTAACCGCTCGGCCACGACACGCATTGTACAACAAAAATTTGTGTTCAATGTTAATGGTTGGAATCCAACTTAAAGTGTCAGAAATGTTTTGACAAGGAATTTTATACCCTGCTAATTTTTTGAACAGCTTAACGTAATGTTTCTTAAAATAACAAAATTTCTCCTTGATTCTTCAGCAATTTTTTTGTTTTTATGTAACAGTGAGAATGAGAAGCTAAAGATGAGTCCAGCTAGAGATGATTCCGACCCATTTGTTGCTCTCGCTTTTAAACTTGAGGTATGCTGCCCACATTTCATCACAAATTTAGATCATGAGTAGGACTATGACGGGAGGGAAATTTAGTAGGGCCTAGGGGTATATTTGTGACAGGTTCTAAAAAAATGAGTCGCTTGACGCAAAACCCGCTTTCCAGAGGGTGAATTTTATTTTATTTAATTTTTTTTTTTGTGTGGTTCTATGTTTCATTAATTAATTTTTTTTGTGTGGTTCTATGTTTCTTTAGGGTCTATATTTTTTACATTTTCTGAAGAAAAAAACGGTAAAGGTGAATAAAACATGTACTTTTTGTTCATCCCCTAGACATCAATATCCCCTAGACATCAATAGTTGAGGTTTTTATTTCCCCAGTATGGGTTATTTTCAGATTGTGACATAATATATTTTCAAAAGTTCATAGTACAACTGTATAAGATATGTCAAAATGAAGCTCCTTGAATGCTCTTTTCAGCTACGTATTAAACCCAATAGACCAATTGAATATGACATCACGCTGCTCAAATATCTGACCTACAAGATGGCGTCTGTGCGTGTGGGTGTGTGCGTGCATGTGCCGTAGAAATCAAACCGGGAATATTGCGTGCTGCGTGCTTCGATGATGTACGCATTTGGACGCGCATACAGTTTGCCCTACACGCTGGCGACTTTTCATAGCAAAAAGGGGTTATTCAATACGGTCTATATGTCAATTGTCCACCTTGTGACTCATTTTTGCAGAGCCCATAAACACTGAAAATATTGTCTAATCAGGTGTGTTTGTTCTAAATGAAATTGTTGGTGTCACAACTCGACGTTTTGATCAGTATGCTCTGATGGTCTTCAAGAGAAGACGATCTGAAATTGATCAGAGCACAGATCAAAATGTTGAGTTATTACAGCATAATAATAATAATAATACTAAAAATAACCGTATTTATAATGCGCCTTTTGCCAAAGGATACAAAGCGCCAGGAGTGGGGGGGAATTTTTAGATATAAGACCTAATTCTTAAGCACCATGTAATGGTTTACAAGGTGCTGTGGCGCAATATGCTGCCAATCCAGCCAGGAACACCGGGGCGAACCCCTTCTACACCAGCACCAGTTTTTTTTTAGACCCATCACAACTCGCAACAAGATTTCTGCCATTTTACCAATGGGAACCCTGCCAGATTAACCTGAAGTCATTTCAGTAACCTTAAGAATAACAAATACGTAATTCGTTGTGTATATATCATATATTGTCTTCACCAGGAAAAATTTCTCAATATGTAGTATTTGATTCAGCCATTTTAAAAACTGTTTTTAATTGCACTTTTATTTGTCTAAAAAAAAAGGCTGGAAGATTTGGTCAGTTGACCTACATGAGAGTGTACCAAGGCCATCTGAACAAGGGGCAGTATATTTATAACACAAGGACAAACAAGAAAGTCAAGGTGTCACGGCTTGTCCGCATGCATGCAGATAAAATGGAGGTAGGTCGTCATATTATGTCAGCATCATAAGAATTTTGTTTGTTTAACCTTACACAGATGTATATTTAAAGCACTGTATCAAGTTCTGTGAAAAGTTCCCCTGGCAAATCTCTCTAGTGGGATTCGAACAAGCAACTTTTGCATTGCTATACATGTAGCAGATGTCTTACTGCTAGAACACCAAGCCATGTATACTAGGTACTTTCCCAAAATCTGTGGAGAAATTCCACTCGCCCCATATTTGAACCAACCTTATAGGCAGCTCACATTTGCCTTTGATTTATTTATGTCTCATCTAATTATTATTGTAGTTCTTAATGTTTTTCAATTGACCATCTCTAGATATTAATACTTGTATACATTGTGTAAGTACAGATTAATCTCTACAGAAAGAATAATTGTGGTCGTATCAATTGAATTTTGATCTCCTTTGCAAGGATGTGAGTGAGATATTCGCAGGTGATATTAGCGCCCTCTTTGGTATTGATTGTGCCAGTGGTGACACATTCGTCTCTCGACCTAAATTCCAGTTGTCCATGGAATCTATGCATGTACCTGAACCAGTCATCTCTCTTGCCATGAGGCCGCAGAAAAAGGTAGGAGTCACAAAAAGTGTTTTTCGTCCAACTCTTTCTTGACCCCCTACTCTTTAGGCAACTTTCGCATATGTTGTGCCCCCGCCCTACTGTAGGGTTATCTTTCCTGCTAATTGACCTCCTAAACTTTGAGCAACTTTCCTGTTAGTTGCCCCCCTTCTCTTGGGGTGATTTGTCCTGCTTGTTGACCCTATACTCATGGGATAACTTTCCTGCTAGTTTACCCTATATGCTTGGGGCATTGTTCCTGCCAGTTAACCCCTACTCTTGGGGCAACTTTCCTGTTAGTTGCCCCCCTTCTCTTGGGGTGATGTTTCCTGCTTGTTGACCCTATACTCATGGGATAGCTTTCCTGCTAGTTGACCCTATATGCTTGGGGCATTGTTCCTGCTAGTTAACCTCTACTCTTGGGGCAACTTTTCTGCTAGTTGATCTCCTACTCTTTGGGCAACTTTCCTGCTAGTTGATCTCCTACTCTTGGAGCAACTTCCCTGCTAGTTGACCCCATACAGTTGCGGCATTGTTCCTGCTAGTTAACCCCTACTCTTGGGGCAACTTTCCTGCTATTTAACCCCCTACTCTTGGGGCAACTTTCCTACTAGTTGACCCCCTACTCTTGGGGCAACATTCCTGCTAGTTGACCATATTCTTGGGACAACTTTCCTGCTATTTGACCTCTACTCCTGGGGCTATTTTCCTGCTCGTTGGCCTCTACTCTCGGGGCAACTTTTCTACTAGTTGACCCTCTTCTCGTGGGGCAATTTTCTTGCTAGTTGACCTCCTACTATTGGGGCTTTTTCCCTGCTATTTAACCCCTTACTCTGTACTGTGAATCATCCAAATTGGTCCTGATAACAACTCTATAACAATCATTTTTTTTTACTAAATGTGTCAATTTATGTTTCTCATAATTACCAAGAATTAAACTTTAAAAAAATGTTTCATTCCTTCCTCAGACCGATGTTGACAACTTCTCCAAGGCCATTAACCGTTTCACTCGAGAAGATCCAACATTCACCGTTCACTTCGACAATGAGAGCAAGGAGGTATGCATCTACTAGTCTACTAAAAATGTTCAGTGTTTTTCATTTTCAAACATCCTCATTCACATGTTACAGGCTTAATGCTTCAAACAGTGTAATTTGCTTATTCTCTTAAAGGATTTATAATGGCAATCGCTGAAAAAACGATAAGATTCAAACTTTTTTCCTGATAATTACCAATATTGGTACAAAATCTGTTGACACCCTATTTGACGAGACCAGGCCTTAGATCTATCAGCAATACGCTTTATGTTCCTGGAACTCGCTTGGCCAGTTACTGAGATATGGCCTTTTCCAACATAGCACCAAGACTCTGGGAATTCACTTCCTGAAGACCTCCGACAAATGCACAACATCACTCACTTCCAGCAGAAACTATTACCACACAACCAAATATATATAGTACAGTGATTATTTGTTCTTGCTTGTCATTTTGCAGACTATCGTGTCTGGTATGGGAGAGCTTCACCTGGAGATCTACGCCCAGAGGATGGGTAATGAGTACAGCTGTCCTGTGGTAACAGGCAAACCCAAAGTGGCCTTTAGAGAGTCCATCACACGACCAGTAGAGTGAGCCATAATTCTTTTTCTTATCCTTTTTTTAACACGGCTACTTGAGTGGAAACAAAATTTATGTGAATGCAACTAAATCTTGTTTATAATGTGTTAGTTTAGTTATATAAAGTTATCATTTAGTTATATACTTGGTATTTGTGCACTTCTAACTATTCGTAATATTCGCTCAACAAATTAGGCCCCAACCTGAAGGTTTTGAAAAACTAGCTACACTCCTGCGAGCATTGACTTTGTGGGTCAAAATGACAATACTGTAATGGCATTTGTTGAATGTTGCTTTTTCTACACCTCCATGTTGCAACAAAACACAAAATTGAATTGCCTGAAGGGTTTATATAAGCCTACACCAAGTGTGTATTTAGATCAGCCATTGTACTTGAGAGAATGTTCCTACTTGTTTTCCAAGGGCCAAAAGTCATCTCTGCACAATACACTTAAATTCACTTGTTATATTTCACTTTCTCTTCTAAAGTGTTTCAAGTTTGTATATACTCAGCACCTTGAATACCTTATTTTGTAGATACGTGCGCTATATAAGACTTATTGTTATTTTAAACCATGCTTGGGGTTTTTATTGGTACTTATTGGTTACTGATATAGCGCCCTCTGTGGCTCTCTATTTGTGAAAGCTGGAGGCGGACAAATATTAGTTTATTTCAATAAAACATTGCTGTTTAATTTCTTGTTTGTCTTTCTTAGTTTTGATTTCCTTCACAAGAAGCAGTCAGGCGGAGCTGGGCAGTACGGAAAAGTCATCGGAACAATAGAGGTCAGTCGAAATGAGGCTGTGACAAATGTGTGTGTGTGATCGCAATGCAATCATTCACGCTACAGCGCCAATCGGAAATCTCATGGGCTGGGTTAGCCTGGGAAAAGCCTAGTTCTGCCTGGTTTAGTCTGTATGGAGTACAGAAACTCTGTTGTTAAAAAACTTTCCAAGGCTTTGGACCAAGTGAGTGCAATAATGCATGCTGAAGTACTCACACACAACCTAATGGGTTGGGATATATAGCCTGGAGAAAGCTCAATGGTAACTTGGTACAGTGTGTAGTGAATATCAAAGGCTATGGTGGTGACAAATTAGAGATGATTCATAATAAGGTTGGGTCAAGAAATTTGATAGGTGGAGTGTCTATTATGCATGCTTTGATGGTAAACTGAAAATTTCTTGAAATAATAAAAGAATGACTGTCTTTCAATAACACTGGAATGCATTCAAGTTCTGGATAATATACCAAAAAGAGGGTGTTGGTTCATTATCAAATTTATTATTGCTGTGTGTACTATATCATGTTAAATCTATATTAATATATTGTGTACCCCAGATGTGGGGCAACAGATCTACGGATCATAGTATGTATTTGCTTTTGTTGTTGTCCCTTGCCCATCTCGGGGTATATCGCTTGTATTTTGTTTTGTACTGTTATGGCAAATAAAATAATAATATTTAGATGAATTTTTCTACAGGTGGCTGTTGAATTTGTGCAAGTAACCGCCCAAATCAAAAATTTATAATAATTTTTAATTTAACATTGAGACCGTCTAAGAACTCACAGAACTCAAAGTAGAAGTCCCAGTCGGTTTTTTACCTTCCACCCAGGTAGTAATTAAAAGGCAGAACATTTCAGAACTGACAAATCTCTCAAAATCGGAAAAAAATACTCCGGGGTAGTAGAATAGATAGTAAGACAGTTCTCTCATGACCAAAATTACTTGGCACATGGTGTTACCGCAAACCAGTTTTGTATTTTTATTTCTCATTGCAAAAGATTTTTTTTAACAATTTAAAAAAAAATCATTAATTTTTGTTGTGTATCTGATTTCTAGCCTCTCCCTTCAGATTCGTACACCAAGATTGAGTTTCATGACGACACAGTAGGCACCAATATTCCTAAGCAGTTTGTTCCAGCAGTTGAAAAGGTTTGTACACAAGGCCTTAAAGATGATAGGTTAAATTTTTGCAAGCCGGTTTGATTTACAAGTTTAGGGAAAAAAACTAAATAGTTAATTTATTAAATGTATTTTCTAAGAAACACAGCCAAATACCCACGTAATTTTGTTTACGTTTCGACTAGTTTCACTAGTCATCCTCAGAACAAGGCACCACCAGTCGGGTGGTGGCGCTGGTGCCTGCTTCCACCACTGGATGGTGGTTTGGCCGAGTGTTAAGTAGTTATTTTTATAGACTTTAAGAAAGTTACCTGTTAAAGGCATAGCATGAAAACAATCTGATGGTGATAACTGGTAATTAATCAGAAACCAAAAATGAATTGCCTCAGAATTCGAACAAGAATCACGTCAATCAGCCATGTATAAACAGTTTGCATGCAGGTTAGATGTACTTTGTATATATCAATCATTATAGAGGACTAAAACGATCAAACAGTTCAAAATTCCAAAGGTATGCTTCATCTTTAAAGCCATTGGACACTTTTGGTAAACAGTATTGTCAAAAGGCCCACACTTCGTGTATCACAACTTATATATAAAATAACATACCTGTAAAAATTTAGGCTCAATCGGTCATTGGAGTCGGGAAAAAACCCACCCTTGTTTCGCTGTGTCATGACATGTGTTTACTATAATCCGTAATTATCGATGTCGAGAATTGATAATTGTTTTAATGTTTTCTTTAAAAGTAAAGCATTTCATGGAATAATATTTCAAGAGAAGTCTTTTACCATTACCTTCTGTAAACCCTGTAAGTTATAAATCTGTGAACTTTTTTTTTTTTTTCTGTGCCGAAAGTGTATAATGGCTTTAAGGTACGCTTCCAAAACATAAAGAACTTTCCAACCATGGTTGCTCGCTGCAGCCAACAGCCATGCCTCATAAACCAGATCACTGAAAAGAATTAATCAACAGCCACAGCCAAATGTGATAAATGTTTCAGAAAGTGTCACAATTTCTGCTAAGCAAAAAAAAACAGAAAACTTGTTACTGGCGATACATGCGCCATGGTTTTTAAGCTTAAAGATTTCCTAGAAACTTTCTGCTTAGCAAAAATAAAGGGAAAACCTGTTGCTGGCGACACATGTAACAAGGTGTTTAAGCTGAACAGTTTTCGTAGGATTTTTCTGCTAAGCAAAAATGAACAGAAAACCTGTTAATGGCGGTACATGTGACATGGTGTTTAAGCTAAAAGGTTTTCCTAGGATTTTTCTGCTAAGCAAGCAATAAACAGAAAAACTGTTACCGGCGGTACATGTAACATGTTTTTTTTTTTTTTTTTTGCCTGTTTTATCCTTATAGGGTTTCTTAGAAGGGGCAGAGAAAGGTCCTCAGATTGGGCAGAAGGTGACAGGTATCTGCATACGCCTTCAAGACGGACAGCATCACATGGTGGACTCCAGTGAGCTTTCATTCAGATTGGCCGGGCTGGGTGCTATCAGGGAAGGTAGGAACAAATGGTTTGCTTAATTCCTTTGGCTATAAACACCAAACAGTCTAGACTTTGTACTGGCCTCCATTCCTGGAATTTGATCTTTGAATCCATGAACACTTGTGTCCTTAAGCGAGACACTTCACCATGATGCTTCGTCCTATGGATGGGACATAAAGCTGTAGGCTCTGTGTGTTGTGAAATGCACGTAAAAGAACCCAGTGCACATTAATATCCCTAAGAGAAGGGGGTTTGCCCCGGTGTTCCTGGTCTGATTTGCAGCATATTGCGCCACAGCACCTTGTAAAGCATTACATGGTGCTAGAAAGGAATATCTCATACTTAGAATGCTCGACATACCTTGCAAGAATAAATACAGAGCGCTTTGAGACAACCTTAGGGGTGTGATAAAGCGATATAATAAGAACCTATAATTATTTTTATTATCTGGTCCAACTTAAAGCAATATTATCTTTTGTTCGTTATACCAGCAATGAGCGAAGTACAATGCCATGTCTTGGAGCCAATCATGAACGTTGAGGTCACAGCGCCCTCAGAGTTTCACGGAGCAGTTCTGTCAGGGATCAACAAACGCAATGGAGTCATCAGTGGGTCTGACGGAGGAGAGGGTTACTTCTCAATCACCTGTGACGTAAGTTGGAAGGGACTTTGCATCCATGCCGAGATAACAACCATTCATAATTATTATGGGGGCTAGTCGTCTTTACTTGCAGCTGAGTAGCTAAATTGCGAAGATCGTTGGTAAAACGTGGTCGAGTCGCACGCATGTTTAGGTGCCTTTTGGTAGTCGGCCACATCCGCTCATATACATGTACAACCACAGAGCACAGCCAGCGATCAGAAGTGTTCGTGTTTCTTGTGGCATACATTGTAGAAGAGAAGTAGTGCACGATTTTGATCATTTATGGCCTATGCCGGTAATCGAACCAGGGCCACAGTGCTGAGAGGCAAAGCGCTTTACGTTCTAGCCACCTGTACCATCCTAAGATACAGTAACGGGAAGGTTCTTTTCAACACCATGAAATTATCTCATGAGAGTTTACGCTCTGGAGAGGTCCTGAAGTGAATCAGATTTGATAATTTCATTTATAAGAAAGGGTAATGACATGTTACTGTGTGTTTCAGTATGTCATTGGGTGTGACATCAGTTTGCCCTCGAAATCACCAACAATCTCACAAGTGTATATATGGGTATATATTTCATTATGGTACCCGCTAAAAAAAAAAAAAAATCAAACTGCCCTAGCTTCCGGGCAATCTCGGTAGTCTAGTTGGTTAGACACTACTCTAGAATTGTAAAGGTCGTTGGTTCGAATCCCACGCGAGTAATTATGCCTGTGATTTTTTTCACAGAGCTCGGGAAAGTACCGAGTACGATATTCATGTGTTAAACCAAAATTACTATTCTTTATCCTCGATGCAAACTATTTAATCTCGCACGTCTTGGTTCCACACCCGAGGAGTTTGAGTTGCAAATGCTCCATCACCCCATGAATGTTTTGGCTAAACGCTTGGCTCTGATCTTCCATTCCTTTGCAGGTGCCACTTAATGATATGTTTGGGTATGCCACTGAACTTCGTTCAGCCACGCAGGGAAAAGGAGAATACAGCATGGAGTACAGTCACTACCAGCCGTGTAGACCAGCCGTGCAAGAGGGGCTTATACTACAATACCAAACAGATAATGGGTTGATCAAGACGGCAAAGAGGTCGAGGTGATGAACCATCAATGGCCATCCATCAATGGTACAGATTTCTTGGTTCTACATGTAGATATCAGAAGATGTTTTCAGTTATCATTTGAAATAGAATTCAGAGCATTTTGTGTGTGTCGTAGTCGGTGTGAATATGGGTCGAGCGGCCATTTAAGCTGTAGGCCTATGGCATATTCTAGCTTTCCCATTGGTTGAGCTGGTTTAACTTTGCCATACAGGCATGTCACATGGTATTGATACTACTAAGAGTGCGTGCACAGCAGACACGGATTTTGATTGAGCTCAGCATTCTCTATGTGCTACTTCTGTCACGGTTGTCAATCTCATAGACCTGCTTAGTGGGGGAATGGTTACCAGCCAAATGACAGTATGACTGGTATTATGTTTGACTGGTTCTCATCATACTTTTGCTTGCAGTAGAGAAAACGCTAAGCTATCTGATTGTGTGGAGACAGCTCAGTGAAGCTGGGCCAGGGAGATTTGCAATTTTAAGTTTAATATACTGAGTAACGATACTTCTAAGATTTTGAAAACACGTATCAGACCAGATTCCAGATAAACCAACATGGGAGAAACCCAAAAACTAAAACTTGCAAAAAATCTGTTCAAAACACAAACTCTTGGTCGATGCTTTCTCAAAAAATGAGACTGCCATGTTTGGTTCTGTTTTGATAGTTAGGTTGTACACACGTCAGCCACAGAGCTTCTGTACCAACAGCAACAAAATTCTTCCCTTATAATCTTTACTTTACAAAATTTTCCTTTTTTCCACAAGACCAAATATCATACATCAAGCGTCAAACCATAGTCAGTTAAATTAACATTCATAAATACCTCAGACAGTTTTGCTATTCCTAGTGGTGGAGAGCGCATCACGTGGGGGTGTTTAAACGGTTGATAATGACCAGCTGAACTCTGTTTATAACCGGTTAGTCTAAGTGCAAGACGTTTCTTGTTACGGGTGATGCGGGCGCTGTCGGTGAGTTGGCCACGCTGTGTGTGAAAGGAAAACGAGAACGTCTTGCACCAAGACTGTACGCGCACGAACGAATCCGGAAACTGTTGGAAATAGGCGTCTCAGTCATAACAGTACAACACACGGACGTACAGAGCTCAAGCACATCCAAAAACATTAAGTTTTACACAGTTTCTTACTTTATCGATGAATGGGAATAAAAGAGTAGTGACTCCTTAAACGGCCGTTTAAAACCTTGCAGGGTTGTTGCCGTTCGATAAGGCCCTCGCCTTCTGCTCAGGCCTTTTTTACCTGGCAACAACCCTCCCAGTTTTAAACGGCCGTCAAAGAACTCGTCGCTACCCTTTTATTCCCTTATCAAAGAATTAGAACAAACTCTTGCTTTTTTAACTAAAACATTTCACTCAAAAGTAACAGACAGTATATAGTAAGATTTTTAACTTAAATTTTCATATTGAAAATTATGAATAAAAAGCAGCAACACACATAAATATTATAAATGCGTTTTACTCATTTAATTGCAAGAGCACTTGGGAAAGCATGACATATCGGACATACTTTACAAATTTAGGCAATTTACAACGCTGGGGTTTTGATTTTGTAACTCCAAAACTTGGCAAACATTGCGTTAGAATAATTTCTAGTCTTAAGTGTCTATATAATGTGTACATTACATTTGTTTTCCTAGACCCAAATCATAGAGCTACTTAAGCAGAGGATGTTGCTAAACTGTTTTCTGCTAAGCGAAAATGAGCAGGGTACCAGCTGCAGATGGTACATCATGTGACATACTATTTTGGCTGGTAACCTTATTCCTCTAAGCATGTTTCTTGTGCTCAGCAACTTGTTTTGCTGAAGAAGATCTATGAAATTGGACCCTGATTTGTACATGAAATAATAATAAACAATAATTATATGCAACAACAAGTCACATCTCTGATTTTTAGTGAAGAGTTTATAAAAAAAAAATGAGTTATTCTAAACAAAAATCTATAAATCCTCAATAGGCTATTAATTCCCTATTACCGATACAGTAGTATTATGTACAATAATTGTATTCCCCTTAAAAATTTAATACAAAAATACATAAGTTACAGATAAATGCTGTCTTCTATTATGACAACATTTTGCTAAAACTGTTTTTTATAATTCAAGTAATTCAGTGATGAAAGATCCGTTGTCATCGATTTTAAGGAACTATCAGTTCTCAATTGCATTTTCTTAACAAGCTAAGGATGCAAAACTATACACTATTTTTCTCAAACACTCCTTGAGCCTCCAAAATTTCCTCGAAAGAAAACAATCACCAAATTGAAAAAAAAAAGTTGTCCACATTGTGTCCGAACCCCCTAGTTTTGTATTTCAACCACAGTACAGTATATCAACATGAATTGTAACATCTGAAACTGGGTGCGTTTGTTTAGCTTCCCTGGGTCGACCCCGGTGTGTGTCTTTTTTTTGTTTCTTTTTTTTTCAAAACGAACGTGGGAAATTATCTACACACATTGGTTCTGGGATAAAAAAACGCTACACACCGGGGTCGACCGGGGGAAGCTAAACGAACGCACCCTTAAATAAGGGGGATCCCCTTTCGAATTCGTCAAATCGCACCCCTGAACAAATTAAGCATACATTATATTTATTTTGGTGTTACCCATATACATCGAGAAGTCTGTGAGCACTGTATACTCGGTACTTCATGAGTTCTGTGAAATACTGAATATACAGTGCAAACACAACGGTGTATACTTATGGGTAAAACCAAAATAAATATTCTTTAACCATGATGCAAATTTAACATCTATTAAGTATGCATTGCTTTATATAATACAGAAAAACCTAAAACTAATTGTATGTTAATATCCTCATTAATAAGAACCCCATCTCGTTAACATCCATGTATGCATACATTACTTGCTTACTTTGTGAATTTAATTTTAAAAACAAATTACAGCAGTATCTGTTATGTACACAAAATTGCCTTCAAAGACATGTTTAATGAATAAATTGCTAACTAAAACACAGGTAACTCATTCATTTATGCATAGTATGCAAAGGATATGCAAAGGTTTTTGCTTAAAAAGGTATGCATTTGTTTATCACTCTTAAATGTAATGGCAATAACAACTTACTTATTTACAAGTACTGCAGCTTTCATAATATAAAGCATTTTGAGAGTTTTTTTTACAATGAAAGAATGTGGTAATAGAAAATTATTATACCAGTTTTTATCCCCCAAGATCTGAGAAACATTTCAGTCAGATAAATGTACACTTCTCAGATTGTGTATTCCAATTATGGATTGTTATTTCTGCTTGGACATAATTGCTCCAGATTTTTGGTGATATCTTGAAAATGCTACCACCTTCCGAAATCAAATTTCCAGTTTTACTGTATAGAATTAAAGCAATGGAAAAGTACCAAAAACTAAATCTACAAGTGAAACTCAAGTGAACCTCTTAACAGTGATTGCTGCATATAACACACACACAAAACTAAAGCTCTCCACATCCAAGCATTTTAGCATAAAACAGGATCCCAGCTATTGTTAAACATGCCCTGTGGTTTTATTCTCAGCAAAGGCCAGACAATCCTCTACTGGCTGCCATGTGAAATACTATCCCCTAGAAAAAACAGAGTTGCTGATAACTAATTGAGAGGAAAATCAAACAACCATGCGAGTTTATCTTTGATGCCTTACTGGTTTCCTTTGTATCAAGATTTGATCACAAAGCAACTCAGGGTCATAGGCAAAAATGAAGTTGAAAGCTATTTGGGATATTATTTCACAACCTGAACAAAGTGTTTCACCAGAAAACCTTCAGATTGGAGGTTCGTTGATTCCTTTTAACTTTAAAAGATCAAACTTGAATGGGAAGGAAGGTCACAGCGTATAGGCTTCATTGATGGCTGCATTTTGTTTTGAATGAAATCCTTTTTGGCGATCCCATGGAAAACATGTGAACTTTATTTTTCACTGATGAGAAATTTCGGGGGACCTTGTAGAGGTTGGACTTATCAGTGAAAACCTTTTGATTGAGTTTTAGAGTGGATTAATGTTGACAAAGTCTCTGCACTTAAAAGCAGTGGACACTATTGGTAATTACTCAAAATAATTATTAGCATAAAACCTTACTTGGTGATGAGTAATGGGGAGATATTGATGGTATAAAACATTGTGAGAAACGGCTCCCTGTGAATTGCCATAGTTTTCGAGAAAGAAGTAATTTTGCACGAATTTGATTTCGAGACCTCATGATTTAGAATTTGAGGTCTCTAAATCAACCATCTCAATGCACACAACTTCGAGTGACAAGGGTGGTTTTTTTAAATTTATATCTCGCAACTTCGACGACCAATTGAGCTCAAATTTTCACAGGTTTGTTATTTTATGCACATGTTGAGATACACCAAATGAGAAGACTGGTCTTTGAAAATTACCAATAGTGTCCACTGTCTAGAAGACCAATGAAAGTTTTTGTTATTCAATCTCTTATGATGTTCTGGTCATGGTCTCCACAAACGACAATTCCAAGCAATCTCAAAGTTTTGTAAATGTGTGAACATTATTGCTTCTTGATCCGTCATAAAACTAGAGACCAAATTTTGTTTTGATAACCTACTACATTAATCCCATTGAGGAGTACTTGTTGTGCAGAAATTTGCATGGACACCAGTGCGACTACGTAACAATGAATCTTGAATGGTTGTCTGATTTGTGTGATTTGTGAGGTTTTTGTTTTCCCACCATCACAAACCCATTTGATTAGCAAAACTTTGCAGTCCAGTTTATAAAATTTTGTTTGCTAACTGATCCCAAATTCATAGAGTAGCTTTTAAGCACACAAAACAGCTAAGCAAAACCAAATTTTCCTTATGGAAGTAAAGTCATCGACCAAAATTCCATTTCACATGTACCATCGATGAGTGGTATTCTGCTTTAATATGCACAGCAGAATTTTGTTTAGAAGTATTTTCAGCTTAAGCAGCTTTGTGAAATTCAGCCAAAATAACTGGACTGGTGAGACTTTCTGTTTTATTCCAAAAGATCTACTATGTAGTTTCATGAGACTAGACTGGGTATTCCAGTGCGTGGCATGATGGCAAAAAAACAAACAAAATGCTGGCTATACTTGTAACCGGTGATTAAAATTCTCATTACAGATATGAGTAAATAATTATTTCGAATTCCACCTTAAGATAGAAATTTGTATATTCAACGTCCTATCCTCATCAGATGTAGATTTCACAAAGAGTTAAAGACTAGTCTTATCTCCAGTAACGATGAGCTTTTCGTCTGAACTTATACAGGCATGCTACTTTTCAGCTTATCAGAGTCCTAGGACTAACCCTACGTAAGGACTAACCTAGACTCGATTTCAAGTCTTAGATCGGGTTATTCCTCTGCATCTCAGCCACGAAAAACGCCCCCACATTATTAGTAATCAAGCGCCTAACCCGAAACAAGAGGGCACTGTTTCGGCCAATAATGTAGAAGCTATCAGCAGGAGGACTCAAAAAGCCACGATCAAAGACTTGGAACCAAGTCTAGGACTAACCCTAAGTTAGGACTATCTTTGTGAAATCAACGTCTGATCTAGTACCTGGCCTTAGTCCCAGTCAGGGCGTACGTCGTAGACAACAGGCTGGTTCCGGCGACGCCCCCCACCACCAGACCTAACGTAGACCTCTTCCACCGGGTAGTCATCAAACTCCTCTTCTTCATCCTCGAACGAGTACCTCATGGATGAGGGTTCTCCATTGACCTCTCGGCCGCCCTGGGTGACGATGAGGCGGTCCGGGAGGACAGGTAACTCGTCTTGGGGCCTCACGAAGTTTCTTGGACAAGAGATGCCCCTGTTGTAGCGTTCGACGATGTTGACGACTGGCGTGCCATGTGGGGCGTGGTCGTCCCATTCTTGAAAATAGTCTTTAAGAGAAAAATTAACATTTTATCAACATTTGATTTTGATCAAGTGTTCTGTAAGATTTCATTTGCTTTTAATTTTGGGCACCCCCAAACAAAGATATTGACAAACTAGGGACACCACCAACATGGGCTAGATAGCTCAATTGGTAGAGAGCCGGCACGTTAATCCGGAGGTCGTTCGTTCGAATCCCACTCTAGTCAATTCTTTGTTCAACCTCAAAAAGCATATAATTTTTAATACAGCATCCAAACCTTAGGTCTATATGGACAACATATCTAATCTTACTGCATGGTAATAATGTAACATTTAAATAAAGTATTTTGGGGGGAAATGAAGCTTGCTTGTTTTCTTCAGTTCCGATTGTTTTGAGAAATATTTATTACTGAAAGTATTGCAAACACAAAATAATAATAATACAAATGGTCTTGATTTCATAACTAATGTAGTGGGAAAACAAATTAAAAATCAGTTTGATGTAATTTTTCTGAAAATTTGGCCACCATTAATAATTTTTCAAAACTTCAAAACCTTTCAGGATGTAGTATCATTATCATCAATTTTCCCAAGCCCTCCTATATGTCTAAGCCCGACTACCAATTTTAAACCCCATTCCCAAACTTGTAAAAGTCCTACTTTATCCAATGTCAATCCCTCATAAACTTAGCATGTCCTCCCATGTCCTTTTCAACTATTCATAAACTTTACCAAGTTCACCCATGTCCATTCCCACTTATCCTACCAAGTCATCCCATAATTATTATGTCAATTCCCACTAATCTAAACTTACCAAGTCCTCCCATGTCCTTTTCAACTATTCATAAACTTATCAAGTCCTCCCATGTCCATCCCACTAATCCTAAACTTACTAAGTCCTCCCATGTCCATTTCCACTAATCCTAAACTTACCAAGTCCTCCCATGTCCATTTCCCTCCTCTCGGCCAATCTGCGTTGGTTCTCCTCCACATGGATCCAGTTCTCATACCCGACACGGAACGCCTCGGACAGGGTGGACGTGATGACCCCGCACTGCCTCGGGGTGTTACACTCGAAGACGTGGCACACGAAACGGTTCCCTTTACCTCTGGCCACCATGGAGAAGATGTTGCTATGACGCGGGTCGGCAGCGACGAAATGGATCAGATTTATTGGGATGTGCTGAACATCTCTCGTCTCTGTCAAAGATAGGACAGGGGAAAGGAGTCAGTGATTGGTACTTTGTCGTCTAAACTAGGCACTTTTCAAGAAGTTTCAAACTCCAGTATAAAGTGTCAGATTGAGACTGAGAGCTTCGGCCGACGAGAACCTTAATTAAAACCAGGGCCCAATTTGTAGCGCTGCTTTACGGAAGGCAAATTGTTCGTGCTTACTGTAGCAGACAAATTTGCTAAGGTGTCAACTGGGCGGCCATCTGACACGTTCACATGGATTTGCATTGTGACGTCATTCATGTTCGTGCACTTTACGTAAGGTTAACATACCTTTTCGTGTGCATCGCTATGAAGTGGAAATCGCGCAGTGCAAAAAGCAGCTTTGTGAAATTGGGCCCGGTTTATGCCGTAACATTTCCTTCATTTGGAGGCAAAAAGAAAGTCAGCAACAGCAGCATTTGTTAAAGAACAGCAGCAGCATATTACAACAACCAAACACGAACGCAAGAAACTCTGAAGTAAAAAGTCTGACTAACTTTAGGCCCAACTATATTTTGTAGACGTATTAATTTGACATCAAATCCAACCACAAGCTCTAAACGAAAACTAGTTTTTACAAAATAAATACCAGGTGAATAAGTAACTGAACTATAAACTCATTAACACATTGAGAAACCAAATGTATCGAAACTGCATTCCCAACTATACGGGATGGAAGAACAGTTTCACGGCTTCGGCCTTTGGTCCGTGTACGTGCTCTTTGACTGGTAATCAAAATTGTAACTTATGCGCGCCTTTGTTCGTCTCGTCAAGTTCACACATTGAGCACAATGTGGGAGTGGGTTTTAAAATACAAGCATTATAACAAGATGAACTACAGAATAAGTTGGTCAATTTAATCTGGGCCCAATTTCATAGAGCTGCTAAGCAAACAAATTTGCTTAGCATGAAATTTCTTCCTTGATAAAAACAAGATTACCAACCAAATTTCCATTTGTTGCATATTGCGTGTTACTGGTATTTAGCTGTTCTTTGCTTATCCTGAAAATCACGTGAAAATTTGGTTGGTAATCCTGTTTTTATCAAGGAAGAAATTTCATGCTAAGCAAATTGTTGTGCTTAGCAGCTCTATGAAATTGGGCCCAGTCATCAACTACATTGTATAGGGCTGGCAGAGAAACCTTTTCAACCTTTACAGTGAACGAAAAGTGGATTCGGGTTGATTTAATATTTAGTACTCATGAAGCAGAACATTGGTTGCATGTTATCCGGAGAGATTGGCGATATTAGGTCTGATACTTCACGGAGGCATTGGATGCAATTGCCCCGATGCCTCTAGTAATTGCCTTGATGAAAATGCTCAAGTAGAAAATAATTTACAATTTTCCTCATAGGGTGCCCTTTACAAAGGATGCCTCAGTGCCCTTGCTCTTTCAAAAACGAACGAGCAATTATACGGGCCTGCGATATTTAACGCTATCGAGGGTTTAGTGTTCGCGATGATTTGACGGATTTGTGGTGATTATGATTAGAGCACTACAAACTTACGGACTTCCATAAAAGACACCTGTTTCTCGGTGATATTCATGGCGTAGAAAGGTATGGCGACACCTCGCTCTTTATACGCCTTAGCGCGCCCTCGGATCTCCTCTACCAGTTGTGACAACTCCTGCACACCTGGCTCGCCACTCCTCATTTTGGAAGCACCGAGGAAGATCAGCCGGGAAAAGGTCTTTTGACGGCTGCCTCCCGGGCCGTTCGAACTGCTTCTTCCCCGTGCATGCGGACCGCCTTTGCGTCTTACGGTGTTACGGCCATTCTGACTCATAGCCATACGAGTCGGGGACCGAGACATTGAACGACGACCTCCTCCCCGTCCTCTTCCTCGTCCCATGGTCCCAGTTTGTCTCACATAGTAGACCTGGTCACCCATTCCTGTCTTGAACTAAACTCCTTAATAAAAGTTACTCCAAGAGTCCACAAAAAAGCAGCTGCAACCGGAACCAGTTCAAGCCCAATACACTCTCGTTACTGTCAGACAGTCAGAGTCGGGCACAATGGCGTAGTTTTTGCAGGCTAGTTGGTTCTACTGCACAGCCTCAATCTCTCCAGTTACCAAAAGCAAACAGCGTGACATACATTGTTCAACGACAGCGAGTTGAGACGACAAATTTCATGCATGATTATTAGCAGAAATATTTTCCCATTTTGTGAGGGGACAAAAGAATGAATTTGGGTGTTTTGTGTTTGACGCGTCGAAAGTCCTGTGTCACCATTATTACAAGGCCATGTACAGTTTAGAAAAACACGAACTTCACAGCCGATTCCTAGCCTGGTTTGAGCCTCGAGTTCTGAAAGGCCAAGAAACCGTGGGCGTAGATATGTGAGGAGTCGGCGAACAGCTATGCACATAACCCCTACTTTCTTTATCATAACAATAGTTTCATTTGGTATCTCACGGTTTCTACAAAGGGGAAAAACATGGCATAAATGTTGTTCTATTTTGCAGACTGAATCTATGTTGTTCTGTTCATCATGCACCAACGCTCAAAGTTACATACAGTAAAACTTGAGTTGGCGGGGCAACCATTGTGTACGTCCAAAACCAAAACCTTTTCGCCGATTCTCGGAGTTACTTGGCACAATTCAAACGAGTAAAAACAAACGCATAGGTTTGTGGAGAGTTATCTGTGGTTTTTGGCTTATACCCAAATTGCAAATGTTTTTGATCGGTTCCCAAGGTGTTTTTGAGAAATAGAAAGAGTTACAAATATAGTGACTTATGTGTAAAATTTTAAACAAACAATCATCGTAATGTACAAATGGGCCGTATTCACAAAAAATAGCAATTGCTTTTTCTAGGCTTTTGCTTACCTCTTTATACATACATCTGTTTAAAGATGTAAGCAAAAGCCTAGAAAAAGCAATTGACATTTTTTATGAATACGGCCCAATAACGTCTTTTCGCTGGTAAATTGCTTCACCAAGCACATGTTTTTTAGGAGATTGTGTATCACTATAAACCGATAAATTACATTTTATCAAAGTCACAAATAATGTTAGGGGTGGAGTTTAATGCCTTTGAAATCTCGACAAAAACAAAATGATCAGAACTTTATTCGGACATGTTGAACCCCTCTCTGTTCATGTTCCCTTTGCTTTTAGCATTAATACAAACACAATGACATCAGCAGGCCAGACTTGTATACATTGCTTTCCCACAGCAAGCATTGATTTGGTTCATTGATTTTGAATGGACAACGAAACAAGATGGCTGCCACAAACTTAAGATATATGTCATTACTTCTTGCATGATTGTCTGAATACTCAAGGACAATTATTTAGTCATAAAACCATGAAATTAGATCATATTATTTTTCCTTTATACCTAAACTGGTTTCTTGCTTCTCAAAGAATTTAAAAACGAAACAAACAAAAACTGGCCGTGAGGAAGGTCGACATGCGCTGTGAACAGGATACATTATGTTTGGTTCCTTGCTCAATGGTTTGGGTTCGCCTGAACTGGGTTCCGGGTAAATATGAGCCGGATTTATAAGTGAGTCTAAACATGCACGTGGATGACAATGGAGTTCCGGGAATAAGACCGTATGTCTCGGACTTCAGCCACGGTTGACCCTTGGCCGTTTTAGCGATCCAGCCACCCAATGCCGGTGTCAGATGCAATTGTGGCCGCCATGCAACACTGTCCGCTCCGGACACTTTTGCATATGCAATCGTGTCCGGGCTATGCAAAAACCGTCCGGCGGACATGTACATGTACATCACTGTACATGTATGTCTGTGCGTAAGCGAGCATGCATGCACTGAACCTACGTAGGCCTATATGCAGCATGAATATTCACGTATTTTATGATTGCAGCGAATGCCCAACGGCCGAACATTTCCCATGTCATTCATGACACGCACTTAGCTTGTAAAAAAAATGGCGAACGTTTCTGTCTAAGTGCGTTTAATTTACTGGAAGGACGGTTCTGCACGGGGGCGGACACAACTGCATATGCAAAACCGTCCGGCGAACATTATTGCATATGCAGTAATGTCTTCCGGATAGTATTGCATAGAGTACATAATTGCATGCGACACCGGCCGTCAATTCGGACAAGCCCATTTTTACGTTGTCTTGTCCATCATGTTCAAAGTGTGACGTAGCTCCAATGTAAAGCCACAATAACTTCACATTGACTGGCTATCCACTGATAAGCAGAAGCCCATAGGAATTGCATTTTTTCCTTCGATTCTATTTATATGCAAGAAAAGTTAAATCACTGGACTTGGCTTTTATACTCTTTAGACTAAAAGGCTTTTAAGAATGGCAAGTTTTTGTCATAAGTTTAAACGAGTAAAATGGGTATATTTGGGATGACATTAAACATAAACGTTGGAACCAGAAATAGCGAAAACTATGCAACAGATACACATGCATGCGTGTGACGCAACGAAACGGATGAGACCGCTCTCCAACCGCGGGCTCTTCACCGAATGTAAAATGAACGGTCAATATCAAAATGCTTTGAAGTTTTAAAGTAATGGCCTATACACATCATCACACTCTCAAGGGTCTGAACATGGTGGGTTTCTGAAAATAAGGGACTTGAATCTTAAGAGGTTTAGCCTTCGAGAAAGACTCTGATTAGGGTCAAAAGGCCATTAACAATTACATGCGCTACTTGCAAACTTAAGACAAGTATACTACAAGCAAACTTTGGTCCTCAAGTTTGCTTTACGAAACAGAGCTTATAATTTATAAGCAATACATGAACGGAAGGTGACGTTTCTGCCCTTGGCATTAACTTGTCGATTGTGGCAACAGGAATAATCTTCTTAGGTTAACGAACTGGAACAGTTCCATAATTGTTTATTTTCAATCAAATTAGACATTACGGTTCGTATAGCCGATTGTGTTCGAACGTGCGCTATAAGATCAGTCTCATCCAGAATATTTGTTGGCATCCTTGAAAGTTTCTGAGTCAAGGCTTTCAATGACATCATTGTTCCATAGTGTGGGAATTACTTCAGGTTTGGCGATACCTTTTTCGTTTGCTTGGTTGGTTCCGGTAATTTATTTGTACCTTCCAAGTTGTTGGACCATTGATTGTTGAAGTCACGTTTTAACAGGTAATTACCGGGCAGTTTCGCTCATTAGATCCAACTTCTAATGACGTCACGTCACTGGTAAGAATTGACCCGGATTTCGAGTCTCAAGGGCCTGATCCAACTTCTGTTGGCTAGGCTGACCTGGAAACTGGTTTTAAAAAAAACTTGATTTTAACTCGGATTCTGCGTCAGTCTGACATATCTTTTGGTAAATTTAACACAGAATCATGTGGAATGTTTCTTGAGGATTTTGGCGTATGAGTTTTTAACATCCAGTGACGTACATTAAACTGGTTATTTAACTAAATGGTAAATGCTTCGCCGTGTCATGACATGTGTTTATAATAAATCCGTAATTCTCGCTATCGAGAATTGATATTGTTTTAATGTTTTCTCAAAAAGTAAAGCATTTCATGGAACAATATTTCAAGAGAAGTCTTTCACCATTACCTTCTGTAAACCCTGTAAATTATTTGTAAATCTGTGAACCTTTTTTTTCTGTACCAAAAGTGTATAATGGCTTATAAGCATACACAGCCTATCAAAATTGGGTTTTAAAGCAACACAAATTACGACACTTTTGTCTTCTTAGGTTCTTATGGGAGCGCGGACAACACCTCCACACCAATTCAGCGCGCTGTAGAATTTACGTCCTCCAAAGACCACTGAAAAAGGAAACGTTAATTTGAATTTCTTGTTGTATGTGTAGCTTATTGTACAATCGGTTCTTCGCTTGAATACATACTTTATTTGAAAATAATACGTGTAATGTGAACTTTGACCCTTCATTCATCATCAATAGTAGGCATATATGAAATATTAACTTCTATAATGCAACTGATCTTCTAAAACTAAGCCATAAAGGCGACTAGACATGTGGTTTTCAAGCCCCACCGTTTTGCAGTAGAAACACGTTGAACATGGGTCTCGCGGTTAATTTTTCTTTTCTAAAAACCAAGATCACATTGAATAAGGGTAGATTGAGTCATAAAAATATGATTAGTAAAATATGAAGGAAACAGCCCAAAGTTATTACCAAGAAAGAACAAGCTGCGAGAAAAGCAAGATGGCTGCCTAGTGCCTTATATACGTAACGGACAACTGTCGTGTTCAAATCGAACGACTTCGGCTGCACGGTTTAAAAGTGACAACGTCGAAGTACAGACGTTTTTCCATGTGATCCGACCGTAATACCTACCGTAGAAGTAAATTCCAACAAAACCCAATTCTTGAAATGACTTATCTCCAAAACAATATTGTAAAAGACGATTCGTTGTGTTCTCAGTACATGTCAAGAATTTAAGACTTGGACATCATTTTGTTTTACTTTCTGGTTTATATGTGTCTCATATTTAGTGTATTCCATTCCATTGTCAAAGTTCTACTTGTCGTTTTTTATCTTCAAGGCTTTTGTTTGGAAATACCTTTTTTTCTTTTTTCTTTTTTTCTTTTTTACTTATTTATTCATTTATTTATTTATTTATTTATTTTTATTTATTTAGAGGCCTATTTGTTTGTTTATTGTTATTTTGTTGACATTTATATATTTTTAATATATGTTTCTATTGTTTGTAACTGTTTTCAAACTGATTGGGGAACCTTTTAAAGGCAGTGGACACTATTAGTAATTACTCAAAATAATTATTATCATAAAACCTTACTTGGTGGCGAGTAATGGGGAGAAGTTGATGGTATAAAACATTGTAAGAAACGGCTCCCTCTGAAGTGACATAGTTTTTGAGAAAGAAGTAATTTTTTCCACGAGTTTGATTTCGAGACCTTAGATTTAGAATTTGAGGTCTCGAAATCAACCATCTATACGCACACGATTTCGTGTGACAAGTGTGTTTTTTCTTTCATTATTATCTCGACCAAATGAGCTCAAATTTTCACAGGTTTGTTATTTAATGCATATGTTGAGATACACCAAGTGAGAAGACTGGTCTTTGACAAGGTCTTTAAACATTTGTGTCTCTTGCCAATTTTTATTTATTTTATAAATATTTCTTTTTTTTTTAAATCTTTGATGGTTAATTTTATAATTTGCCTTGTTTGGGGGATATTTTTTACTCATTCTGCTTCATTGACTTTTTGTATCTTTTTGTTGATGTCTAATGTTATTATTGTCTTTATATATTTATTGTTAGTAATTGTAGATTTTTAATATATGGACAGAGATATTGGAATTGAAAGCCATCGGGCTACAGTTTTTTGTAAACTTGTTTAATTCCAGGCATAATGTCCGTGGCTTTTGTTTTGTTTTGATTATGTTTGTATTATTATTTTTTATTTGCCGAATAGATACATGTACTATCAATAATAATAATTCATTCCAATTCTCCGTTTTTCAATGAAGGTACTAAAGACAGGCCTGTTGTAAAAAAAATCGATTCAATTAAAGGGGGTGTCAAAAACACAGAACATTGGTATGTGTATTGGGGGTTTACGTTGCACACAAGGAGATGATTTCAATTTGGAAATCTGCGTTATTGATTGAGTTTCTTGCGTCCACTCAAGCAGTGATTTGACTTATATACGGTGCTAATAATCAAACTAAGGGATAAATAAAGGGATCTTTCGAAGCAAGCTTGAGTGGAGATCCCTGAAATTTAAAATTAAACGACTTTACTTTGTTATTAACCTATACTTATACACACACCAATTACAAAAATGAGGGGGGGGGGTACAAAACACACGCCGGCAGGAACAATACGCGCGCCTAAACAATTCGTTTTCTTCAATTGTAAAAAGTATTATGTATTCAAAGATACACTCAAGAAGACAAAGCTTGACTTTGGCTTTACTTTATGGAAACGAGGCCGTAATCTAGAAGGGCGATAAAGGGTTCTCGTAAAGTTCCTTGAAGAAGGTAAGAAGTGTCTTGTGAAAGTTACGATTCAAGTGTCCAGTTTACAAAGTGTCCAGGGTACAAAGTGTCCAAAGGTACGACGTGTCAAACCAGGGAACGAAATGGTCAAAGGTGCGAAGTGACCTGACAGTGACACTGGAGGCTCACAAAAAAGCACGTTGAACTTGTAGTCCCTATATACTACTCACCTCTGAATGACAATAAAGGTCAGGTGTATAATAATTGCTAACAAAACCCCTTTGAAACATAGCCCAAGGGCAACACCTATCCCGCGGCAGTTTTTCTCGACGTTTCAATTTATATTTAGCTCGAGGCTTCACAGGATACATGCCTTATTGGAAATTGCACATCTGAGAAGCTTAAAATCGGTGGGGCTTTAGGTTTATATTTCGAACGACCACTTGAAGATGCACAACAACAATTTGTAATTCACGCCTAACAAGTGTTTTTATGAGTTTTTAACACATAGGCCTGCCTCATGGCAACGAAGGCGATTGCCTCCATGCGCTGCCCCTACCCATTGCCTTGCGTGGTGCCCTTAAAATGCTCCAGTATAAATTTACAATTTCCTCATAGGGAGCCCTTAACTTTACCCAAGAGAAAATGCGTTGATACATTTGTCCTTTCAAAAACGAACAGCATACAGGCCTGTTTTCCACTTCTTATTACTCAGTTCTGAGGACTCCATAAACGTGTTTACAATGTATATACAGTATACAGCAGTTCCACATTACAAAAGCCGTGTCACACGAGGTAACTTTTACAGGCAGCATGACATGGCGGCAACAATTTGGCATGCAAAATAAAAGGAAACCATCATCAAATTAATTACAACTTAGTTAGACTATATCAACACACATTGTGATAATTTGATTACAATAACTGTTTTATTCTCTATGTGAATCGTGCATGGAACAAGTTAGTATACCATGTTAAACCATGGAGGAATATCACATGGTATACTTTATTCCTCCATGGTTAAACCATATCACATGGTATACTTTATTCCTCCATGGTTAAACCATGGATGAATAAATACCCATGGGGATAACTTTCCGTATGGCGCCACCACCTTTTCACTCATTTTTACAAAAAGGGATATATCAATCAGGTAAATTAGATACTATATTATTTTATTTCGAATGAAAAAGTGGTGGCGCCATACGGAAACTTTTCCACACATGGTATACTTTATAGCATTTGGTGTAATTTTCTTGCTAACTTACCAGGTTGTTTGAAAGACACTCTATCACAGCCCACTTCCATCACATACATCTTGAGACGTGTACCATTCCTCCTGAAGTCTTCGGTCCTGTCTCGGAGAAACGACACAACGCGGGCTACATCTTCAAAACTTGGATCCCCGCCGCCATTCCCAGCCCCAAGGGGAACAGACCCCATATAGATAGCAGGAAACTCCGCATATCCACGGGGTTCAGGGGGCAGGTAACGGAGCGGTCGACGGACCTGAGGGCCCGGGCCCATCGGTGCCATCTGTGGGCCAGGCCCCCGTGACATCAAGCGTTGCTGATGGTGACCGGGGTTTCCATAACCAGTCCCTCCGTACATGATTCTAAGATTCTCTTATCTTCTTAAGTTCTCAGGTGAGGAAATAAGAAACCTGTCCGATATGTTCTAGTTTCACCCTCTGATTTTGGAATCGGGAAACGGGCGCAGTCTTCATAAAATGACTCATGGAATGCTGCGCTAGTTTTGGGTCACCAGAAGCCGATGGCACTGTGTGTGGGCATCCACTCAACTAGCTTTGCACTCTCTCGCCACCACACATAGTCTACGGAGAGGGTGAACAGTTTCACGGTCCAATGCATCCCAACGACCCTCTCTAGCAGAAATGTACACGGCATCAAAATTTAACATATTCGCAGTTCCCCCTTTGTAAATATTTCTTTTGTTGGTGGAAATGGTGGAATATTGATCGCTGTTCGGGTAACAAAAAGAGTTGGGTCGAGCAAGGGCAACCTTGGATTCTCAAAATAAATTTTGACTCCCAACATGAACAGGAAATAAAATGCAGCTGCTCCCAAAGCATGGAGATAGAACTGCTTAAACAGTCCATGGAGGATTCTCTCCATGAACAGTCCAAGTCTGAAATCTGGAAATTTGATGTTAAACAAATACTCGAATAAAATTTGATAATTCTAAGCTTTTAGGCCAACTAAAAATTTAATGTAATAATCTGCATTTGGATTACACATGTTGAGAAAAGTAACTGTGAGCCAACGCTTCCCACATTAAACTTTTGGGGGATAGAAAAGTGCTATGTTTCCATATTAACTGCAGTAATTTGAAGTGAACGTTTTTTTCAAAAGGCTTTATATTTATATTATGCAAAGCTGCGTACTTCTCACTTACCGAGGAACTTTTTTCTCCATTACTTTTCAGAGTCATAACCAAACGTATACAGACCTTTTAAAGACAGTGGACACTATTGGTAATTGTCAAAGACCAGTCTTCTCACTTAGTGTATCTCAACATATGCATAAAATAACAAACCTGTGAAAATTTGAGATCGATTGGTCGTCGGAGTTGCGAGATAACTATGAAAGAAAAAAACACCCTCGTCACACGAAGTTGTGGGCTTTCAGATGCTTGATTTCGAGACCTCAAATTCTAAACTTGAGGTCTCGAAATCAAATTTTGTGGAATATTCGTTCTTTCTCGAAAACTACGTCACTTCAGAGGGAGCCGTTTCTCACAATGTTTTATACTATCAACCTCTCCCCAGTACTCATTACCAAGTAAGGTTTTATGCTGATAATTCGTTTGAGTAATTACCAATAGTGTCCACTGCTTTTAAAGGCACTACACATCTTTGGTAGTTGTCAAACACCAGTATTCTCACTCCCAACATATGCGTAAAATCAAAAACATGATGTGAACATTTTGGCCCAATTGGTCATCGAATTTGCAAGAGAATATGGGAAAGAAAAAACACCATTGTTGCACTACTTTGTGCGCTTTCAGATGCATATACAACTGAAAGGCTTCAGCTTAAGTCTTTTGAATGGGAAATTACCCATTTCTCAAAAACTACGTTACTTCAGAGGGAGCCGTTTCTCACAATGTTGTATACTATCAACAGCTCTCCACTGCTCGTTTCAAAGTAAGCTTTTATTCTAATAATTATCTGAGTAATTACCAATAGATATCTAGATGCACCTCCAAACTTGTGTAAGTTGGTAGCAAGTGTGTCGTCCCGGTCCTCCCGTCCCCTGAGACAAAACAAAATATGTACAATCTTCTACCCTTGTTCATATTTTTAGCCAGTACTCACATGGTTCAACCTGGGCCCAATTTCATAGAGCTGCTAAGCACAAAACAATTGCCTAGCATGACATTTCTTCCTTTGATTAAAACAAGGATTACCTACAAAATTTCCGTTTGTTGCATAGTGCTCGTGACTGGTATTCAGCTGTAGTTTCCCTATCCTGAAAATCACGTGGAAACTTGGTTGGTAATCCTGTTTTATCAAGTCAATTTTTTCAAAATGGTGCCCTGATGTGCAACCTTCTCACAACGAGTCTGGTTTATTTTAAATGTCTTAACACCGGGGAGGGGGGTATGGTAGGGCAGTGACACTAGTTTTTAAAAATTTAATTATATACATCTTGGAGACTTGTACATGATTTGCTAATATTTTTACATGTATCAAGATAGAGCATATAGCTCATCCTCGAGATGCTGTCAGTAAACTTGTCCGATTCAAAGATACTGGACACCTTTGGTAATAGTCAAAGACCAGTGATCTCATGGTGCATCTCAACATATGCATACAATAACAAACCTGTGAAAATTTGAACTCAATTGGTCGTCGAAATTGCGAGATAATGTTGGGGGAAACAAACACCCTTGTCACACGAAGTACATGTAGTGTGGTTTCAGATGCTTGATTTCGAGACTTCACGCGTGAGTTCTCGAAATCAAGTTCAATTGCTTTACTGAGAAATAACTTCTTTCTCAAAACTACGTTACTTCAGAGGGAGCCGTTTCCCACAATGTGTTATACTATCAACAGCTCTCTATTGCTCGTTACCAAGTAAGGTTTTATGCTAACAATATTCTGAGTAATTACAAATCGTGTCCACTGCCTTTAAAGTAGCTCTATGGACTTTGGGTTCTGTTTATTACAATAGGCAAATTATAGGACTATGCTTTATTGCACCAGGTCCGTGTTCCCAAGTTAGACAACTGGGAAAAAAATCTACAACAAAGACACACAATAACAAAACGGAAAGTTGTCATGATTTTGCTTTTGCAACTACTTCACTTTTTATTCAGTACAAATTCGGTGAAGAAACATCCTTTCTCGTCTCCATATATGAAGACACGCCCCTTTTCATCTCCTGGTATCCACGTTTACATTCATCATAATTCAACACTTTCTTCACGGGAGGGAACCCGTTTTGTATAACTCAACAAAACCATTCTCCAAGTAAACTGCACCGTAAGCCCGACTGAGAATATATAATCCCAAGTGCGAATTGTCACACATAATGACGTCAGAGGACAGTTTCCTTGCAATAATTTTGCTCAATTCTCAAGAGATTTGACACTGGAACTCATCGCAAAGTTACCCACATTATAAAGCTCAAAAACAACTTTAAAAAAAACACTGGATGGATGACGGAAAATTAAGAAAACATTATCCTTTCTTTTGTAAGAATTTTGAAGAAATATACATTAACAACACTTGTGGTATTCTGAGCTTACAAAAAACGAACATCGTGGAGCAAAAGTCCAACTGTTATAAAGAATAATCCAACAAAAATATTGAAGATACTTCATCTTTGGTTACAAAATATTAATGTCATGAATGATTCATTTTTGTTATGTTTAGGTGAGTAACTTTGCTCTGTAAATACCAGATACAACTCCAAACTCATTACCACACTAAAATGACAACCAATTAGGGTATCCCAAATATTAAACAATGCAATACGAAAACAGCAAAAGCACACTAGATGAAAAATGCTTAGATTTTTTTTGTATTTTTTTCTTTCTTTTTAAAGTCTCGGTAAATAACAATAGTTAATAATAGTAATACATCTCTGTTGTCCCATTCGGTTTGAACAAAAACAAAAAATAGTCTGGTACTCTCCCTCGGGCACTTATGCTGAGTATAATCAAGACCTTTAAGATACACATACATACGTCTAGTTCCCCATCTCTCACCCCTTTCTTTGGCTACGTACAAGACATAGGAATAGTTATAATAATTTTTTAATTGTAGTTTTTGTTGTCTCTCAGTGAATTATTTTTTACATTATGATACCTCTGCATATAACTGGACGTTATGGTATAGAAACATGCTACAAATCTCTTACCACACATACTCTCCTTGATTTTAATTTGTTTTCTCACAAAATACACACTTGCCCCGCACTCTATGGACAAATTTCGTCTTTTAATACAGAGTTCGGTGGACGATTCCATCGAGCTGCTAAGCGCTCAAACTTGCTTAGCACAAATCATGTATTGGAAAAAACGGGTCACCAGTCAAATGCCATAATGAATGTATATTCTTGTGTCTGGTTTCCCCGCTGATTTGTGCTAAGCAAATAAACCCATTAAGCAATACTTTCTGCTTAGCAGCTTGATGACCTCTGACCTCGACCTCTTTCCCCAGTACAGACCTTTGATAACATGGAAAGAATACCTCACAGCTTTATCAATAAATTATCAATATACTCCTAAAACGGTTAACAGCAGTTTTGGAAAATTAAATACACGTGATGTCGTTGTATAGTAAAATCATTGCCTCAGTTACAAACACGAATAAACAAAACCATTTAAATTACACTGTTGACAAAAACTGAATGTTTTTCATTTCATTTAAGATTTCTTTTAAACATGTAAAGCACGGTTCATCATTTTTATTGCAACTTATTTGTTAACTTTCTCACCGACTACAAATTTTGATGTTTTATAAACCTCATCATAGGTTTTCCTTTTTTCACATTTACACTGGGTTTGCTGGTTAGCTTTGCCCTTTCTCAAACTGCACACACATGACTTGAAAGAATGACTCATTAGATAATTTAGGCAAATATTAAAAGCGTATCTGATAAAAAATATTTAACTAAACTGTACTGTAACTTCATTGACTTCAGTGTCCTCATATTTTGTGCGTACTAAACTTTCAAATACAGGCATATGGGGAAAAAAGATAATAAAATTAATAAATAAAAAAAAGGTGGGGAATAAAAACTGCCTGTTTTAGTTAAGGAGGAAGGAAAAAAATCTGCTACTACTAACATCAATACCAGTAGCAAAGACAGGAGTTTTCAGAACTTAAATTTGGTCCATATTCCTAAATTTGTGAAAAATCTTGTAAAATGTTTTCTTTTTCCATATCTCAAATCAGATAACACTTTTAAATATAAAGAAAAATTGCTAAAAAACAAGAGGTGTTTCGTACTGAAAAGAGCGCGCCTGAGGGGTGAAAAATCAGTCGATTCCTCTAAAAAATATATATAAATATTAAAAATGTACAATGTTCATTCATGTTACGTATGAAAAGTTGTAACAATCTAATTGTTAATTTTTTTCAGTCCATGGAAAATAGGCCATTTTTATTGATTGGAGAATGACTGTTCCAAAAGACCTGAGAATTTGGCAGTGGGTGAATGAAACGACAGTACATTCAAAATTATGGAGAAACAAAATGTACTCCACATTGTACGAGAATAAAGAAATGAAAGCGATAAAAAAACAGAAGCCAAAAATGACCACATGGTGAGTCCTGTTGCACAGGGCAGCAAGTGGCAAGATTGAACAAAGTCACAATGAGGACAAAAAACATTGTGTTGATTACAAAACTTCTCCTTTTTTTAAAGAGTCTCCTACATTGGACGCAATTTTATTTAATAGGCACCTATCAGAATATTACTATGATGGAAGCCAAAAGATCTAGTTTGAAAATTAAAAAAAAACCTTGTAATAAAAAAAAAAGGTTGCATGCATCCAAGACCATACTTGATGTAAGGACACAATGCAAATGATTCGCACAAGTTGAACTGCGTCAATTTATACTAAACTGCAAGTGAAGTATGAACAATGTACAATAACCATCTAAAAAAGGTAACTGAAATTTGACTTGTTTTTATAGAAGGCCACTATGAAAACAAAATGGGTATCAGGCACTTTTGTACAACTCCAGAACTCATAATCAAAATTGCTATCTAAAGAGGAGTGTACAAAATACTGTTCAATGGTTTACAGAGTACTTTTCAAAGTAGTAAAAAGTTGACAAACTTCTCCTTCAGATGACACTGAAGAAGATTTCTCTAATTTTATGACAACAAAAAGACGTCAACACACCTTGGTTCAACGTCATACAGCCGCTTCGGTTCACAAATCTGCTATCAGAAGAACAAAATGGCGCTTAGAGGAAGCAGGTTACCAGCCAAAATGCTGTGTTATGTCAGTGTTTGGAACTGGTTCCCTACTTATAGTTGCAAAGAAATAATACTGGCCCCACAGCTCAATAAAATCAGGTTCCAGAAACAAACTAAGTGTTTGCATACTATACCACATACATATCTACATTACAATTGACAAGTGTCTTTTATCAACAAAGTCTGGTAGTTTGAACGCAAGAGTTCAATATTCTAATATGTAGGTGGTATAGCCCCTAGGTGGTAAACCCTACTCTGCCAATCTCCCATTGTAGCACCTGTTTAAAATAATACTAAAAGCTTCTCCTCCAACTATGATTGTCGTTTAAATCGACACACAAAATGTTGGATCCTTCCAGGCCACTAACTAGTTACTTTTAAAATTGAGTACTTGACCTGATAGCTGGTTACCTGAAAGGTGTATTTTTTTTAACAGTGCATGTATTATAATAGATGTTAAATTTGCATCGGGGATAAAGAATATTAATTTTGGTTTTTACCCATACACCGATGTGTGTTAGCACTGTATACTCAGTACTTTCCCGAGTCCTGTGAAAAAGTATCACAGGCATGTTACTCGGGTGGGATTCGAACCCACGACCCTTGCAATTCTAGAGCAGTGTCTTACCAACTAGACTACCGAGATTGCCCAGCAGCTAGAGGCAGTTCGAATCCTATGTTTTGGCAGCGGGTACCGCAAAGATATAATAGATGTTAAATTTGCATCGGGGATAAAGAATATTAATTTTGGTTTTTACCCATACATGTATTCATCAACTGGCAGGTACCAGTGAGGCAATTTTTCCTCCTATCCTAATAAGATGCTTACTCTTAGCACACACACAAAAAAGAACATGCATTTTTTGTATCCTCCAATCAACTATAGTTGGCAAATACCTAAACATATAGATGTTTTGGTATTTGCCAACATAAGCATATACATGTACTTAATGTTTACTAACAATCCCCTCTCTCAAATGAAAAAAAAAATGAAAAAAATTAACATCCAACTTTGTTCTTTTTACTTCATTCAATGCAGTTTTGGTAATTACAAGTATAAAACAAGTTCAGTTGTCAATAATAAAAAAAGTGCTATCCCTGAAGGAATTTTGAGATAGGTTTTATTATCAGGCATTGGTCCTTGAGGTTACCCTAATTTGGTGGATTTTAAGAGTCAATATATAATTTCAACAACTTTGTTCAAATGCTACTAAAAACAAAACGAACCATAAAGTGAACACTTGAAGGAATTAACACAAATGGCAGATTCGCATTCAACAAAACAGTGCTAGCAATTGCTAAGCAGCAATCGAGAAATTGTTAAGCAGCAATTTAGAAATTGCTGAGCAGCAACTAAATTGCTAAGCAGCAATTCAGAAATTGCTGAGCAAACTTAATTGCTAAGCAGCAATTTAGAAATTGCTTGGCAGCAATTGCTAAGCAGCAATTAACAAATTGACAAGCAGCAATTTACAAATTGATAAGCAGCAATTTAGAAATTGCTTGGCAGCAATTTAGAAATTGCTACATTTGGATTTGGGTCATCGCCGATAACATACACAACTTGTGTAGACTTTTCGGCTGGTGGACTGCATAATGTTTAAACAAAATCAGATTTTTATTGGCAAATATAAACAGCATTTGGCTTTGGTTTCCACAATGAAAGCATGGCTTCCAAAATGACATTGTTCACCTTAATACCTTAAGACTCATCACCGAAATTACCTCATCGCGACCTTTACATTAAAATAGAACACTAACAAGTTAACTCGAAAAACCTGATAATGAATTAAAGAATTTGTGGGTACTAAAGGATTACTGAATATTAAAAATTACATGAGTTGTCACACTTTCAAGTGATTTGTTTTGTGCAGCCCTTCTATTCTTTGTTTTTAAAAAACAACCTTCCCTGGTTTTGTTTGGGTTTTTTTTCCTCGTGTGAGAGCAAAAATGTTTTAAAATTAAATACCACAATCTAGCGAGCAGATTGTGTTCATATTATTTTCTACAATACAGTTCAAAGATACCAGCTCCCAATGGTTAACTTGTGAATAGAAAGGAATGTTAACGCAGCACGCCAATTAATCAAAAACAAATGTTTAAAAAATGTTATTCTTTTAAAAATAACTGTAGTCTTACCACACACACCGTTTTGACTTCCATGACAACAAAACAAATATACAGTTTTTTTGTTACATTGAATATGCCTCCAAGTATAAATACATGTTTATATATATATATTTATATCGTACGTATTATAAAAAATTGGTTCGCGTACAAGTATCATATTCCAAAAAGCCTAACAAATGCTGTGAGGTATTTAACAACTTGGTATTAAGTTAACAGATACCATAATACTTATGATTTCAACAGGCTAGAAAAAAGAAAAAATGTCTCTGGCCATTTAGAGTACAAAATATCTTACAACCGCTAACAGTTATTTTTCCTGTCAACAAAACGATGGGACTGCAGAATACAATTTTTTAATATCTGCTGCTCATCTCATAAAACAGACCATTTAAAAAGTTGTATTAAAAAAATAAACATATTCATATTCAGCCCCGCTATTAGTTTTTTTCCCCACCGGTTTTAAGACACTTTTACGGGAAGCTGTTGGGAAGAAATTTTTACTTCCTACAGTTTAAAAAAGAAAAGAAAAATTAATACTGTACAACAATCATGTCAGCTTGATCTCGTCTAAACAATCTGCCAGAGACATTTAAGATTTCTCTTATAAACTGTTCGAATTCTGATATCACAAAAAAGGTATTTTCTTTTATGTTGCCCTCCACCCAAACCCAAATAAAAGATAAGGTTGTTAAATATAAATACAGATTGCACCCAAACATGATTTTGTCACATTGTAGGGAAATACTTGCTTTTTAAAAAAAGCCTTTACAAATGAGGCAGTATCGATGCATCAGTTACTGCCCCCAGCTCCCCCCTCCCCAATTTGTGATTGCCCCAGGTCCAATTCAAGGTTTACTATATCTTCTAAGCAAAGAAGACACATGCTAAGTAGAATCATGTAACCAGCTAAAGTAGCATACAATGACTGGTTCCCTGTACATTTTAGCTCAGCAAATAAATGTGAAACCTTCCCTTAGAAAAATTTTCCTCAAGGAATTCAAAAATTAATTTCAATCATGAAGACTCTTTAGATCTTGATGCAAAACTTCCACCTTGGGGACTGGCGTCTTGTTGGCCTTACACTCCCCAGGGTGTGTTGCATAAATTCTGGGCCAGGGCAACATCGAAGAAGTTGGAAGGGAGGGAGCTAGCGATAAAAGTCTATTTTGAATAGCTTTCCCTTTTTCTTTATAGGCATAATGGCATTTGCATAAACTCATGTTAAACTCAATGAGGTATTTATCAAGTCGGTCATGTCAGCCGTCCAGAGTGTTTGTGCGGGGCTAAGGTATTTTTTATCAACATCTTCATCATCATCTTTACATTCACGTAACAACCAGAGGGAAAAACACAATCCTGCTGGACAGTGGTTATTGATTTGCTTGTCAACCCATCTCCCGACCTGTTATACTGCGACACCTCAAAATTCACAGGCTTTTCATACAGTTTTCTAATCGAGTTTTAAAATCCAACATGTCAAAACATTTTCTTGTTGACAATTTTTCTACAGATTAAATCTAATAAAAAAAAGTCAAAAAAACATATTTTTGTGACTTGTAACGTGAGTAACACCATATAATTGTGACTAGTAATGCACGTAACAAAAAAAATTACCAAGCAACATATTTCTGTTGGTTTATAGTCAATGAAGGAAAACTGTGACAAGCAGCGTTACTTTCTCAGCAGGAATATGTAATCTACCTCCTTCTCTCACCATCTCAGTGGTTACACAAACCAAACTTAAAAACCTAAATTAAACAATTTTTACTCAACGTCAATTAAAAAAAAAAAACTACACGTCTCATTGTTTGTGATTGAGATGTTAAATTCAGAAAAAATATTGCAACAGGACAGTCACACGAGTCACTGATTTTTAGAAAAAACATTTAAACAGAAAAGTCTTCCTTGTTTTCTTGGATTTGATATTTTTGTTTAAATCCTTAAATGTCTACGATGCACTTCTCATCACCTACCTCTAGAAACCCAAGGCACAGGAAAATGAATCTTATAAAAATATTTCTGTTTTCTCAGTTTGTATCACAAAATCTTCTTCTTTTTTTTTTTTTGGTAGAGAAGCCATATCGGCATCAGCAAGTAAGAAAAGTCCCCTGTCGGCACTAAACAGCCCCAAGCAAATGTGTCACATTGCCTTTTTTTTATGTTTACATACACACATCTTTGTTCAAAAGATCAACCAATTCGCAACTGCGTAGCCACCATGGTTTACAAACAGGCCACAAGGTCACATCGCTCCGCTTACAAACCTCCCATGATACTGCAATGTTCTCTCATAAATGGGTTCCGCTAGCACGAGGATCAGTCAGAACTCACTTCAAGTGGTCTGGCTGGACAAGTGCAAGGGAGTAGTGATATAAAAAGCTAACTGGTCCTGCTAGCCAGTTACTGAGCAGTCCATGTACTATCATGGTACAATGGGTGTGTTCGTTTAGCTCCCCTTGGTTTGACCCTGGTGTGTGGCGTTATTTTTTTCCAGGACGAGCGTGTGCATATAATAACCAACGTTCGTCCTGGGAAGAAAAAAACGCCACTCACCGGGGTAGACCCAGGGAAGCTAAACGAACGCACCCAATGTATCATGACTGATACCGCATCTCTTCTTATAAGACGGATTGAGAGTTATAAAGAAGGGTATCACGGGCACTATTTTAATACTTATGAACCATGGTGGCTAGTCGAATCGGGTGAAAAGAATGTTGTGCTTGCTTTATTTTAGCTGGTTATGTGGGTAGCTTCTTCCAAACGCACATAAAGCCTCAGAAATAAGACGGAGCTCCATCCGCAACTCCACATTAATATAAATAAGATTTTATTTACCCTGTATTCTAAGTACCACACCGTCTTCATTTACTACAAAATGAGCCGACATCTTTGGGAAAAAAAGGCGTTTGAGATCTCAAACTTCAATGTTTTTACAGGGCAGGTTTTTTTTGAAGACCGGCTCTCAAAGATACAAAAGCTTCCGAATGGCCGAAGGCGACTCTGGGTTTACACCAACCAGGGTGCTGGGATTCAACCCCGTTTATATATAGTCACCCTACGCGGCCAACCATTAAGACATCTGCCAAGCTCCACCATCCTAACACAGAGCCAGCAGTATTGAAGATCTCAACAGCAACAGTGAGATACTTCTTGATTAGAAAAAAATACATAAGCACTGAGGAAATGTTTACTTACAGTTACACTACCCCCCCCCCCCCAGAATTCGGCCGATATACCCCTAGACACTAAATTACATCCACAACTCCTTTACATTTCTTACTTAACGGTTACATGTAAGAAATGTTCTTATTAATAGCCAAGAAGATACATTCCCTTAATCTGAAAATGACTCTTAAATACGGGAGGAATATTAGAACCTTATATATACTCAGCAAATTTCAAGCCCAATTTTTGAAGGAGAATAATTTTTCGAAAGGCCCAGACCAGTCAGCAATGGTATAGTTTGTTGTTCTTCAATGAAATAGTACAACCAGTGATGTCACGATGATGTCACACGCATAAGCGATTAGTACAAGAACTAATCTGTTTCACATGGCACTCATACTCGCACTATCGATCTTGCAGGAGACCTTATATCTGCGGAACTCCTTCTTAGGATCAAAGTGACGACCAGGGTAGACCTTAAATTGATATTCATCTCAGAAATTGAAAAAAACAAAACTATAGCTCAAAGAAAATCATTCAACCTTTGTTTACATTGGGTTGCGCACACACATATTATGTAGATGTGTCATAAATACGAATAATCAACATTTTACTTAGAATTCATGCAAAGGTTTTCCCTGGCATCGGTTCAGTGGTTATGTACAAAAGAAACACAGTTCAAAAAAGTGTAACTTCAAGCAAGAATTTAGCCAATCTTGCCAGTTTGTCAATAAAAAGTCTTTCTGGATCATTGCACAAAGTAAGTCCAAGAGTTGGACCTGTTGAGGGATACTGCAACAATTCAAGCGAAACTTTAGTCAAGTAGGACGTTAAATATCTTAATTCTCAGCTTCGTGTTGCTTTTAAATACTTGACTATGTAACAATATCAGCCAATCTGGAGTTTACATATTTTGACATTTAAATTTTTTAAAATCACTTTTCTTTCTGGTGAAAAGTTCGGCCAGACTGAATTTTAAGTCATCTTGAAGTCTCCTTTTTTTTTGTTCCTTCAAATGACGGCGCAAGATGAAATCACAAAAAAAAGTTTTGTTTTTTTCCACCATCATTTTTGTTAAGGAGAGTCTCTCAAGGAAAAACAAACTTATGGAACAACAGAATATGCACTGATTAAAGTACGTTAAACACCAAATAAAACAACTATGGCCCCTGCAAAAAACCATGCAGAAAATTAAGATCTTCAGAAGTGACAAAAAGTTGCCACTCGGACTAAACTCTACATATAAACCTCAACTGATACATGTAGCTGTTCAGCCTATACAAAGAATGCATGTGAATGCAAAAGCTTTGCACAGGCTGAGCGCTACTTATCAATTAATGATCAACAAGTGCACTTCACTCACTACTATTAAGCCAATTGGCTCAAGCTATAAACGAGTGCATTAAAACATCGCACAGCCGAACCAACACTTCTTGTGTAACAAGTCACTTTTTAAAATATATATACTTAATAACTTATGCCAGGAGGGTAATATTTCACTCTGTGAGACATTGTGAATACTTTCTCAACGAGGCAGATCCTTTACAGTGACAACAGCCTAGTCCAAGAATATCTGCTGGTAAATAAATTCTTGTGGCTCTGTCACCGAATGAACGGCAGAGCAATTCAGTCATTTATGTCCGACTGACCGTTTACCCAATGGAACTTGTCTGATATTTGTGCGTAACACATATTGCAAATTTGTTGTTTATAGACACTATAAATCCAAGTGAACTTTCAAGAGAACTTAGATTGTGAGTATCACATAAGATCTGTTTAATTTATAGATCAATTTTGTTGTCCTTTAACTCCGCAAATTTGTGTTAAATTTTGAAACTTTTTAATCACTGACACTACATATTTAATAACCGTTAAATACTAACAACGCAGGGGCCAGAACTAATATACCAACTCCTACAGAAAAAAAAAACTACTGCCAAAAAACATCAACTATGCTTTAAGTATAACATTCAATTTACTGTAATTAATTAATCAATCAATTAGTAAAGACAAGAAAACAGGTGGTGGTACATATATAAGCCACCTGTCCTGTCTGGTTCCTTTTTTGTTTGTTGATTACCATACTTTCAGGATGCTCGGTACCAGTCTATAAATTGTCATACGTGTCACATGATGACGTCATGTTTATAAATAGTTTTTAAAGTCTACATGAATCAAGACAATGTCCTCCCAATTCTTGATAATAATTTCTAATGTTTTTCTTCATCGGTATCAAACCAAATTATTACTTTTTATAACAAATATAGAGACTCCTCAATGATTATAAATATTTCTTCTTCTTCTTCTGCTTATGAAGTACAGAAAAAAGATCAGTCTCTATTTACTTTATGAAGTGCTGTGATCAAAGAAAAAACACAACGAATCCTGAATAGTTTACAATTGTTTTTGTTTACAGGATTTATATGAATGTTTTCAAGACAAGATCAAACAATCTCAAACATAAAAAATCCAGTCATCTTGTAAAAAGCTGATTAGGGCTTCTTCGGTTTCTGGGAATAGGTACCTCACACCCTGAATGGTCTTACCGCATCTCTAGAGGGCATCTAGCTACCCCACCAGTCGGTTCCACTCCCACCACCAGAGTTAGCCTGAGTGTAGCTTCCTCCATACTGGGCCTGGTACTGAAAGGGGGTGAACGGCACCTGGGCATGGTGTTGATGCCCGCCACTGAACTGGATACCGGCTTGCCCGCCACCGCGGGGACGGTTGGTCTGACGGTAATCACGGGAACCAAATCCACCTGATCCATAATTCCTAGAGAAGATGAAAATTGTTAGCATAAAAAAAGTAACTAAGTGTAAGTTGCTCCTTCCAATTACCTAGAGAGATGACAGGAAAATGAATCGTCTAAAACCATATGTGTTTTTTGTAAAGCTGTTAAGCATAACAGACGGCTGAACAAAATTCTGGGCTTAACAAAATTCTGGGCTTAACAAAATTCTGTGCTTAACAAAAAATGAGTGGGGCACCAGTCACAACAATATAAACCTAATCTGATTTTGGCTTGTCAACCTTTTCTGGTAAGCAATACTTTTTTTGTGCTTAGCAGTTTTGTGTGCTTACATGCTTAATGAAATTAAGCCCTGATGTCCCCCCTTAATTATTTTAAACAAAATCATATTAACCAGAGTCAATGATTACCTGCTCACACTAGACAGATGGTCAAATAAAAGGCAATCAGAGACATTTTGGATGACCTGTATAAGAATTGCTGCATTTTAGAGAAGTGGTACTCTCCAACTAGAAATACATTCCAGACTTCAATGTTTCCATCAGACCTTCTAAAATATATCTCGCTTTTCAAATTAACACCTCATTGAACCAAAATACATAAACATCCTAAACCACTAAAGTATTGAAACTCCAGCATTCCACTTTATGGTTTAACGTCAATTTCAGTGGGAGAACAACAATGGATCTGTTGTTAATTGTGTATGAAAAAATGAAGAGTGGTTTTCAGCACGTACGTACTTTTTGGGGAAGCATTGCCTGAAGGAACAGGATACAAAGCAAACAACAATTCCATTGATGTGTTCCATGAGCAGAACGAAATTTGATTAAAGACATCAATTCTTCTAGATTATACTGCTGCACTTTCTTTCATTTATTGGTAGCAGCATTTCTTAAAGCCATTATACACTTTCGGTAAGCAGTATTGTCCAAAGGCCCACACTTCGTGATCACAACTGATATATAAAATAACAAACCTGTGAAAATTTAGGCTCAATCGGTCATCGGTGTCATGACATGTGTTTAAAATAAATCGGTATTTCTCGACAACGAGAATTGATAATTGTTTTAATGTTTTCCCGAAAAGTAAAGCATTTCATGGAATAATATTTCAAGAGAAGTCTTTCACCATTGTCTTCTGTAAACCCTATAAGTTGTTTGTAAATCTGTGAACTTTTTTATCTTTTTTCTGAGCTGGAAATTTATAATTTATAATTTCTTAATTGTTAGTTGAAGGGAACGGAGGTCATTTCTGTTGTTGTTTTGGGTTTTGGGCTATTACTTTTTTCTTGAAAAGTAAATTCAGTACAACTTGTACCATTCTGGTTATATCTGGTTTAATACGCCAGTATGCATTAAAGTTTGCTAGGGACATGGGATTGCCCATTGACGTCGTGTCAATGTCAAATGGAACCCTGGTAAATGCAGCACAATAAGACATGGCATTTGAGTTGACTGCTAAATGTAACAAATACAGCAACTTTTACCACTAGGTCAGTTAGTTTGATTTGGCATGGATAGGCTTGTTCTACTCTTGTAAAATGCAAATGATGTACACGTATTTACAGTGTATACTTTTCCCTTAACTTATAATATACCATCCCTCTTGTGTGAATCCTATTATGCCACTTTAAGTGTAAATGTACACTGATCTACAATGCCAATATGAAAGGTCAATCATAAATTCCATAACTGAATTGAAATTCTTGACAATAGCCTCAACCCTCACACAAACCACTGAAGGGTTACAGCCGAATGGGCACAGTGCTTTTGATATGGTTGAGGAGGCATGGAATGCAGTGCTAAGTATACAACTTTCACTTTTAGGTCAACTTTGCATACCTACGCACTGAAGTAGGTGATGACAAGAAACTAAACTTGATTCATTAAAAAAAAAAATGTTCAAAACCCTTATAGATACAACTTTGATATACAACTTTGATATAGACTGTGCATGTCTCGCCGGTATCAAAACAAGAACAAATCGAATGAAGCCTAAATCCTTTTATGAATTCAAATCTTCTTTTTATAAGACCAATACAAAAATCTTCAAAACAAAAAAAATTATTTATAGACATTTGTGTATAATATAAATAGAATTTAATTTATATAAAATTAACACAAATAAAAATGAAAAGGAAATGGGAAAAAACACCAGATTCACATGTAAAGGATTCACCTTAACAAGAAAAATGCTCGTGTGGGTCTTAAAAAAAAACTAAACTTAACTTCTATGGTCAACCCGTAATTATTTCAAATTTTACCCAGTCAGTTTCCCTCATGGTTTTTAACTTGATGTTCTAAATAAAACTTCTTTGTAAAACCCCAAATTATTTCAAATTTACCCAGTCAGTTTCCCTGGTGGTTTGTAACTTTATATTCTAAAACTAAGCTCCTATTTTGATAATATTATTTCATCCAATACATCTTATGAGTACAAATGTGTCAAATGGGAGTTCCAACATTACTGTGTGACTCAACCTAAGAAAAACAACCCCCAAAGATCAGTCACTTGGTGTTGCCTACTAGAAGGTCAAAAGTCACGCCTACTGGAGGGTCAAAGGTCACACTGAATACTGTTGATTTCATGCTAGAGTAAATCACTGCAGCTGAAGTGAGTCACTGAACCACACTACACAATGGAATATCCGAGGGCAGAAATACCTATCGACCAACATGACTGACTCAACCAAAAGAGGACATTCCAAAACAAATGCAGGGGCGAGACTCATTGCTGACTACAAAATGTAAAACTAGCGTCCGAATTTTAGGAGGCAAGTTTGAAACGCTGGCATTTCGACCTTATGGCAACCCCTTGGGTAAGGTTTAGATTTTACAGAGGTTTCAGTAACAGTGTTCCGGGTTCCCAAAGCTTAGTGACAAAATCAGATGTCCAACAGCGTTCTCAAACTTCAATCGTGCATTAAAGATATTAAGAACTGGTCTACCAATAATGGATTGAAATTAAACGAGGATAAAACAGAAATTCTCCATTTCACTAGCCGTTACCGTAACTGTACTCCTCTTGTGTCATTCCAGCTTGACGACGATAACATCAATCCTGTTTTACTTGCTTGGAATCTTGGTGTCATCTTTGAAAAAACCTCACAATGTGCAATCATGTTAACCTTATCTGTAAGACTGCTTCCTTCGCACTTCACAAAATCGGCTCCATAAGAAAATATCTCGACACCAAAACTACTGAAACACTTGTTCATTCCCTCGTCATGTCCAGAATTGACACCTGCAACAGTCTTCTCTTTGGTTTACCGGATTCTATTAATAAAAAACTGCAACGAGTTCAAAATTCAGCTGCTAGATTAGTCACATGCACTCGTCCACGTGATCACATAACTCCCATCCTACAAAATCTTCATTGGCTACCTGTTCAAGCTAGAATTAAATTCAAAATTCTCCTTTTAACTTTTCAATGTTTGCAAGGCACAGCCCCGATTTATCTCCAGGACCTAGTTCACAAATACATTCCTTTGAGAAATTTACGCTCTAAGTCAAAGTCTCTTCTTGTCATTTCCACCCCTGTTACAAAATCTTATGGTGCTCGCTCTTTCCAAGTAGCTGCAGCTGAACTGTGGAATGGCTTACCCGAGTCTGTCAAGGATGCTTCCACAGTTGACACATTCAAAAAACGCCTTAAAACTCATCTTTTCAACGCTTTTCAGTAACTTTCTTTGATGGTTCATTCTTCCTTTATTTTGTTTTCCTTAAAGCGCATAGGGACTTTGTTTTAGTGATATGCGCTATATAAATACGGTTTATTATTTATTTTATTATTATAATTGACAAAATCTGCGCAAGAAGAGTGAACTTTGCAGGGCACTGCTATCGCCACCCTGAGCTTCCAGCCAGCAAGCTTGTCCTCTGGGAGCCTAAGCAAGGTCAAGCACAAAGAGGTCGAGGTCACCTGACCTATGTTGATCTGCTCAGAAGGGACACTGGATTTGTGACAGCTGGACAAAAATCCGCATGCATGACGGACAAGGAGTTCTGGGGACAACTCAGACCAGCCGTAACATCATTGACCGAGGACACCAATCAAAAACAGAAGAAGTCCTCCGAAGTAGATCAAGACATAATATCATTCTACAGTATAATTTCAGACGGGACCGACACACAAATCACTCTAGTAACAGACTGAATGGGTACTTACTTGCGTCCACGCTTTCCATGGAAGCTCTGCTTGGTTTCAAACGCAAGGGTCTCCAGCCAGGCTGGGGGATCCATCTTGGTCTCCACCATCAAAGAGGCCAGGTCACGAGCCAAGTTACGATTCTTGTCATTGAAGAAAGACGTGGCAAGACCTAGAACATTGGGTAAAAGACAAGGAAGGGGCATGTCAGTATTTGAAAGGATGTCCAAGGATCTCAAACAAGAACAGAGCTTTTTATGGAAAGTTCAGAGCGAAAAAGAAATTGGAAGTTTCAATCAGAGATTTTAGGGGATGCTACCCAAAGATGGCAGCAGACTGTTGGAAGTTTGTGCATGCGCAGAACTATGCTAACAATAAGAATGTACGTGGTATATCTGCTACCCTTATGTGTCCCAAAGACTTCCAGTCCATATTCAAAGTTTTCCTTTTGTTAAACTTTCTATCTCTCGCTCTCAACCAAAATTTTGGGTTGCCCCGCAGGTTTTCCCACAAGCCCACATGTTTTACGCACATAATTTTTGAAGCGTAAAAAGAAAACCACAAAAACATGGAAGTGAAAATCACACAAAAATTGTTACTATCTTCTCCTTAAATTTCTGCCTTTAATAATTTTCAGTCCATATTCAAAGCTTTCCTTTTGTTAAACTTTCTTTTGCTTTCAACCAAAATTTTGGGTTGCCCGCAAGTTTTTTTCACAAGCCCACATGTATTCTGCATATAATTTTTGAAGCGTAAAAAAAACCCCACAAAAACACTGAAGTGAAAATCACACAAAAAATTATTACTATCTTCTCCTTAAATTTCACCCTTTAATAATTTGTTTTTCAATGAACAACCATTTTTCATGGATTTTCGTGATGAAGATCTATTTATTCAAACTGCTTTTCCAATGAAATCTTCGCGGTACAACGATTTCAACAATCAGCGGCTAGTGTTGTCACCAACATGCAACTGCCACTTTTGAATCCTACCAGTCATACAGGAGAAAAACGTTGACTAAAAGAAATCTTACCGAGGTTGCCGACACGTCCAGTACGACCGATGCGGTGAACGTATTCCTCAATTTCTCCGGGCAGATCAAAGTTGATGACGTGTTTGACGTTGGGGATATCCAACCCACGAGCAGCAACCTTAAATAATGAAAATCAAAACATCTTTCTTTCACCTTACAAAAAATGTAAGGCTTGGCACAACACATGACCTTTTTCTTACAGGCATGATGTTTGTTTCTTAAATAAAAGTAGGAGCATTTTAAGTACAAGGGCTGACTAACTTTCAGAGTGTCATGGCCGAGTGGTTAAGAGCATCGAATTCAAGTTCTGATGCCAATTCACTGGAGTGTGGGTTCGAACCCTGGTCGTGACCCTTGTGTCCTTAAGCAAGATACTTTACTATAATTGCTTCTCTTCACCCAGGAGTATAATGGGTACCTGCGAGGGTAGAGGTTGATATTGTGAAAGATAAAGCCTTTGGAACGCCACAGCAGCTCGGGGCTGTATACTCCCTATTGGGAGCTGAGAAAGATTAAAGGGATGTTATTGGCCCAATGACCAGGGGACTATAAATGTAAAGCGCATTGATACGGTTTATTGTGAAATGCGCTATTTAAGATGTTATTATTAACATATCAATACGGTGTAGGCTTTAATAAAATTTTCAGACCATTTAACCATATATTTTTCTGATTTTCAAAGGGAACGAAATCAGACTTACATGGAAAAAAATATCATGCCTGTTCTTGCTGCAAATTTCATTGCCTGTGGATTTTTCTAACAAAACTCAGAAAGTTACTTGGGATAGTCTACAGTGCTTAATAAATACACATTGGTCGAGGGTAAGTGGTAAAAGTTTACAGCAATGCTTCGTCAAAATTTGCCAGTCAAGGACTTTGTGACTTACAGCCGTCGCTACCAAGATGGGAGTGCGTCCACATCGGAATGACTTCAAGGCGTCTTCGCGTTCACGCTGGGAACGGTCGCCATGGATACTGGTTGCCGGGTAGTTCTGCTTGTAGAGGAAATCCTCCAGAGCGTCTGCGCCACGTTTGGTCTCAACAAAGACGAGGGTGAGGGATTCAGGACCTACAGGAGGTTGAGATAAGGGCATTAGTTTTTGGATAGGCGAGGATCACAGATGTCCACTTCCATTTTTACCAATGTAGCTTCCCGCAAGACATTGTTAACTTATCGTCCCAGAAGTTACATCTGTTCACACACGAGTTAATAGCGACACGAACGCGCTAACTATTAACAACCATACGCCTCTCTTAATATTTATGCATGAGGTACGTCACAATGCTAACTCAAAACGAGGCGATGGGCGCAGCCACTGCAAGTGATGGGGAACGTGCGCCCATAGCCTCATTTTGGGTTAGAATTATGACGTCATGCATAAGTATTAAGAGAGGCGTATTGAGGAACCATGTAAAATTAACCCAATGTCACTGAAAGCTGTTACGCAGAAAATTCTGCTTCGCCAATTTCTGCGCTAAAACTAGAATTAGCTGGGTACCACTTTCACAAGTCATTTACACTATAAGTAAAAATGCCTTTCTCCTGCTACATTGTTATTTTCATGAATTAAAAAAAAAAGTAAAAAAAAAGTGACCTCCTACCCCCCCCCACCCCACCTGAAAATAACTTCAGTGACTAAAAATCAAAAGGCAACAGTGCTGTTACATGTATGATTGTGGATTTTGTCAAAATTACCAAAATATCCTAGCTGTACGCAAGTACAATTTGTGAAATGATACAATGATTAGGAACTAAAGTTGCAAGAAAGTTAACTTCAAAAGTGAAATTAAACAAAATAAACTTTCCCATTATCCAGCAACAGAAGTTTCAAAAGTGATACTTTAAAAGAACTTGGAAACTTCATGCAAGAACTGGGGATGATTTTTAAGAGTGGATTATTCACCAAAATGCAAGGCAAAGTGCAACAAATGGAATGTCAATGGTCTGTAAAATAAAGCAGCCTAATTATGAGATTTGAACATTGCTGTAATTCATTCAAGTTAGCAAACAGTGGTGGTAAGGTGTCTAGCAATGGTTTTCTGATTCTAAACATCAAATTGATGTAATTGTATAAAAACACAACTAGCATGCCTTCAACACACACAGCCTGAAGTATGATGCAACAAAGAGGTTGAACTGATCTAAACTGGTGCCCTTTTTGTAGAAAAGGGACAGTTTTGTGGCTTTTAATATGAAAAGGGCCGAAGGCTCTTTAATCTAATGAGATACGACCATTCTTCAGAAATTTGAAAGGGGATTATGATTACCATAAAAAAAATATATAAACAATATTATAAAACAATTTGCTGAAAACAGCTGTAAGTGTGTGCTGAAATTCTGATGGTGCGACGGAGGGTGATGCAGCTGAAGCATTTGAGTGTTTGAACATTCTGATTTAACTTTAGCTTGTAGCATTCTTATTGAGGTATCAAATCACTAAGTCTGGAATTGCATGGAAGTAAAGTACTTCCACTGCCCTGTGTCTTGACCTAATGACCCATGAAATTCTCCTGATAAAATATTCTTGAAATGTGAAAACACCCTACTTCATATCAAAGTTTAAATTTGTGGCATGGATGTGCATGCAAGGCTCAAAACAGAAAAAAAACATAGCAACAAGGAATGGAGAAAAAATGTTAATTCAAATCTTTAAAAATTACTAATCATTCTGTCAACTTTCCTTGATCAAACCTAAAAGTCTGTGCCAAAAAAACCATTAATCAAAGTTATGCCCATCAGAAGAGCAAATAAACATGGTTATCAAACATAATTGGTGTAATGCTCTTGCATGAGTGTCGTTTCCCGAGAAGCAAAGAGTGCCCTCTAGAGGCCATGCATGGTCGGCCAAAACGAACCCGATTTGTGAACTGAATCCAACACAGGCATCGTTATATTCAACCACAACTGTGTACAGAACACACCCATGCTTCTCGCAAGAAACAACATGTTAAGGGCCATGTCACAACGGGGAAATTTTCACAGGCAACTTGGAGGCAACTGCACTGCATTCAATAGGAACTTTTTGGCAGCACAAAAGACAATCTTCTAGGGTAACTCACTATATCCACAAGAAAATAATGACAACACTGAAATCTGAATCAATTTTCCTTATTGAAAATTGCCTAGAACCGGTTACCTGTAACTGCCTTGTGTGACATGGCCTTGTAATACAGACAACTCTGCTTAGCATTTTCAAACTGCCAGCCAGCTAGAACTTACAGATTAGCGTGGCGTCACAGCTTGAGCCAATGTCAACAAGCCGCTCACTAACTTTTTGGCTTAGTGCACCCTCTTCAGCCGTCTAGAGAACTAGCAGCCCAATCAAATCTCAGTCACATACATATTGTAAGGGGTCACATTTCTACTAAGCATCCTAAATCCGCTAAGCAGCTCACTGACATTGACTGATTGGTAAGCAGTGTTAATATGCTTTAATTAACAATCTGTCCAACTTTGCAAAAGCTTTCAGCCCCGTCTAACAAACCAGTCCATGTGATGAAGATGCCTCGTGAAGCAATGATGAAGCGAGGAAAGCAAAGGCTTCTCAGGCCGACTTTCATACTTACCTGGTCTCCTGTTGATTGAAAGGCTGTGGGTTACTCGTGCTCCGTTGTCACTCCATTTAAACGGCCACAGTATCACATAGTGGACTTAGTACAGTCCTTTTATTCCCAGTAAGAATTTTTTATGGTGCGTTTTTTTTTCCCACAACATTGATATCTTTTTGGGTGGAACTCTTAAGAAGGTAGGTCAAGATATAGCATGCATTTTTAAAAATGGGTGTACAACATCAAAGCTCGTCTTTTAAACAAAAGAATTCAACATAGTGTGAGCCAATTTTGGGACAAAAAGACTTTGGTGTACCAAACAGAAGATGTCTTACTGTGCATGCATAAAGACGTGGATAAACATGCTCGGGAAAGTAACCGCGGCTTCAACTGAAACTTGACTAAACCTAGCCCAATAAATCGGTCTAATCCACTCCGTATCCTTAGCCCCAGCAGCATCGATATAAAAACCTTTCACATTTTTTTTGTCGGGTTCCCTTAAACACTTATCAAAAATGGTGTGATCAATTGCTACAATTGAAGGAACCCGACTCATTATGAGATCTTGTGTGCGCGCTTCGAAAAAACGAGCAAGTTGTTAAGATCGTTGAGAAAATTCACACTCAAAATTCATTTCAAAACGTTAGTTTGTTTGAACACATCCAGGCGTAGAGCTATCTACAACTTCAGATGCATTAGATCAGTAAGTTTCATGATGCAGATCGTTGCAGATGGTTTTTTTTACAACAAAAAAAGAACGATTTTGATATCAGATGTGCTGGGGCCAAGGATACAGAGTGGATTGGACCGATTTATGGGGCTAGACTAAACCATGCCTTGGCCTGCTTTGGCGAGGATACGGTGGCCGTTTAACTAGCGTTGCGGCAGGTGCAGATGGTGGTTTTGTAAGCAGAGAGAAAGTGCCTTACCTGTCATATCGTTTTTACCTGCTGCATTAAGCAGATCCAGGAGGAAGGAGCGTTTGTCACTCTCTTCTACCCAGACAGCTTTCTGGGTAATGTTAGCGCTGGTGCTGCCGACACGGCCAACCGCCAAGAAGATGTAGTTGTCCAAAAAGTCACGTGCCAGAATCTGAAAGAAAATACACAAATTCATCTCATTTCTCAAAAACCACAGAATATTTTCAGGGAAGCTTTCTACCATCATTATCTTCAAACTGTGCAAGTTTAATGTAAATCTGTCGACATTGTGTTTTTTGTCCTACAAAAAGTACATAGACCCTCTTAGGCCAAGGCCAATATACACTCTGTTCTGGGGTGGCACGCTCCTTAGAGAAGTGAATTAGAAAGCTTGGACGGTTTTTCAGTGAGAACAACAAGACTTAAACGTACCTGGATTTCCTTGGGGAAGGTGGCGCTGAACATAAGTGTTTGTCGTAAACCGGTCTTGGGCATGGTGTCGTCCTCGACGATGCGACGAATCTGCGGCTCGAAACCCATGTCCAGCATACGGTCAGCCTCATCCAACACCACCCATCTGCAAAGTCAAGTAAATACCCTTGCATTAAAGGCACTGAACACTATTGGAAATTACTCAAAATAATTGTTAGCATCAAAACATTGCTTGACAGCGAGCAATGGAGAGGTGTTGATAGTATAACACAACGTGAGAAACGACTCCCTCTGAAGTAACAATGTTTTTGAGAAAGAAGTAATTTCTCACTAAAATATTTGAATTGATTTCGAGATCTCAGCTGAGGTTCCAACTACAAGTATGAACTTTCCTCCTAAAAGTGCCCATTGCAGGAGGAAAATTGATGTGCTCCTTCAAGAATGAAATTCAAGGCCTGCTTTCAGAAAACAGAAAGGCTCCACAAGAGGTATAGTTTTTGTTAAGCCAACTTTTATTCAATGCCCCTTATTTTTGACCGCGCGGGGGCGCTATAAATAGTATTTTGATCACTTCCGGGGGTACACGCGATTCGCCCTGCACAAATTAATAGGCGTTCTGTCACTTTTGTTGCGCCGTAGTTTCAATTTGCTTTAGAGGTGGATTATAACGGCTCCTTTTAAAGTCTTATTGTATGTGATGGATTAGATGTCTGTGGTTATAATGTGTTCCAATCTTTAAAAACTGTTTTGCGTATGAATGAATATACCCCCGGAAGTGATTGAGAGCGCCCTCACGCGGTCAAAAATATGGCCCATTAAACCCTTACTTGATGTTCTCCATTCCAACGCGGCCGCGTTCCATCATGTCCACAAGACGTCCTGGTGTGCCGACTAGCATGTGACAGCCATTGTCCAGCTCCCTCATCTGTGCTCCGATGTCTGCCCCACCGTAGACTACGCATACATGCACACGGGAAGAGTAGGCAAACTGCAAACAATTCAAACATCATATCAAAGGATTTAAAAGGCTATTCGAAACATTGTGACTACTTAAGAACTCACCCGGTGGTGGTGCAGTTCTTAACGATCCTTAAGCAGTAGCAGTCCCATTCGCCTTTCTAACTTCCGCCCAAGTAGTAGTTATCAAGCAGAACAGTTCTTTTTAGAACTGAGAAGTCTCCCATAAAATCTGATAAATCTACTCCGTGGTAGTAGAAAATATAGCAAGACAGTTCTCTAAAGAACAAAACTCTACCTGGCAAGATACTCACATGGTGTTACCGCACACAAAATATATATTGCTATCTCACTATGCAATGCCTCAAATCCCATTAAGTGATTCCTTAATTTAAACAAATGTGCATCTGGGAAAGTAGGCAAGCTAAAAAAGTTTTTAAAAACACAGCAAAGGTTTAAGAAGATTGATCCCTTAGTTCAAATAAACATTTACAAACCTAGACTATGTGTCCTAGAACTGTACACAAAATAACAAAACAAAAAATTAAAATCCCAGTGAACATAATGAAAGAGTGATTTCTTCAGTTGAAACACAAATAAAAGCACCTAGAAAAAGTAGGTGAACTAACAATCAAAAACATTACAGCGAAAACTGTAAAAGAATGAATCCTTAGATGCTTACTTTTCTTGCTTCGTCATAGATTTGAGAGGCCAACTCCCTGGTAGGTGCCAGAATCAGAGACAAGGGGAACTGCTTACGACGATTGGCCTAAAAAGAAATATCAAAGACAAAAATTTGTACCGTAAACACGTCTAAATCAGTCTGATAAAACATTTGTGTAAACTTCAACAAAGAACTGAACAAGCAGAACAGGTCCTAATTTCATAAGAGCTGCTAAGCTCCTTGACAAAAACAGGATTAACAACCAAACTCTTATTTGTTGCCCAATGCTTGTTACTGGTATTCAGCTGTTGTTTGCTTATAAATCCTGAAAATCATGTGGTAATTTTGTTAGTAATCCAGTCTTGTTCAGTTTTTATCGAGGCAAAAATTTCATGCTAAGCAAATTTTGTTTTGCTTAGCAACTCTATGAAATTGAGCCTAGGTACATAGTAGCAATGTATAACCGAGATGTTTTACGATGAACTCAAACAAAACTAATGTTATTGTTCATTTCTTAGAATCCAATTACATGAGTAAAATTCAATCAAAATTGTTTTATAATGTAAAAAAAAAATTTGGATGAGTGTCATGCTGGGCTAGAAAGTCTTACGAAAAGATCCAGAGTGCTCAGTTGTTGATTTCACGAAACTCTTCCCAATTTTAGGACCTTGGATGAGTTAACTTCCGTTTCCAGAGACGTTAGGATGCACGATAGGTTACTCGTCCGAACTCGAGATAGAATTAATCCTAGCTTTTCGTGAAATCGGTGGCAGGGGTGGATTTTAGAACTTAGGACAAGCCTTAAGTGTTTAATATCTCCTAGGACTAGTCCTAACTATTTGTGAAATCGACCCCAGGAATCAAAACAGCACGGTGATATCACACTACGGACTCGATCCAGACAAGACGATGGAAAACGCACAGCGACAAAGATAAACCCACGTCACTCAGTCCAGGGTGTGACGTAATGGTTTGCGTGTTTACAGTAGCACTGGTACTTCAGTGTTTATTTCACGATGTGTTTTATACCGGTCCAAGTTGTGCAGGTGTTTGAAGAAGCGTAATCTTTATTACTCACCCCTGTTCCAGAAGTTGACTTGTATGGTCCGCCTTCATAAATCTGGGATAGGATTGGCACCAAGAAGGCAGCTGTCTTTCCAGAGCCTAAGGTTGGAGGAGGGGGGTGGAATACAAATAAATTGTCAACATTTCACATGGAGGAAAATTACTCTCCGACGGTTTTGACTGTGAAAATGATACCAAGTTTTTATCTCTAGTGATTTGTATAATTAATTTTTCTCTCAAAATCCCACTTGTTATATTGATGGTATTAAGCATCCTTTGAAGTCATTTTTTTCTCAATTGACCCTGTTGATTTCAAACCAATGAAAGCTTGTCAGAAAAATGTAAATCTCCAAAGATCACCTGAAGACAACTTTTTTGAGATTCAAATTTCCCGAGTGTCCATTTGTTAATGCAGCAACCAGAGATATGGTTGGTACCGGTTGTCACCTCTCTGGGTTTCGAACAGTTCTTTATGACAATACAGTGACAGGCTGTCTCAACATGTAGACACTATATTCAGATTACTTTCACAGGCGACTTTTAATGCATCTTCATTGATGATTTAGCCTGCGGATCAGCATTATATAAACAAAAACCAAAGTAGTGAACCTTGTAGTGTTACTTAACATGTAACACGTTCCCGCCACTGCATATAATGTGTTTGTTTAACATAAACAATATGGAGTCCTCAGAACTGAGAATAGAGAGTGAAAAACAGGCCTGTATGCTTCGGTTTTTAAGGGCAATAGCACTAAGGCATTTTCTTCTTGGTAAAGGGCACCTTATGAGGAAATAAAACAATTCTACTGTATAAGCATGGGCGGTTCCTTCGGTTACACGGTTCTACCCGGTTCCAAATTGAAAACCGGACCGGCGGTTCCACTCTTCTGTGGAACCGGGTACCCGCTTTTGTCGGTTTCGATTTTAAAAGACCGAGTCCCAATTATAAAAGACTCTGTGGAGCCGATCCTGGGACGAACCGGCTCCAGAAATTGAGGCTTGATGTTGAAAGCGGTGACCGCAGATACACTATGCAAAGGCTTCAAGCCGACATGAGTATCAACTATCACATGTGGCTGCATTATTATACAACACACAGTGCACAGCCCCCCTCTAATGCATAGGCATCTACAACCACCACCTGTATATCTAATGCATGCTGAGATATAAAGAGTCCAAAGTCCAACCAGACAGCACGTTGTGATTGGCTGCCGATATATCCATATTCATAAAAGCACTTCCCATGCACAAAATACACAGTACTGTATGCATGTACAGGCATGTACACTTCTATGTGCAGAGACGGCACACTGCATGCACTACGGACGTACTGCACTACGGACGTTCTGCACTACAGACGTACTGCACTACGGACGTACTGCATTACGGACGTACTGCTGCCGGCAAAATCAAAGACTTGTATAAATGCAGGGAGAATAGGTGCTCGGTGGCACGATGTGTGATTGACTTGGTGGGTATTCTGGTATTAATTTTTCGTTAAAAATAGATCGGCTCCAATTGTGTGTGTGTGTGAGCTCCGGACCGGTCTGATTAACTTGGTTATTTTCAGTTTAAATAGATCGGCTCAATTGTGTGTGTGTGAGCTCGGGACTGGCAGCTTATGTTTTATATTGAATTGGACTTGGGTATGTCTCAGAACCAAGCTTTTTTTTGGAACCGGAACCGAGCCCCAATTTCTGGAACCGCCCAAGCTTACTACTGTAGCATTTCAAGGGCACGAAGGCATTGACCAGGGGGCTTGGAGGCAATCGCTTTCACTGCTTCCGTAAACTAACGGGCCTGGCACCCTACCTCTAAGATTCTTTTTTCCCTCACTCAATGTCGAGTAGAAAATATTCTGAAAACGGGAGAAATTACAAGCCAAGCCTACCTGTTTGGGCACATGCCATGAGATCTCGCTTCCCCTTGATGATCGGTATAGCGTATTTCTGCACTGGGGTTGGGCTAGTGTAGTTACTCAACTTGATGTTGTTACTGATGATCTCACCCAGGTTGATGTCGCTGAACTGTGTGGGGGAGGAGGAAAAAGCAAATAGGGACTTAGGGAGCATCTCGAATGTCGGAACAGTAGGAACAGGGTTCAAATTAGCACTAGACCAAGCTTGTAGTGATATAACAAAATGGTCCATTCTGACAAAAGGCTGATTCCTTCAAAAAAGAAGTTCATTATATTAGTATTGTACACTTGTAGTGCGCCTTGTCTTTCGTAAAAGATAGGCCTACCCATGGTGCTGAAATTTATAATTTGGTGGAGCTTGTCAAGAAATTCGCCACTTGCACAATAAGTGGAGAATGGTGATCGAAAGCACAGAATTTGGCCATAAGCAGTGCCCAACTTCATTTTTATGCTTACCAGAAGAAAATCATTGCACTTACAAACAAATTAAAGGAGCTATTTCTGTGCTTAAGTCAAGCGTATTTCATGTGTTTTGGCATGTGCCTGTGCGTACAGCTAGCGTAGAAATTTGGCGCTTGCACGCAAGTGGAGAATTGTAAGCCCAGAAAGCAGAGCCATGAAATTGGGCCCCGGAGACTCCCTAGAATGCTTACACTCTCAATGTGTTCTGGGCAGTCCTCTCCTGTTGCGTTCACTGGAATGTCCTCATATTTGTTGAAGTTGATGCCGGTGTTTGTCAACCCAAAAAGGTCACTAAGGAGAATAAATGGTAATTAACCGTGACTAACAAAATTCCATCTTATTAGGGTACGTTTATTTTGCATCGGGAAAACAGTATAACTTATTTTTTTATATCAAGCGCTGTATGTTTCCTGAATTCTGTGAATGTACTGGGTATACAGTTTTTAATACAGATTTGTGTAAGAGTAACAATATACAATTGTTGCAGGCTGTGACGGGATCCATGCCACTTTGTACACCCAGGGGTGATAATGGCACCCAAGGGGAAGTCAAGGGTAGGGTGCCATTTGCCCCCAAGGATGTACAAAAACCCACGGACCCGAAATCACAGCATGCAACAATTGTTTTGTTATACCTTGGTAACATGATTATTCCTCTTCTCAGAGTTCTGTTGTCATCTTCAAACAATATTTACCACAAGCATGCATAGTTTAATAAGCAGACTAACAGTTATTCAAGTAAAAAACAATTCTTGAGCTCACCGTTCTAGTCGTTCATTCCTTGGCAGAGGCTTGGACCAGTCTTCTTCCGTCACTTCTTCCTGTCCTCGTCCACGGCCGTACGAATCATCGTTATTCCAGCGGTTATTCTTCTGGTAGGGCTTTCCACCGCCGCTGCCTCCCCAGTTATTGTCAGAACGCCCTCCGAATCCTCCGCCCTGTTGCCCCCGGTTGAAGCTGCTGAAGTTACGGCCACCACCACCACCACCGAAGCCTCCACCTTGGTTGTTGAAAGCGGGGTTCTCCATCGCCGGGTTGTACCCCCTGTCTTGGAAGTTGCCGCCACCACCACCACGGTTGCGATCGAACGCCTGGTTGTTGAAGCCGCCTCCCCGGCTGTTGAACCCGCCTCTGTCGTTGAAACCTCCGCGGTCATTTCCACCTCGGTAGTTGCCCCGGCCGCCACCTCGGCTGTATCCGCCCCCTCGGCTGTATCCGCCACCAAAGTCCTGGGGTTGTTGATTTGGGAATCCACCCTGGTTTGGGAAGTTGCCAGCTGGTGGAGGACCTGGTAGAACAAGTTTAAAACAACCACATTTTGGTATAATGTTTAAGAAAAACAGGATGTAAAAACGACACCAGGTAGGGAATGAAATCTAAAGGCCTGCAGTTGATGATCGGAAATATTCCAAAGCCAAAAAAACCCACTAAAATGATCCGCCTTGAGTCATTTCTGAGGATTTTTTTTTTTTTTTTGAAGGGTGCAACTATTTCACAGTACAACACTACAACAGAAGGGTTTTTCGGGACCTACCTCTGTTGAAGCTGTTGTTAAAATTCCCCCTTGTGGGGTAGTTGGGAAATCCACCTGAAAAGCAGACAATAATCGCTCTATTATTTACCTTGCTGTAAAAGAGCAAGAACAAACGGTGCCCACAAGTGTCTTCATATGATCCTGAATGCATTCAGATACAGTACAATTAGTGTCATGGTGCCTGTATAATGTCTTGTGTCTGGTGTCAACAAACTCACTGTCACGTCTCTTGGTCTGTTTGTTCTTTTTGGTGGCTACTTTTTTTTTTCTCAAAACAAGCTTCTGCTGTCAACGTACCCACTATCATGTCTTTTATCCATTTGTTCTTTTTTTAAAAAAGATTTTCCACTTCTAATCTGAACAACCCTATGTTCAATATGATTGTTCTTTTGTGTTACTACATGAGGCCTGGAACTACACAGAGGCTATCGACCATTGTTCCCCATAAATAGAAGCCCTTAAAAAGGTAACATTCTGGGCCTGCAAAATGTTTAGAGTTTATTCCCATCTGGTAAGGGTGCCAGTCTAGACTGCCGAATGGGTTTGTGCCATAGAGCTATATATAGTGACGAGAGCGCTAACTTGCTCTGCGTTTTGAAGCCACCCTAGGCGCAGACATGTTTGATGTGTTGCGTGACTATGGAACGATTTTAATTTTAAGTTAGAACACACATTGCCGCGATTTGTTTACATTCGGCGCGTGCGCTTACGTACGCGACTGCTCATTCGCGTATGTCCGCGCTACAAAAAACGTAAGTTTGACTTGATTGATGTACTAAAAAAAGCATACGCGCCTTTTTAACATGACGCACATGACGCTCGCAATTTGTACGCTTAATTTGTACGCAATATGAGGAATTTGTACGGCTTCAAAACCTTAATGCGTGTATAACGGGGTGTTAGCGCTCTAGTCAATATATATAGCTCTATGGTTTGTGCTATACATTTAGGCTGAAAATGCAACCAAATGATCGAAGTAAACTGAAATCTCCATGTTGCAACTCGATACACAGCTCTGGGTTCAACTAGTGTGCTTCACAACAGTTTTCTGCTCAACTTTTCTGCTAAGCAAAAAGAAGCAGGGTCCCAGTCATAAATTGTGCATGTGACACGGCATTTAGGTTGGTAACCTCATTCTGGTAAGCATGATTTCTTGTGCTTAGCTACTTGTTGTGCTTAAGCAGCGCTATGAAATTGCGTCTGGAAGATACGATGCAAATACATGTACTACAATAGAGAGGATGTCAAAAACTTTAACACTTCATCATGAATCTACACAACGGCATGTCAAGATTTTGATTTGTGCAATGGTGTATGGTAAAGGCACGGTACTTCACGGACTCGACTCCCTTCAGTGACTTACTACTTTTACTTCCTCACTCTAAACAAAATCCAACACATTCATGGTAACGCAACACAAAAACTGCTGAACTCTTTTTAGGGCAGTACATGTACTTACCCCATCAGTTAATTACTGTAATTCCCAGTTGAACATAATCAAACAAAACATGTGGTTGGATTTTCAGTTTGGTTCAGAGCAAGGCATTTTGCTCAGTACTAGGTAAATGGCAAACCAATGAGGGAATCTTAGCTATCAAAGGCAATGGCCTGAGCACAGAGGCAAAAGCATCCATTGCCTCCGCAAAGTGTCAGCATGAAATTGGTTAGGTGTGGTTTGAGTTTCATGCGTAAACATACCTTGTGAAAATCTTTTGAATTTGGTCATCATTTTGTAAGTGGTAAATGAATAACGAATGATCATTGAATTTCCATATCAATAGACCATTAAACATGTGACATCACATGTTTACTTAAGAGCCACAATACATGGACTGCAGGCACAATTTGTACACAGCCCAATGGTAGAAAACATTCAATCTTTCATTTTATGGAGATTGCACTGTAAGTTTTTAACAACTTTTGATATGAAGAAAGGGGACACATCTAAAATCTTGTACAGAGCTGTTAATTTTAAAACTCTTGAATTGATGTGAAAATTACGGGCACGAAACGTCAAACTTCCCATATGACCGGGATAGCATCTTGCCTGCAAGGAACACCCTAGAATGTACAAGGTCCCTCTTTTTGTTAACAAAGGGTTACATGGTCATTGCCCCCCCCCCCCCTGCATGACTCAGAATGCACCTCCTCAAAATGTTGTGTGTACTGTTTGCTGCCATTTTGGGCGTCAATTCCTTTGCATGGATTTTGACTCATGAAATGGGTCAATTGGTCTACACGTACATGTTTTCAGGCAATGGCCAATCACAACTGCATACCTTTTAAACCTTTAGTCATAACAATAATACTACTAAAAATTCTTTCCCCTTTTATTAGAAATCGCAATATTCTTATTTACTTACCCTTTTTTTTTATAAATCAGGATGATTCTGATAAAATTGGCAGGTATGCATTGGCAACAGTGCGAAAAATAGAAAAACAAATCCCAATACATGGTGTGACCAACCCACCACCATTTGGATTGCCATGTTGTGTATTTTGTTTTGCTTTCTGAGAGCAAGATGCGAGAACATTTAACAGTTTTAAGGCAGTTCTAGTGCGGGAATAAGTGGGGGGGGGGGTGGCTTAGATACATGTTAGCGGAACAGAATCTGAATAATGTGCTTGCATCTCTAAACAATTAAACCTGCTCACAACTTCTTTTTTTTCTGATACTTTTGGTGAGATTATAAAAATGCTCCAAAATGCATCAAAGACATCTTTAGTATATTTTAACGACTTCTGTTAAGTCCACACTCGCGCATTTATATGTTCAATGGATTTCATTTGCACAACAAATTGGACAAACTTGTGCGCAATCTGCAGTGCGTAATCTGCAGTTTGCGCTTTGTAGTATGTGCAGCTGAATCTGCTGATCGAGCAAAAGCGTGCAAAATTTGTAGATTTCGCTCTGTAAGTATGGTGCACAATCTGATGATTCGGTAAGATTGCACGCTGTCTGCAGATTGTGCAAATCTCTGGAATGCCAGCCTGCACCGTTGAGAAAACATGTGCACGCAGTGAAATAAATTTAGGGTGTTTGCTAGGTGGAAGTAGCCGATTACGCACGAAGACGGCCATGGATCACATATCATGAGACTCCCATCCAGGAGATATCAGTAAATTTGTCTTAATTTGTTCTGTTTTTTTATTTGAATTTTGTTTGAAACATGTTAAGTTGGTAAAAGCACATCCATGGTGCATTCTTTTTAAATGATTTACATTTTTTTATATTTTGTTTTTAGCTAAAGAAAAAGTTGAGGGTCGCTGCGTAAAGTTAGGGTCAGTCATGTAACCAAAAGGAGAGCTTTTTTTTTTTGGGGGGGAGGTGCCTTATTCAAAATAGAAGTGTCTCCTCCCACTTCACTAAAGTAACAAAATTAAAAACCAATAAACAGAACCAATCAAAGAGTGATTAAACTTACCTCTGCTTACATCCCCACCTTGACGCATATGGGGAGGAATGTACCTCTTAGCTGAAATGAGAAAGTGAAAAAACATTGTACATGTAAATGCTCTCTTAATGTTATTATTTTAGTCTACAAGTGTTTTTCACAGATTTGTTAATTTGTGCCTATATTATGATGGGATACACTAAGTGGGAATAATACTGTGGTCTTTGGCAATTACCAAAGGTGTCCGGAGCCTTTAACAGAAAGATAATAATAATACCTACCTTCCTGTCGTCCGCCATCCTTCAACTCTAGTGCAGCGAACTGTTCAGGAATAAAGTTTTAAAAAGAGAATTTGTTTATTAAAATTCTAAGAACTAAAATTAATATTACACATGATATATGGGTTCACAATTTACACAAAAAGTTTATATTTAAGACACTGTCATCCATTATCCTTGTACATGTATGCTGCAACATAGACCAGACAAATCTTGAATGTATTTTAGTGAGTTTTGGTTTCGTTGAAAATGTGCATGGTCTTTCTCTCTTAAGAGCGCTGTAAACTAAAAAGTTTACGAAAACTCCAAAGACTTTCTCTGTCCATTGTTGATTTAAGTACAACCCATTATTGGTAAGCAACATTACTGTGGTCAAGCTTGACTGTGGTTGTACTGAGTCACGTAACTCTTGATCTTGTTCTTGCATAACTTTTTAATTTTCCAACAAACATGTCCTTTTCACAGGGAAAGTACCTTTCGCCCTACATGAAAAAATACATACATACCATTTTTGCAAGTCTTATAAAACTACTAACTACTATTTCTCACTTAACATGAGAAATAGTAGGTTTTTTTAACCGTGTAATGTCAATAAAAAACTTGCACAAAAACATAATGTCTTTAATAAAACCTTCCTTTTGGTGTAGTTTGAAGATTTGGCACAAAGACAAACAATGGACAAATTTACATGTAGTTTGACCTTCAGCCAAGTCGCATACACTTCACAATGAAGGCATGTACACTAGAAGGCTTTGTTATACAAGGTCTTTTAAACGACTAGATTTCATGAATAGGTAAGGTTCAAACTGGAAGATGGACTAGTCTCAAGTTGCTGACAAGTTTTTGGAAATATTTACACATGATGATGTTTGAAATGGTCTCCTGTTAGATTGCTCCTAAATACATAATGGAGATCATTATGTTTTGCATGTGTGGTGAATTCTGGCAAAATAAATAGAAATCTTCACAAAAAGTTGAAGTAAAACACTTTTGGTAGACATGTTCACAGTATCAATTCTTGCACAGTTATGCTGGGACGACCTATAAGCCTAATGATGTTACAGAACGCTGGTATTAGTATTCTGTATTATTAATCATTGAGCTAGTCACAATGAAAACACCCGCAATCCTAAATATTGGAGAAGAAATTTGGATAATTTTAGTTGTGCTCATTGTTCTGGTCTACTGTGTTACTCAACAGATTCCACAAGTCAGGATATAACGCCAAGGAGCAATTACAAGTAGCGTGTTCAAGGATACGGACTGAGATTTGAACCCCATTGTGATGACTCAGGCACCAGAACTTGAATTTGGTGTGCTAGACCGATTGGCCATGACACACTGCATCAAAATCGAATGCAAGACTGTGTTGAGTCTCAAAATGGTACACTCGACTACTTCAGGCCTGTATGTTTCGAATTTGAAAGGGCAAGGGCACCAAGGCATTTCCTCTTTGGCAAAGGGCACCCTATGAGGAAATTTAAAATTTCTACTGGAGCATTTCAAGGGCACCAAGGCAATGGTATCAGGCCTGCTACTGCATCTTCCGGTACAAGTTTTTACATTGCCCTCTTTGACAATAATATTGACAAACGACAAACATATAAATGAGTTTTTTGTTTTTTTAGGTTGATTTAGGGACAGTAGAGGCAAAAAAGATTGATAGATTGAAATCCTTCTGGCAGGATCATTGGGGGTGATTGGAATCCACACAATAATTACAGAGATAAAAATATTTGGGCCAAAATATTGACAAAAATAAATATTTTCTTTAAAATCTTTCAAATGTCAAGTAGTTTCTACTTTTAACAAATTGCTATAAAACAACCATAATTATGAGAAATCATGTTTTGTTGTCATGGCTATCCTGCTGAAGAATTTGAAATTCCTTTACAAATATTTCAAAGTGTAGAGTTAAAAAGGTTAAGAGTTGCAAAGAAAAATATCAAAATATGAACTTAATAACACATTAAGTAGTTAAAACCAACTACATCAGTGCGTGTCTAAATTAATCAATGTTTCATCCTCTCATTTATTTAAATAAAGTCCAGACTGGTACAGTGGAAGAGGTCATCACACACCTGCCTGCAGTGTACCCCACGTAACAAGCTTGTTTATTCAATTTTTTTTACCACCACGCTTCCACCAAAAACATGAAGTAAAAAAAAGGGAACATTACACATGCTGTGTCGACTCAAAATTGTGTGCATTCTTGCAAACGACAATTTTTTGTTAAGTTGTTTGATGAAAAACATTTTTAATTTATGACCTCGCTACATACATCCAAAAGCCAGAGGAAATACTGGTCCTCATAAACAAGTTAAAGGTTTAGACTTTGCTAAAATAGTGAGTTTTCCCTCTTTCTCTGCCTAACCAGTTGTTTTCACTCAGTCAGCATGCTCACAGCTCAGCATGTTTAGCAGGAAATAAGCACGATTCACAAACGATTAAATAATTTAATAAATTCACCCGAACCAAAAGCCGCATGATGATATAAATAATTATAACACACATTTTGTTGCTTTATAATCGATTTTTTACTACCTGACTAACTCAAGAAGCCAGAGGAAACACTTGTCTAAATAATAAACAAGTGAATTTTTGGTTTAATAGAGACAGTTTCCCTTCTTTTTATCTGCCACCACCAGACGTTTTCAGAAACAGCACGAGTCGACAGCTGCGCATGCAGTGTGCATTGTTCGTCGTCGTCGCTTTATTTTATGTAACCCACGTTTTTCCTTTCTTTTCCAGTTCAGACATCGTAAAAATGACCGATAAAAACACTTTCTCCACTTATATTTAAATTTTAACAAACGGGTACAATACCTGGTGTTCTAGACCAGTTCCATGGCCTCCTCCATTACTCATTACTAGGGGAAAATGTGAGAAATTGGCGATGAAATTTTAGAACTTTTGTGAAGTGTTGGTGAAGTTTCGACGGCAGGGCACGGAGAGAAGACACACAGCGGCTTTTCATGCCAGCCTCGAACTGTATGAGTTATCTTCTAACTGCAATAACTAATTCATAACGCAAAATCAAAAAGTATCTCTTGTAAATTAAAAATTAGGTCCACTCAGTATATTTTTGACTTTATGGTCAAGTACTTTTTATTTTATTTTATATAAATTAAAAAAAAAAAACTTTAAAAGTTAAACAAATCTCACGAACGCAAAACCAGCAGACTAGACAAACTCGACACTAATCGTACATGTACTTTAATCGACACTTAATCGTACATGTACTTTTGATAGTTATGACGACTACGAACAAACTCGGCACCGCACTTCGCCGTGCGCTTCGCCATGCGCCACCTGCATCAATACATACATGAGACACATGCATCAATACATACAGCATTCACAAAAAGTGAGTGAAAAGTGGCTATGAATCGCACCACAGAGCATAGAATATTTTTTCTTTAAAATCCCGGGACCCTTAAGCGGGCCCCGGACCCAATATTACGTTGTATAAAGGTTTCGCGCCTCCCCGCTCGCATTGACTACCGTAACTCAGCTTCAGGTGCCTGACCAATGTTTTTTAGCTTCCTTATCGGGCCTGACTTACCGTGGTGGGCGCTACAGATAATATCGAAGTCTAATACAGATACAGAGAGATGGACAGGGCATTTTTATTTTCTTCCCTCCCGTGCACATTATTATCCCCCTTACGCTTCGGGAACTTACTAATGAGTGCGTGACCTCTTTATTATTAATTGAAAAACCCCATAAATCTCTCAAGAATACCTCTTCAATATAATTTCAACAAAGCCCATGGTCGAAACTGTTCAAAAACGGTTAAAAGGGCCGGGAAGTATTATCTTTGTACAGTTTATGTTGATAAGGAAACCCCAAGGCACACGGTAAACACTTTAAATCCATTCATTGCGAGCAAGTTATCGTGTTTCATGTTAAAATCCCTGTGATTATTTCCCCGAAATTATTAGGCCTAGATGGTTTCGTCGCCAGCTTCTAGTTTTTGTGCCATGCGTGGTCATGTTACAACAATGTTATTGGGTCATCCTTCCTCCATGGTATGGAGCATATTAATTCAAAATGTTTTCAGAAAATTTCTGCAGCAAAGATGTGGAATGAAATGTAAGCAAATTTGATATGGACCGCATACCACTTTGAAAAAAATCATGACCCAAAATCCTTTGAATACAAAGTCGACGCCACAAGAACATTCTAACTATACGACATAGAACGGTTTGCGGTAACACATGTAATGACTATCTCTAAGTGAGTTGGGTGGTTCTCTGAAAAGAACCGTTGGTTTCAACTCGACGTTTCGATCAATTTAACTACGGTTGTAAAGGCCACAAAAGACCGGTTCAACACTTTAGTTAGGCTACAATACACCTTTGTTTTGGCCTGTGTTTTTGGCTGACTTGATGTACCCCCTCTATTGATGGTGCCACCGGTACGTGTTAATGAGTTAAATTAGTTGGAGTAGTTCGGCCGCATTTCCCGTAATATTGCTCCATAATATCAACATATCTGTGTACTTTATCAAGAAGGCCAATAACAGGTTGAAGCAAACATTTTATAACAAATCTGGTGGTCTGATTGGGACGTCTATATCACAGATAACCCATTGTTGATTTTCAAAGTATTACAAAAAAATGTGCAAACAAGAAAATATTTGAACTTCAGAAAAAGGGCGGGGATTTCTACCCATTTCTACGCAACTCATTATTGACCGAGTCTACCTCCATGATTGACTCAATCCACGAAGTGGGAGCACTTTCCTATACCCACCATTTTGTGGGAGTCAAAACGTACACCAAGAAATTAATTCCCAATGGCGGAACTCAAAGGCGGCAATTTGAAGACGCCATTTTGGAGAGATCTACGCCATGATCTGTTTAATGGCAATATACGAAACTTGTTTCTGTTCAAGGAGGCACCAAAACACGGCAATGGACCATTGGGCGGGATTACAAACTTTCTAAGATTCCGAATTGAAACTTTACGGGGAATTAGGTTTTGCCTATAATCCTAGTATCAAGTTCGTTCCGGTATCGTCTCCGCGAACAAGGAGACGATAGCGGAACGAACTTCATAGTTCTAGTAGGCATTGCCCATGGTCAAAATCTGCGCATGGAGAAACTAATTTTCACAATCCAAACCTTATCATATTATTAACAGCACAGACGATGGTTACCTTTGCAGGACACATTCACAAAATTTATTAATCACAATGTGGATATTCCAACGTAAGATCAACACAACAACAAAAACAAAACAATTGCAATATAACAGTATATTCCCGTCGAAAGGAAATTGAGTTGCATATTTGTGTGAGATATCCGTCACTCAGTGGCGTTCAATGTTCTAGTTTTTTTTTCCCTGTAATATGGGATTACGTTTGAACTATGAGAGCTACTTCTTTTACGTAGCACCATGTAATGGTTTACATGGTGCTATGGCGCAATATGCTGCCAATTAAACTATGAACACTGGGGCGAACCCCTTCTCTTTTCGATTTAGTGCACTGGGTTCTTTTACGTGCGTTACACAACACACTGAAACAACGGCCTTACGTCCCATCCGAAGGACTTAGTTTGTACAGACCTTGCAAGTCTCACGCGTAACCGAACATTAGACCCGTGTGATTTTGTTTTCGTTCAGGCTAAATAAAGCAAATTCCGAGAGACCATGAAAGCGGTCCCAAAATATTCAAAGTTGCGCGAGACTCCAACGGTCTATTGAAAACATTGAACTGATCTCTAAATACAGTTAACTTGACAACACATCTCAACTTACTCTCAATCTGACATAAAATAATTTTATTTAAATTAAAGTAATAATTCCAATAAATTCCAAACTTGCCCAATTGACATTTTGGCAAGCAGATGTCTTATACAAATTGACCACTGAGCTATAAGATATTGAACTAATTATTACATGTACATGTAGCTGCGTGGTATAACCAAGGGGTGGGGATTGGGGCAGTAAAGCCACCCCCACCCCCTCAGAACCCTCCCCTTCCCAAAATGCAATCAAAAATGCACTTAAATTAATGGTTCGATACATTAAATAGCCCGACCCCACTTAAAAGAAAAAGAACAGAACCCCTCAAAAACAAACACCTCAACAAACAAACAAACTGGGAAAAAACCCACACAAAACAACACATAAAAATGCCCAAGAAACATTATAGAATTGTATTAATTTTGGTTTTTACCCATACACCGATGTGTGTTAGCATTGTATACTCAGTACTTTCCCGAGTCCTGTGAAAAAAAAGAAAAAAGAAAAAGAAAAAAAAAACAGGTATGACTCGGGAGGGATTCGAACCCGGGACCCTAGCCAAAATTAATATTCTTTATCCCTGATGCAAATTTAACATCTATTATAGAATTGGTAAGATAAAAAAATCGTCTAAGATCACAGATTTACATAAAACTTACACGGTCTAATGATGATGATAGTTTATGTATATTGTGGATTACATAAAGTGCATAATTTATACACTGCCAGCAACTGTTTTGCAAAAATCAATTTTTTTTTGTTATGGTTACAGCAAAATAAAAACATTATATTATTATCATGGCACACTAGACCAATATATCTTGAAATGTCCACAAACATTGTGTGCAATCAGAGGATTATTCATAAAGTAAAGCACATTCAATGTGAATGGTAAATTAATTTGTACAGATGCTTCCGACACGAAAAGCAAAATAAACATTGCAAATTGTCTCTACGAACAAAAATCTTTCTCTTTACAATATGAAGAGCTTACATTATTCACAATAGAAGGTGATTTTGGAAAGGTTTGCGGTAACACCATGTAATGACTATTTCTAATGAGTTGGGGAGGTTCTATAAAGAACCTTTGGTCAGCTACAAACATTGTTTTGGTCGAGTTGATGTAATATCAAGAATAATAATAATAATAATAATTTATTTTTAATATAGCGTCTTACATAAAAAATCTCAAAACGCTGTACAGTGATTTACATATTATAAACACAAGAAACACAAAAGAATCAAACTATTGTGTTTCAATCTTTATAGTTATTATAAAGTTATAATTCATTTTATATTATATAACACCCAAGCAGATCCTTGCCATTTGATTGGAGGATTGTCCGTCACGTGATAGCAAATAAAAGTACCAATACACGCTGAGTCACTCACCATGCTTTTTCATTCCATCCGAAAAGTACCATTGCATCACTGCGTGCGCGTGTCTTTGGTAACGCAGCAGTGTTACTGCAAGGCATATTAGTAAAATTACTAGCATTCGGCTTCTACAATTAAAAATTGTAGGCCTACGCTTTGTTTGTTTTGAAAGTTGTATCTTTCAATCAAAATTACAAAGATCTACTTGGATGTTATATAAAACAAATAATGAATGTTTTTCATTCGTGCAATGGTGCGAAAATGTTCATTCGTTGAAAGCTGGAATGTTCCATTCAACTCGGCTCCGCCTCGTTGAATAGAACATTCCATCTTTCAACTCATGAACATATTCGCACCATTGCACTCATAAACATTCATTATGTGTATACTATTTCATGATTAGCTTGGTTGAGTTGATGCAATATCAAGAAACACAAAACAATCAAACTATTGTGTTTCAATCTTTATAGTTATTATGTTATAATTCATTTTATACTTTCCATGATTAGCTTGGTTGAGTTGATGCAATATCAAGAAACACAAAAGAATCAAACTATTGTGTTTCAATCTTTATAGTTATTATAATGTTATAATTCTTTTTATACTATTCATGATTAGCTTGAATGAGTTGATGCAATATCAAGAAACACAAAACAATCAAACTATTGTGTTTCAATCTTTATAGTTATTATAATGTTATAATTCATTTTATACTATTTCATGAATACCTGGTTGTCTATTGGCTAAAAACCTTGCCCGGTCGAGTTGTTGCAGTATAAAGAAACCTTACACTCAAAAATCAACTAATTTGTTGTGTTTCAATCTTTATAGTTAAAGCTTATACATCCATATTACACTTTTTCAAGACTAAACTATTACACTTGGATGAGTTGTGAGGGTAATATTTACAATTTTATAATTTCCTTTGATTAATCTAACCATAGTAATGATAATGTACAGATAAATCACCATCATTTATCATTATTCATTCAATGCAATACAAAAATGAACCTAAATTTTTATTAACATGATTTGTTGGGTTGCAGAAAAAAAAAACTAAGAATGGTGCGGCCATTTTGTTTTCCCCCCTATGTAAAAGGCCCCACCGAAATCAATCAGTAAACAGTCAGGCCCCTTTAGGTTACTAAAACATTTAGCACTTGTTACTGTTGTGTTGCCGAATAGGAACATGACCAAAAAGGGGGCATCATCAAAGAAGGTCTCTACTGAGTTGTTACACTGATAACCGATATGCAAAATATACCTTTCTTCTTTTATAAAATAACCTCTATGGAATTGAAATACATAACCAAATGCAGTAGGATAATAAAATTAAGAATTACTTTGCTAATTTAAACACTTGATCGTCTTAAATCGTGTGCTTACGGTAATAGCAGTGCTATGATGAAATTGAAATCACACAGTAATAACAAAATCAGCCGCAAAGCAGCTCTATAAAATTGGGCCCTGGAGAGACGAAGCCACACCCTTGCCTCATGTGTAACATGTGATTGATTGAATGTGTGAACTCCTACACAAAGCTTATATCTGTACCAATATTTAGCGGTAGAGTAACAGGTACATTATAATTGGTCAATTCATCCTCACTTGTGATTGGCTGGTATCCAAGCATCTCCATGACATCACCACATTTCCTCTCAATGTCCTTGACCTCTTTGAAACTCAGTAAACTGCGCCAATGCATCGAAGCCTCCGATGAGTTCTTCTTAGTGCTGAAAGTGTTTGTACTTTTACTTGTGTTCTCCTGGGTGTTTGTCTTAACCCATTGGGTCACCTCAGGTTGCATGGGAAGCCCAAGAAAGTCATAGATGTCTTGCGTTAAGCGGAATGGATCTGCAGCTAAATCCTCATATCGGATGAGCTTATAGCGCCCTCGAAGCCATTCCGGCCTCTGCAATGCGAGTGGTACCGTTTTTCGCATCCACTGGCACAATTTGTGAACCGTGTTGAATTTAAAATTGTCTGGGTCATGCTCCAATAGTTTAAGATTATCCAACGTACAGTCCTTGGCGGGAATTTTTTTACGCGGGCAGTAATAGCCCTTTCTGGAGTTTGCTGTACCGCGTGGATCTCTGATGAGATGTATTATTTTGACGTTGAGTTTGTCATTGGTTATAAGAGGCTGGACAGTGTCCAGGTCAGCACGGATTAATTTCATGGCCATGTTGCCCTTGTGCTGCCGACAGGTCTGAACTAACATACCGGGGACGACGTCTGCGCAGCGAGATGAAGCCTTGCATATCCCATGGATGGTTGTGCTCTTTGCCTTCCCGATGGACCACTTGTACATGTCATGCATGAACTCCGTTGGGAATGTACAATGTGCGAGCTTACCGAGAAGACCTCTCATGGCTACATTCATCTTGTCGGGTGTCATCAATCCCATTTTGACCATGCTGTCCGTCGCGTGGAGCGGCTCAAACAGATACATCAATTGTTGATTTTGGTTGAAGATTTCCCCAAGGAGTGTAGAGCCAGTTCGCATTCTGGCGAGGACGATGACTTTCAGGCCCTGATGCAGGTTACTCACTCTCCCAGGGTCTTTCCCAGGGTTGGTACCTTTGTTGACTAATGTGGCATTTGTTTGATTGAAGATCTCTCTTTGTTGAACCATATCCATGGTGTCTAGTACCTCTATCGGAACCGCATTCAAGGTTTTACTAACGAACCTTGTGGAATGATTGCTTCCCAAGAGTCCCCTGGCCACAGGCGTCGCCAAAGGCCTGTGGCTCAATCTCACCATGTGATGCGGAAGAACTTGGGTGTAGGTTAGTATAGAAAGAAGTACGAGAGAACAGGCCACGATTACGTACACAAATCCACGGTTCATGGAGTACATGGTTTACACGTTGCAGGAAAATTACAATTTAGATACCTCAGTGGTTTTAGTACAGCGCAGTACTGAATTGATCATGAGAGTGAAAACAGTATCGCTGTAAATGAATAAATAAACAAAAGGACAGTCTGACTTTGCCAAAAATCCCTAGAGTAACATTTGACTTCCTTTAGACTTCAGAGCGCTGTGTTGCCTTGAGATTGATGACCTCAAACCTGGCCTGACTCATTCCCACACTGACACAACGTCACAGGAAATCAAGCAGTAAGACTTAGTCAGATCTCAACCAGCTTACAAAGTCAGATCGACACCCCACAGGTCTGAAGTACCTAAATTGTGATGATGGCAGTGGAAACTTATTAACCCGGTCTTTGTCAACATGGATAGTTAAGGCTCTCTTTGAATTTATTTAGGACATGATCAGGCTAATTAGAGAACCAAATACACCATATCTTGCACTTTCTCATGTATCCGTTGGGTCAAACCCGATAATATCAACGTCCCACACTTCCTAGAGTTAATCATTTAGCTTCACTCACAAAGTGCTCGATGCCCTTATATGGGAGGAATGTGTCAGTTTCTTGCGTAAGAGCCAAACCAACAAAGTTTGTAAATAACAAATTGAATGTAACGATCCCTTCGTGCTTCAAATTATTTCATCTCATTATCGGCAAGAACTGGCAGGGATGAAAATACATGTATCTAACTCAACCCATTTTTAACAAGCCGTTTATTGAGTAAATTTGACTTTTTTTAAATATCAAAAAATTGGTGTGGACCCCAACTATTTTGAAAACTTACCCAGTCAGTTTCCCTTGTGGTTTGTTACTTGATAAAAAATAAACATCTTCAAAACTAGATCTCTAAACAGTCAAGATAAAAAAGCATGGAATAATTTGCAAATTTTATGGGATTTAAATGCAAATAAGTGGCAAAAATTTGGCAGATTGGAGTTGCTATAATACTCTCAACTTTTCCTACTTAATTACTACAGGTAGAAAACTGATGAAATTTACTTTATTTTTGTTTTAAAAAATTACGTGACTTTCTGGACTCCTATGATTGATGAGATGATATAACAAAATTCTTCGGCAAGAAATGGCAAAACAGGTTTGCACTTAAAACTTGAGTATGAGATGATCTTGATTTAAAAATAAAACCTCATGGAGGTATAATATTTGTAAAACTTTCCCAAAAGCCTACAGAGTTGGCACAGTCTTGAAATGGCAAAACAGGTTGCGCTTAAAACCTTAGTTTGAGATTATCTTTATTCAAAAATAACCTAATGCAGGTGTAAAGTTTGTAAAACTTTTTCCCCTTTCCCGGAGCCTCGCCTTTTAAAAAGTTGTTTAAAAATGCTTTCTTTGGTAAACACAACTCAAAACCGTACTTGGAACATGTGTGCTGAGTTTCCCTTTTCCAGCTAAGAATAGCACCAACTGAAAGTATTAACACCTCACTTCCAAGATCTTTCACCCGACCACCGGGCGGTACGTACACACAAACACCAAAGATGTAGGTCACGGTAATGGCCGCAGAGTCATGTCAAGTTTACTCAGTGTTTTTCTATGATGCTTACGGACACCATTTGGTTGTGGTCTGAAAACGAATACCAGGCTTAAAGGCTAGTTAGCAGTGTGACCTGGTCTTCACAGTGTGATGTCCTCAGTACCTCATAACCTTGATGTCACTGTGAGATGTCGTTAGCGTCCTCTGCTCTAGCTGTCCCTCTGTGCTGCACAACTAGCCCTCAGTGAGTGGTAGCTCCATGTTTTGACGGTCATTTGAGCAGTGAAAGTGGGCCTGTCTGGCTGGGATTACCGTTACTGTACAGTACCTTTCATCTAGGACTGAGACTCGTTGTGAGATGGTACAGTTTTTCAAACTCCATAGTGCATAATGTTCACTTCACAAAGTTCCTCAGAGTACAATATGGTCTCAACATCCAAAGACCTGAAATCTTGCTCCCTGCAGGATGAAAACAGAAAAAAAACGATATTTTAAAGTCTCGTCCATACACTTGGTTAAGGTTGGCCTAAATTCACACAGGCTCAAAGTATTAAAGAGGCCTGCTGAAGGTTTTTTAATTTAGAACCATAATAATGTAGCACTTCGCCTCTGTGCCCTTTTAAATTCCAGGTAAATGAGATAGCATGTGGTTCGTGCCAATACTGAGAATTTTCGTACTGAGCCGCAGGCATGATTCCAAAAGGAACCAACGAGTTATTATTAGTTCACTTAGTTTCACTTATATCATGAGACAAGCACGTAACTAATTTTTTCCCCTCTTCATATGGACTCTTGAAAAATAAGATAATCACGCACAAAGGTGTGCACTGATCTTAGAAGTCCTACATATTTATGAACTTAAGACATATATTTGTCTTTAACAGCTGTATTAAATTGGACCCTGGACAGGCCTTGTGTTTCATCTTTTAGAGGGCAAGGGGTACCAAGGCCAGAGCCAGGGCAGCAGAGGCCATGGCCTATATACACCCTGAACATTGTACGTGTCCTCTGTAATTCCAGGCTTGCCTGAAACTGTCTTCAAATCTGGGTACTCAGAATTATCTTCTAGAGGAAACCATACACGTAGTCTGTGCTGTATAATGCATAGTACACGTAACACGCATGGAATGGTTTTCAAAGCCACAGCAACTCTTTAGAGATTTGTCTCAATATGGAATAACTGCAAAGCATCAATTTGTCAATTTCAAGCCTTTAATTGACAGATCGCTGAAAAGACTACACATTTATCCTTATTTAGTCATTTGACACTGCTCTGGCCAGGAAATCATTCATAGCGCCTCATCAAAAAAACATGCACTTTTCTGAATGTTTTGTAATCAGCTCCTTCTGGAATAACTTGATATGAGAGTCAGACTGTCAGGTTATGAGTTCTTCAAAATGTACATGTAGCTGTCTAAGGACGTGATGTTCGGAAAATCAATTAAAGGAACACTGCAGAACTTTTTTTTTCTGCCTGTAGAATTTTGAGATCGATTGGCCATCTGGGTCACTAAAAAATAGTGAAAAACCAATTTAACATCGATTTAAAAAAAGAATTAAACACTCACTAAGCAATAAATGGGAGAATAGTTTTACGTATTTCTCATCAAATATGATATTTCGGACAGAAATATTTCAAGGATGTTTTTCTACTATCATCATCATAATACCTTTTAAGTTTTATGTAAATCTGTGTTCTTAGACGATTTGTTTTCTTATCAAACTGTAATGTTCCTTTGAGAAACACTTCAGTAGGATTTGAAACTTTGCATGGTGGAAGTATTTAACTAAGAGAGGTGTGGTAACACCATGTGAAAATCTGTTTTGAGTAGTGTTGGCTGGGGACTGTTGGTTCTTTTGATGGTTGACAACTCAATGTTTCGATCAGTATGCTCTGATCGTCTTCAGGAGAATGCTGGACTGTTGTTGGATGCTGCTTTTAAGCTTAAAAGTACGGGGCTTGGCTCGTGGAGGTGCATGGAGGCCGGAACAGGAATGCGATAAGCTGAACTGTGTACAGTTTATTGTAGCTCGTTGAAGCATACTGATCGAAACATTGAGTTGTCGATGTCAACCAGCACGACTCAAAATGTTCATGGTATTATCCCTGTAGGGTTTAGATTTTCATTTTCATGAGCTGTGAACTGAGACCCAATCCACATGCAAGGCTCTAAATCTGGGGTGGGGTTCGAACCAGAGTCCACAGAGGTGACAGGCAGTGAAAGAAACCTTATCTCACGCATTTTGGCTTTTATCAGGTACATGTATAGCTGAGGTCTTCATTTTAGATTTTAATTTTCATGAACTGTAGGGACAAACCCAATCCACATGCAAGGCTCTGAGTCTGAGGTGGGATTCGTACTGGGGTCCATTGAGGTAAAAAAGGATCTGATTTCCTACCTTTCTGTAGGCTTTCAACAGGTATATAAGTCTTCCTTCAGACTTTTAATTTTGGCTGTCAAAGGTGATCAGTTACCTTAGGGGAAGAGTCTGTTTTATCCTCCCTCAGGAAGGCTTCTCAATCTAATGACTAATTATGCAATCATGCTAAGCTTGTATCCTCAATAATAAATTAAAAATAACAGGATCAAGGAATTAGTGTCGGTGATTGGTATTTGGTCACTTTTTGCCAAACACACGCTTGGGGAATTTCATTTGCATTCAAATTTTTAGTACTACGTACTTTAGACCTCTTTTGCATCAAAAATTTATGAGAAAGGAAATTTGAATTTTTTTCAGACTGGTATAGGGTTATTTCCAATAAGTACATTAAATTGCAGATTTCATAGAATTATTAGGCTTTTTAAAAGCGATTTGCATAGGGGCTTACGTTGTTGACAAAAAGGTTTTAATTTGATGATTAATTGAAATTTTTCTATCAAACATCCAACATTGAAATGACATTGCAAATGCTGTATCACAGTATGTAGTTACAAAAAAATTTGTCAGGAATATCATACAATCACTGCGTGTACAGTCATAGTAGTTTAGCCCCAAATTGTGATGTGAAAAAATACCATGAATCGTTACCGCGTATGACGCTTAACTAAAAGCCAAACCCTAAATACTCCTCTAAATGCAATTTTCAACCCCCACCCCCCAACCTAAAATGTGAGTTATCTTATACTGAACAACTGATGTTGTTCCCCATTAAGAACAGAATCTCGGAAATTGTGCCCAAAACAAGATCATTACATCATGTGTTGGCATTTATGTGCTATAATAAGCAATGGGATTGATTTGTGGTGTCATTAGCGGCACCGTACTATAGCTTGTTCGAGCCCTGTAGTTCATAGAGCAAGGGATTTGCTCTATGGTCTGTCCCATGTACTGAACTAGTTAAAAACATACAATTTTTGACAGCTACAGATAGAGAATCATATATTTTTTATTATAATGTGATGGAATCAGTCACGCACGTATCTGATACGACCTGTAGGAATCAATCTGAAATGTCAAAATTAAGCAGTGGGATGAAGAGAGATCTAGATGTGTCAAGGTTTTTTTGCCAGAATTTTTAAAATGAGCTCTGTTGTCCAACTTTGCATTTAAATAAGCATGCACAGTGTCGTTGCCTTGGTGCCCTTTGAGATGTTCCAGTAGAAACAAATTGTTTCCCTATATTCTAGCCCAGGGAAAATATGCCTTGCCCTTGGCTCATCAGGCCTTACATTTAGATAGGATGTCTAAAAATATGTAATGCCACTTCAGCAATGGACATCTAAACAAACAACCAAACAAACAAACAAACAAACAAACAAACACCCCAACAAACAAACAAACAAACAAACAAACAAACAAACAAACACCCCAACAAACAAACAAACAAACAAACAAACAAACAAACAAACAAACAAACAAACAAACAAACAAACAAACAAACAAACAAACAAACAAACAAACAAACAGCCCAACACCCCAACAAACAAACAAACAAACAAACAAAGAATAACTCTCATCCTCTGTCGACTAATCTTTCAAGTTTTTACCCCTTCTTGAACTAACTTGTCAAATGGCTAAGCCCTGCCATTTTCGAAAATAAAATGCACCCACAGATGTGCATTTTAACGCACACACAGCGCCTAAAATGCTCACAATTTACATACATAACGGCATCTAGTTACGATAACGGCATCTGGTGTCTCCCCCTAAGTGGCACTGTAACAAGATAGATACAATTATGATAAACTTACATCGGGGTATGAAGAATACAGTTACTGCGTGTGAACTGTATTGTGTGTCAACAGTGGCACCATGGATGGCATCAGGTGAACTGGTTAGCTCTTGATGATTGGATGATTGTAACAGGACTTGGCAATAAACAGGAAATTGTATTGTCATCGAGGGATACAAATTTTCAAATGCCTGATATTTGTCCAGTTTATTTTCCAATTTTTGTTTGCTCTGTTGATTCTTCTGTTACATGTATACAATGTAGGTGGCAATACCAACATAAGTCATTACAGCAATAGTCAATAATCGCTGTTGGTTTGGCATATATATGGATTGTAAACATAGAGACTAGCTTGTGTACATTTAGTTTAGGCCTATACTTCATGGAAGCAATTGCATCTGTAGCCTCTTTCACTTTAGCAAGGGACCCTTGCTAAATTGTAGCATGGTAAGGTTGTAAAATTTTATGTCTACTGTCCTTGCAAAATAATGTAAAACATTGCTACATTTTACAACCATGCTAAAGTTAAGCAAGGGACCCCCCAGTTAAATTTCTGTCGTGTGAATAGGGTTTATGCCCCTGCCGTCGATTTCACCAAACTAGACTGTCTCTTCCTAACTTAGGGTTAATCTTATGACTTAGGACCAGTTAAGTTCCGTATCTATAGGCGTTAGAAGGCATTGAACCCATCCTCGTACTAACTCGAGATAGAATTTATCCGTAGCATTTTGTGAAACTGGCTGCTGGTCATTGCCTTGGTGTCCCTTTAAAGGACAACTGTACTGTGTCCATATTGCTTGTTTAAACCATAGAGAATGGTTCTTCAAGACCTCATGTATGCACATGAAGACATTTCAGTAAGGCACCCTCACCTTGAGGTCAAAAGGAGGTTGTTCATTGGCCAATCCTGTGCGCCGCGCGTACAAATCTGTGTCTGTTTGATTGTTTCATCACCGTTTTACCTCTAAGATGGCGGCTGGATGACCTCAATGAGGGTGGATTATAAATGTACTGTACAGTCATTCAGATGATCACATACATTCAAAATAAGTAGTCAATATAGTATTAGTATGACACTTGACAGTGATATTCATATACTGACACAAGGGCTTGAATTCTAAGAGACTTTTTGTTTTTGTAGTATAACATGTACAAATGGTGGTTCTTGCACTACTTACTGATTTGATGTGGGAACTGTTACGGAATCGCCCTTGAATGCACCAGTTCACTTTGTTGTAGGCAAGACATCAGGTTCTTGTGAAATATACATCCTATGAACTTGTGACCTTCAATTAGAATTTGTTTCCATTGGCCAAGGGAGAATACAGCATAGGTCAGAAGACCAAGGTTGTGACTTATTGGTCTTTGCATTACCATTTTACCCTGCCTGCATTCATTACATGTAATGTACTGCTGGAAGAATGATAACCCAATTGACAGAGATGCCAAGTTCAGAGGCCAGCTACATGTATGTGTGAGATTTAACAACCCCCCATTATTATCTCGCAACTACGAAGGCCAATTGAGTTCAATTTTTCACAGGTTTTTTATGTTGTGCATATGTTGAGATACACCAAGTGAGGTGACCACTCTTTGACAAATACCAAAGGTGTCCAGTGTCTTTAATTTGTACCTTGTGTTTTGGAATTGATGTTTTGACCCTAGCCGAGTCTTTCTCAAAGAAAGAGAAAGACTCTGTCTGGGTCGACATATCAGGCCACTTGCTATTTGCAGGATGAGAAATTATTTATAACAACAGTGTACAAAACTGTACATTGTAGTTCTTCCTACTCTACAAGTACATGTACATGTAATTCTGCGAAAAGTAAATATGTATGTTAGGAATAGTAGGTCAAGACTTAGATTTGAGGCGTTGCAGGGTGAGCTATCAACATATTTGGGTTGTGGTTAATACAACCTTGTAGTAGTTTCAGCCAGTTTCAAGACTGTTTTCATCTGTTCGATCTGCTAGTGTTAGAGCTACATGTGTCTGGTGTGTACAAAGATATTGAATAGAGGCCCTTGGACTTTATCACCCAGTTTCCTGAAGGAAAGAGAGCAATAGTTAATTTTTTTTTTTCTTTTGCTCACAATTCATGCTTATACTTGTGACCATTGATCAAGGTCTTAAAAAGTTACTCCTTGCTGTGAGGAAGTCAAACTGTACTCACTCTGCCTGCCTATATGGATAAGTTCACGATATACCTTATTGTTTTTGGAACCGTCAAGATTGTTTTAATCCCATATAAATGTACATTACAATAAAACTAACCTGTGAAAATTTCATTTCAAAACGATGTCGCATTATTGAGTGTGTACATTTATTAACAGAGGCCTACATGATGTGACATGTCGAAAAATCAGGAGCGAATATGTCCACACAGAACATTTTAGCAGAAAATTGTTCAGCTGCTCGGTATTTTAGCAGCTCTATGAAATTAGCATTTTTTAAATCTTTGTTTTTCTAGTTGGGCAAAGTTGCTTTTTTAGTCAGGCTCTGTTTTTGTGTGTGCAGATTTGGCTCTGTTTGAAGGTGTACAATAATGTGGGCTATGTAGCCGTAAGGGCCCTACTGCTTACAGCCATTGGACACTTTCTGAACAGAACACAAAATTAAAAGTTCACAGATTTAAAAATAATCTATAGGGTTTACAGAAGAAAATGGTGAAAGATTTCCCTTGAAATATTATACCATTAAATGCTTTACTTTTGGAGAAAACATTAAAACAATTATCGATTCTCGATCTTATCGATAATAACAGATTTATTTTAAACACATGTCATGACACGGCGAAATGTGCAGAAACAAGGGTGGGTTTTCCGGTTATTTTCAAACTCTCCCGACTCCGATATTATTGAGCCTAAATTTTCACAGGTTTGTTGTTGTGATACACGAAGTGTGGGCTTTTGGACACAAAACTGTTTATCGATGTTGTGCGATTACTTTAAAATGGTAAGTCAACTACAATTACGTCTACCAATCCATGCACACAAAGCTCTCTCTCACTGTGCACATACTTTGTACGTGTTCCCAGTAGAGAGGTTGCATTTTTATCACTTTTAAAAATAAAGGCTAAGTTGAAGATTTATACCTCTTTGACTTCACTTGAGACCATTCTAAAACAGCGACTGGTTCGCACTACTTTGTCTAAAACGTTGTACATTGCAGACTGAAACCAAGTGATGACAGCAGTCACTTTTCAACTCAAAGAAGTATTTACATCGTTTCCTTTATACACCATTTGATGAATTGAAAGGACTTGTTCCATGTACAGTACATCCATGGCTACAGTACACCAGACATATTCCTAGGTGCACAGCCACAAGATCACAGGAACACGTTTTGTTTTCCCGCATTTTATGAACAGCTTGAAAACCACTGAAGTTATTTATTTCATAACAAACGCTGTGTCAATGGTAAAATACAAAGTCAATGAGTTTGTCAATTACAATAACTGCAAAGAGTTAATTCCAATTAATCTGTTGTAACAAACAGTGTACCCACGACACCCATACACAGTACATGATACAATACATTTTACCAGCAACAAAAAACTCCTATGCCCTACAGTACACGAATGAAAACAAAACCAACAACATGAAGAATGATGAATCAGTCTTTCTCAAATCTAAATGTCAGAAATACTTGGAGCGTTTTATGATTTACTTACCTCCTCAAGAAATCACCTTCTTTGTCTGAGGGGCAAGTTACCTCAACACTGATCCACCTCTGACCTTTCAAACTTGGCTTTCCGTCATGATTTAGTAGGAATAGCAGGACTGCAGCGTATTCATTCCAGGCCTTGACTGTAGTGTACAGCCTCCCCCCTCTAGTCCCTGTTGTGTTTTTAAAATGAGAAAAGCAGACCATGAAATAAGAACCCACACAAATACTCCAGTCCAAGGCTGCGGCAGTAATGCACACTCAATGCAAGCTGGCTAATACTTACATGCAGCTTTCTGATTGGATGAATCATTTACAAAATTTAGTACATTAATTTTTGTATGCGTTTTTTACCCAAATTTCTCAAAGCACAAGTGAGAGAGAGAAAGAGCAATTGATCAGAGAATTGGGAGGAGGGAAGGAAATCCAATGGCACTTATTATATGTACACCAACTGTGCAAGTTTTTGTCATATGAACCATGCATAATTCTGACTCTAAGGCCGTGTCCGAAACGGCGACTTCGGCTACAGCTACGGCTAGATCGCGCGCGTCTGCTATTCTTCAACACTGGTAGACGCGCTGATCTAGACGTAGCTGTAGCCGAAGTCGTCGTTTCGGACACGGCCTTAGGGTACCGTAGGAACAATGGGAGACTTTCTGGGACGATAGAGGGCAGCAGACTTACCGGGTAAATCCATTGTTCTCAGAATTATGCGCATGTTCAGAACTACGTAAACAATGGAAATTTACCCGGTATGTCTGCTGCCGCCTAGCGTTGGAAAGTCTCCTATTTAGAATGTTGGCAGCGTAACTGTGGTAAGGGTGAAGGGTTGACAGACACCGGGGGAGGGATTGTAGTGGATTAAACTCCCTTCCTTCCAGACTTTCCTTGAAGAAAGTTCTGTATCTGAGTAGGCCTGGGCGAATTATTCGAATATCCGGTTAATGGCGAATAGGTAACCGCGAATGCCTTTTTATTCTTAACCGGATATCCGCATAGGGCGCGAATACCTATTTGTAAACCGGATAGTTCTGTAATTACAACCAAGTAACCGGATATTCTTTAATATCCGAATATCCGCGGACGTCGGGCGACAACTGATAGGAATGTTTTGTCTGAATCCTTATGAAACTTCTATTAAGACAGCATAAAACACCATAAATTAAGTATTTAATTATGCTCACCTCCGTGAAGAGCTAAAACAATGACATTTCTGACGTAGTTTGTTCAAAGATTTCGAAAGTTTTCCCTCACGTAGAGTCAATCACGATCAAAAGAAAAAGCAAATCGCCATCTTTAAATTAGATCCGGTTATTTTTATGAATGAACCGAGTTACACTGTCTAAAACTAATATCATTCCGCCCAAAAGATCTCATTCACAAACGAACAGCGCCCTCTAGCGGCAAATTTAAAAAAAAAAATATATATATATATATATTATTATTTTTTAATAGCGCCCTCTAGCGGCGAAAAAAATATTCGAATATCCGGTTAATTTCGGATAGTTGGCCAGGGGTATCCGAATATCAAAATTTCACTATTCGCCCAGCACTATATCTGAGTAGACAATTTTGATGAAAACAGCATTGAATGGCTGAATTGGGGGTCAGTCAGATCGTCTTTTTACATTGTATTCCCCACGGGAATTTTTTTCTTAAAAAAATAAACCATTCAATGAATGAATTGGCCTAGATAAAGACATCTGAGAATGATTTGAATGACCCAGTTGTTGAATGATTAACAGATGAAGTGCGCCCAACAAATGCTATGCTTTTATTAAGGGAATAAAAGTGTAGCGACGAGTTCTTAAGCGATCGTTTAAAACCGGCAGGGTCGTTGCCATTTGATAAAGGCCCAAGCCGAAGGGGAGGGCCTTTATCGCATGGCAACGACCAAAACAAAATACAATTATACACACTTTGACAATCGAAAATTTGACGTTTGAAATATTGTTTTTCAAAAACTTTGTGTTTGATGCGCATGGGTTGTATGTATGCGCACGTGCTTAGAATTAGATTAGGCGCGCGCCTTTACATATATTACGCGCTGTTACTAACAGCTATGAATTGCGTTCCGCGTGATAATCCTGAACGCGCGCGCCCGGCACGCGGAAGCCAGGCGGTCTTGACAGCTTCAGCTGTGTCTTTATCAACCGTTTAAACACCCCCACGTGACGCGCTTGCCACCAATAGGAGTAGAGAAACTGTCTGGGGTATTTATGAAACTTCGTTAACGCCGCCCTTGCAACATAAAAAGAAAAGAACAGTTTACAAAACTCACACATAGAACAGATCTACAAATCTACAAAAGGCCAACGGATGTCCCGCAGCCGATTTCACAAAACGCTAGGATGAATCCTAACTCGAGTTAGGATGAGTAACCCGTCCTAACTTAGGATGGGTTCAATGCGTCCTACGTATTTGAATACGGAACTTTACTCGTCCTAAGTCCTAAGATTAATCCTAAGTTAGGAAGAGTTTGGTGAAATCGACGGCTGAACACCTAAGGGAATAGGAGTCAAACTTATCAAACTTTCCTCAGCATGGGAAAAGGGAATGGGGGTGGAAAGAACTTTCATTAGAATAAATAAGCAATTTCCTGATTCCGGAGTTCATATCCTTTATAGATGTTATTAGCACACTCTTGGTTGAATGTCACCATCAGGGGTACTCAGTGTATGCATTGGTATGGTTAAGGCCCTTTAAGTCAATTGGTTGAATGTCACCATCAGGGGTACTCAGTGTATGCATTGGTATGGTTAAGGCCCTTTAAGTCAATTGGTTGAATGTCACCATCAGGGGTACTCAGTGTATGCATTGGTATGGTTAAGGCCCTTTAAGTCAATTGGTTGAATGTCACCATCAGGGGTACTCAGTGTATGCATTGGTATGGTTAAGGCCCTTTAAGTCAATTGGTTGAATGTCACCATCAGGGGTACTCAGTGTATGCATTGGTATGGTTAAGGCCCTTTAAGTCAATTGGTTGAATGTCACCATCAGGGGTACTCAGTGTATGCATTGGTATGGTTAAGGCCCTTTAAGTCAATTGGTTGAATGTCACCATCAGGGGTACTCAGTGTATGCATTGGTATGGTTAAGGCCCTTTAAGTCAATTGGTTGAATGTCACCATCAGGGGTACTCAGTGTATGCATTGGTATGGTTAAGGCCCTTTAAGTCAACATTTTCTAGAGACAGAAAATGACTACTACACCTACACGTACCGTGTAGGATTTCTTGGAACTCGGGACCATGTCTGATGATCACTAGTCTTGATTCAAGACTCTCTGTTTATTAATATGTCTTCCAATGATCAATCGCCACAAGAGGGCTCAGCACAGACCGCTAACATTGTTGAAGTCGCTATCTTGAGTACTAGCGGTACTCAGAGTGAAAGTAGTTTGTGGTTGATAGCGTCTATTGGCGACTCTATCAGCAAGGGAAACTAACAGTCACAAGAGCTTTCAAGATGATAATAACAGTGAGTGTCTTCAACCAAGTGATAACTTCCATTTGTTTTTCTATCTATCAATCAGTGTCGTTCAGGCCAGGGATTACGGGTGCACCCCACCGCACTAAATGGGGAGAAAACAGAGCCCCAGCTTTGTAGGCCTCAAAATAATCTCTTTTAGAAATATTTGAGAGCCCACTAAAAGGAATACAGAGTACATACAAATTTCGCCCATTTGTTACCTGGGGTTGTTAATTTCCAAGTTGAGTTATTTTGGATGATAGGCCCTTTGGCCCTGCAAATAAAAAGTCCTATTTGCAGAGAGGTGTACAGTAGTGACATTTTTTAAGATCGATGCTTGGATGTTTTCAGGGAACATTGGACGGTCCATGTAGAATTTCCCCTTTACTGTAAAAAGCTGTGATCCGTTGATTCAGATTCCAAATTACAAAGTAGAAGGTTCATGCAGGCTAAACAGAAGAGGTGATGGGGTTGTACTTTATATAAAGCAGGATCTTGTGTATAAAATACGTCAAGATTTGTGTATTGGTAACTCTGAAATGGAAACATTTTTTATTGAGTTTGTTCACTCCAATAAATCTAATGTTATAATTGGAATTGTGTATAAACCCCCGAGTGTTTCCTGTAACGTTTTTACAGATGACATGGATGTAATGTTAGGTCGGCTTAATGCCGAGAACAAAAAATGTTCTATTTTGGGTGGCACGGTTGGCTTGTGCGTAAAGCGCTCGCCTCTCACCAAGGTGACCCCGGTTCGATTCCCGGTCGGGGCCATATGTGAGTTGAGTTGTGCGTTGGTTCTCTGCTGTGCCACGAGGGTTTTCCAGACTATCCGGTTTTCCTCCCTCAGGAAAAAATCAAACACTTTCGATCTTGGCTGTGCTCCGTGGTCATAATGGGTTGATGTGGCTGGCAGCTGAATGCGCCCTTGCATGCCTGCTTCTCGAACACGTTGTAGCCGCATCCTTCGTAATTCAGCTCTTAGCTGCGAGTAAGGACGATTAGCCCCCCAAATTATTATTATAACGTAAATTTGCTGCAATCTGATACCGATAATGCTGTGCAACATTTCATGTCAATTCTTGATTCTCAGTCATTTTATCCCACCATAAACAAGCCTACTAGGATTACTACTGATAGTGCAACTTTAATTGATAATATCTTGACAAATGATTATTTAAACCACACTGTGGAGGGGTTCTAATAACTGACATCAGTGACCACCTACCTGTTTTTTGAATTATTGATAATCTTAGAGAGAGTTCACAGACTAATGTGAAATGTAAAAGGCGGGTTTATGGTAACGATAATATTGAAAAATTTATTTGTGATCTGAATGCGACTGATTGGGATTTTATACTGTCGGTGAATGATATCAACTGTATGTACAACACTTTTTTAACTTATGTTAAACAACTCTATGACAGACATTTTCCAGTGATTGATGTTAAATATTGTTATGATAAATCTAAGTCTCCTTGGATGTCTGAGGGTATCTAGAATTCTATTAGAAGGAAAAATCACTTATACAAGAAGTTTCTTAAAACCCGTACTTTACACAATAAATCCATTTATACTTTGTATACAAATAGATTGAACACTGTTGTAAAATTAGCTAAGAAGAATTACTTGTGCACAAAATTTAATCAGGAAAAAAAATAACATCAAAGGTACATGGAAACTTATAAATTCATTACTCAATAAGCATAAACAAAGTTTGAACCCCACTTATTTTTGTTCTGGTGACAATAAGAAAATTACTGCTAGCAAAGACATTGCTGATGCCTTAAACAAGTACTTTGTTGACATAGGGAGTAACCTTGCCAGCAAGCTACCATTATGTAACACCCCTGTTGAAACATTCCTTGGTGCAAGATGTTCGAATTCACTCTTCTTGACACCCATTACGAAAGGAGAAATTGTAGACTCTAAACCAGTTTCCGTCTGGAAAGGCATCTGGATTTGATGAATTGAACTCCTGCGTTATTAAAGCCATTGGACCCTTTCGGTAAACAGTGTTGTCCAAGGCCCACACTTTGTGTACCACAACTTCTATATCAAATAACAAGCCTGTGAAAATTTAGGCTCAATCGGTCATCGGAGTCGGGAGAAAACAACGGAAAAACCCACCCTTGTTTCCGCGCGTTTCGCCGTGTCATGACATGTGTTTACTATAAATCCGTAATTCTCGTTAACGAGAATTTATAGTGTTTTACTGTTTTCTCAAAAAGTAAAGCATTTCATGGAATAATATTTCAAGAGAAGTCTTTCACCATTGCCTTCTGTAAACCCTGTAAGTTATTTGTAAATCGGTGAACTTTAATTTTTTTTTCTGAACCGAAAGGGTCCAATGGCTTTAAGGAGGCTAAGTACTCCCTGGCTAAGCCCCTAACTGACATCTTTTAAAAATAAATCTATAACAGCTGGAGTTTTTCCAGATGGGTTAAAAAAGGCTCAGGTTATACCAATATATAAAAAAGGCTGCAAGCATGATGTTGGAAATTATAGACCCATTTCTGTCTTATCAACATTTTCGAAATTATTCGAAAAGTTAATTTATACCCGATTGATTTTGTTTATTTACAAAAATGAACTTTTGACAGAATCACAGTTTGGCTTTAGACGTAACTGCTCGACTGATCTAGCTACATCTTTCGTGTTAATAAATTGTATAATGATCGATCTAGATGTAAACCATTTTTCAGTTGGTATTTTTTGGGACTTTTAAAGCATTTGATACAGTTAACCATGCTATCTTGATGCGTAAATTAGAACATTATGGTGTCCGAGGAATAGCGCTTGACTTGTTTAAAAGTTACTTATGTAATAGATCCCAATAAGTAATGTACAATTCTGTAAAATCTACTGAACGGCCTATTACTTGCGGTGTACCTAAAGGCTCCGTTCTGGGTCCCTTATTATTTATCTTGTACATTAATGACATCTGCAATACATCAGAAAAAAATTACATTTTGTTTGTTTGCAGATTACACAAGTTTGTTGTATTCAGATAAAAATGTAGACTTAGCTGTGCAGAACCTTAATATTGAGCTCAGGGTAATCACTTCTTGGCTTTTAGCAAATAAATTACGTATAAACGTTCTCAAATCAACATATATTATATTTTGTACTAGCCAGTTCAAGTACACCTAGTCTGTTCCTATAATTCTAAATAATGCCAATCTTGAGCAGGTTAAGGGTACTAAATTTCTGGGAATTCATATTGATGAAAATTTGACTTGGTAGAAGCATATTGGCACTATAGCAGTTAAAATATCTAGAAATATAGGTATAATGAATCGGCTTAAAAATGTCCTTCCCTGTAGCATATTACTGACCTTGTACAACTCTTTTATTTTACCTTATCTTTATTACGCAATTTTGACATGGGGAAGTCCAACTCCTAAATGTAATAAACTTCTCACTCTTCAGAAACGTGCAGTTCGGGTTATTTCCAAAGCGGACTATTGTGAGCACTCTGGGCCTCTCTTTTGTAATTTAAAACTGTTAAAATTCGTTGACCTTTATCATCTTAACTTAGGAAAGTTTATGTATAAATATATGAATAATCTTTTACCTGCTTGTTTCAACTCCAGTTTTACACTTACCTCAAACATCCACTCCTATTATACCCGTAGCGCTGCTAGGAAAAATCTGTATGTTAACTATCGTAGAACCTCGTTGTCTAAAAATGGTGTTGTCCAGCGTGGCACTTTATTTTAGAATAGTCTGGATGACTCTTTTAAATCATTGCGTACTCTCTCAACTTTTACCAAAAAACTTAAAACTTGTTTTCTTAATGAATACTAAGATTCTGATGTTATTTTTGTATGTAGAAATTGTAACGGCTTTATTTTCTGTCTTACACCTGTCAATTTTGTCCTGTTAGTTTTGTCCTGTATTTTTAATGTCTGTCTGTTCATAGGCTGGGGAACAAAAGCTGTGCTTCTCCCCGGACCTAGATGTTGCCTTTTGTTTATTGTTTCATCTTTTAATATATTTTATATTTACTTTTATTTTGTCCATATTACTCTGCATTATACACTATTTGCAACATTGAATAAACAATTATATCTATCTATCTAATACCATATTTGTATTTTTATAGCATTTCGCACTGTATGCTATATGCAAGTTTATTTAGTGGCAGCCTATCCTGTGTACACAGAGGACAATATCCCCCCACCCACACAGCACACCATGCACAAATACATGTACATGTATGTACACTGCACACAAACCACAGACTGTCCACGGGTAATATGAGATTGGTCTTCTTGAAAATATTCCTATACTTAGAATTAGATCCTGTAAAACATGAAATGAAAACAGCCTTACTTCTAACTGACCCAGGCCTATGCTTCTTGTTTGAAAGAGCAAGGGCATTTTTTCTTTGGTAAAGGACACCGAAGAAATTGCAAATTTGTGCTGTGAGCATCAGGCCTGCTGACCGTATTATTTATAGGATCAATTCTAGACCAATCAATTCATAAAAAAGTGGGCAATTTAATCATTAAAAACACAATTTAGCATCTTTTTGGATTGGGGGATTTGGGATAATTTCTCAACGCTCTTGCAAGATAATAATGGAAGAAAAACACCCTTGTCACATAAAGTTGTGTGCTTTCAGATGCTTGATTTCCATGATTTGGGACCTCAAAATCTAAATCTGACTTAAGGTCTCGAAATAAAATTCAAATATTTTCATGAAAAATTACTTCTTTCTCGAAAACTACGTTATTTTAGAAGGAGCTGTTTCTCACAATGTTTTATCAACAGTTCTCCATTGCTTGTTTACCAAGTAAGTTTTTATGCTAACAATTATTTTGATTGAGAAATTACCAAATATGTCCAGCAGTGGTACCTTTAAAAAATCAGGCTATATATTTATAAATTAACAGCAGAGCAAGGATAAGTAGAGAGACGAGTAAACTAAAAAAAAACAGGCAAGTGCAAAAAGGTTGTTCTAAAACCCCCTCGACGTCCGCCCCGTGTTCGAAGAATGTCCCAATTCCGAATTCATAAAATGTCGTTTTACGGCCGAGTCAAGCCCGGGTCATACTTCCTGCAAATGCGAATGCGAATGCGAAGCAAATTTGATGTGAATTTGACGTCACAACTATCCTTTCGCAGCGATATTCGCAAGTGAGTTGAACGGAGCTGAACTGCTGCGAATATTCGTTACGATTTTTGTGACGTAAACATTCGCTTCGCATGGAAATGCCGCGGTTTTTTTTTCTGTACATCAAAATAAATTCACGACATCGCACAAGTCTGCACACATATTTGCGAATAAATTCACGACATCGCAAAAGTGTGTGCACATATTTGCAAATAAATTCACATCGCAAAAGTCTGCACACATATTTGCAAATAATTTCACGACAAATCACATCGCACACTTCTGCGCACATATTTGATAATAAATTCACTACATTCGTGAATAATTTCACGATAACGCACACGTCTGGGCAAATATTTGCGATTAATTCACGACATTGCATCCGTCCGTGCACATATTTGCGATTAATTTCACGACATTACATACGTCTGCGCACATATTTGCGATATGCGATGTCCCTTCAGGGCCACCATACTCTCATACAAACATTGGTTATAATCTAATTCTACCTCCATAAGGTTTATCGCGATTCAGAAACACAATGCATTGTGGGAAGGAATGGGGGGCGGTTTCTATGCAGTTTCTACGATTCGCGCACGCAACGCCCATACCTTTGTGTGGGTTCAACAGCGCCCTCTCTTCATATTTTGCTATTCGCGATAAAGTTATGGTTTAAATTAACCATCCATAAAAGTCTCTATCATGGTTTAACGTCTATGATTATGAATAACACAAATCAAGAAATTGTGATTCAGTAACTAGACGACAATATTTATTCTAGTCATTGTGAAATCAGCGGTATGCAATGGGAATGACCCATATATCATTCTTGATACAATTTAGTTCTACCTCCATGGTTCATGCATGATGCGTCCGTCTACTTACCACAAATCACAGCAGTCAGTCAGCAGACGACTTTCACACAAGGTCCGAGCAGGCAGGAGATGATCGGACCAAACAGCGGCGGAAGAAGGAAAGAAAAGCACGAAGAAATGAAAGCGTTTCATGAACACTTGCTTGCCCGTTTCATTTCAGATGACAAATCGTGGTGACCACCAGTGTTCTATGCAGCTGCTGTGTGAGCTCGAGGAGAGGTGTGGACATTTTGACGGAATAATTAAATTATTTATTGACTTTCATTTTCAAGTTCGTGTGTGTGCACATTGTCAGCGCATTATGTGAAAAAGTAATGAGAAACCAGTCTGAAAATTTACCAGCAGAGGGCGCTCTACTGATGGCGCGCCACACATGTGAGGAGCGCGCGCTTTGATGTCCAAGCAAGAGGTCGAGGAGGTACAACTACGAAATACAAGCTTACTGGCCAGTGACTTCGACAAGCAGTGGTTTATCTTCGACGATTACAACTTACAGTGGCAGTGGAGTGAGGTAAGGGATTTTTATTTGATATATTCAACCCCTGCTTCTAAATGCACACTTCTGTGATCTCGTTTTGATAAACTGGAGTTGCAGCAAGCCTAAGCAGCAGCCCAGTTTTTACTCACACTTTGTGTCTAGCACCAGTTGAGTTCCACTTCCAGTGGTGTGTCTTCATCACCTTCAGTTTCTTCAGTTTTGATCTGCACTGCATAAACAATCAAGCACCCTTGGTCTTACGTCCTCACTTAAGGATTCGGAATTCTGCCGAGTATCAACGTAAACGTAAACTGTTGTGTTTGTTTGATATCTGAATCAATTCAGAGACACACACCACACAACTCTACTCTCTTCCTCTGTTTACAAAAGTGAGCACAGCACTAGAGCGCGTTAGTATAGCAAGCACATCACTGTAAGTGTAATATTGGCTCATTGTTCATGTAGGCATATTGTATAAACTATAATGGATGTTTGGTCAAAAGTAAAGAGGGACAAATTTCCCTATCCTTATCCTGCCACCACTTGTTCACTCAAAAAAGTAAAACATTTGAGAGTTGAAATGTATTACAATCAAAAACTCATAGTAAATACCGAATATAATTATGAAGCTTAAATTTAAAAAAATGAATAAATAAACCTTTAAACATGACGCTATTCTCACGTGTACCCCTACCCTCCTCAACGCCTCCACGCTCCACCCCACCCCATCCCCAACCAGCCCAACTATCCTAAAACATCAGTGAAGATGTTTTATTGTACCCTCAGACCACATAAGCTGAGTAGCATTGACAGTATTTCACCTTGTTTTCAACGTAGCTTACATTTTTCTACTTTTACACCGGAAGTTGCCTTATTGCGCTACTGGTTGCACAATAATGCAACGTTGCCTTATCTGCACTTTGCGCGGACTGATATTATATTATTTCATATCGAATGAAAAAGTGGTGGAGCCATCATACAAAACTTTTCCATTAAAGAATATCTCATTTGTGATTTGTCCTCTCATTTTTAATTAAGGAATCTTTACAATTTGGAAAAGTTTCTGTATGGCGCCACCACTTTTTCATTCGATATGAAATAAAATAGTGTCTAATTTACCTCAATGAGATATCCTTTTTTTGTAAAAATAAGTGAAAAAGTGGTGGCGCCCATGCGGAATGTTATCCTACAATTTTCCCATCATCATAGAATTTACCCTCCTTTCCAGAGGAACTTTGCTGTGCCTCTCAAGAGCGAAGTTCAGGGCCTGATAGTGGATCTTTTACGGGCGACGGATGATCGTATCATAACACAACTTTACTGGAAGATCTTGTACTAGCCTAGCATCCTCTTTGACACAAAAAATTAATATTATGTATTAAATCACACTACATGTAAGTTTCAGCCAGTGCCACAAAAAAAGGTGTTGGTTAAACTGACAAGGACGTCCTGTAATACTAGTAAAATATCTTTTCTCTTTTCTTACCAGATCAGACAACTACGTAGTTTTGAGTAAGACTCTTTAACTTTAAGTGTTATACGACTTGTGATACTGCTTCTAAACCACACCAAAAACCACAGTCACTATGCAAGCCTTTCTTAAGGGAGGAGGGACGTCAAAGCCTGCAGTCAAAGAGAAGGCTGGTGGGAGCGGTGAGAGTACAAAGACAAGAGAGCGCCTCATACCATGGGTGGAAAAATAGTAAGTTATTCCGTGACTGTATCGACAATGTGACCTCTGACATCACTCGAAAACCATAGCATGATTTGCTCGCATGCCGCCCGGGCAAAACCTTTGTGTTTTGGCAGCCAGCTAAAAGAGCTTGCAATCTTACCATGACTGCACTTTGGTTATCCGCAGGCTTGTTCTCTGTGTAGTCTTATTTGTTATTGCCTATTCTTTGTATGTACTGTTTGCCTGGAAACAAATAAATAAATAAATAAATAAAAATACACGTCTTTTTGCCCGTCGAAACATGACTTGGACAGAGTTTTGTCAACAGAGGGCGGTTTAAATGTAAACAGAGGTCACATTGTTTATAGTCACGCTGTGATGATCAAATCTGTTCGTCACATCCCTAAGAATGAAGAGCTATAATAATCATTGTTAAACTTTGGTGACTACTACTGTCATTGAATTCGCAACGTGATTTATAACATTTTAAATGTCGCCCAAGCACAGTTTGTATCCCACAAGTGCTCTTCCAACACAAGACCAACTCACTGGATAGTCTTCTTGCATGTGTCAGTATATAAATATTAACTGGTTCAGGAACTTTGATAAAAAGTACGACCTTGGTCTATTTCCCATGATCAGAAATACCTTAATATTTTCTTTTTCTTCCTCCAATTAGTCGCCCAAAGACGGTTGATGATGTTGCTTATCAAGAGGAAGTTGTAGCGATGCTCAAAAAGTCAATTCAAGGCTCAGACGTAAGTTCAGGGTGTAACCAGACAAAAATTATATCATGATTTGTCTTAAGAGGTTGAACTACACATTGTTGGGTAAGAATAATAGTAAGAAGAACACTTATAGTGCACCGGTATCCACCACAAGTGATGCTCATGTTACGGATATTGAGAGGCAGATTATTCCAAAGTAAAGGACCAGCATGAGAAAAAGCCCTGTCACCCCAATTGTTGTGGGTGTGAGGAACAACCAGTAACTCGACTAGCAACGTGCATGGAGGTATTGTGGCAAGGGTGGCATGTGCGTAAAGTGCTCACTACTGTGGCCCTGATTCGAAGTAGGCCATAATATGAGTAAAGTTGTGCATTGGTTTTCTCCTGTGCCATGAGGGTTTTTCTCTGGACACTCGGGGTTTTCTCTTGAAACATCAAACATGTTAGGCGTTGGCTGTGCTCTGTGGGCATTTGGTACACTGTGACTGGCTGCTAGAGGCTCTCTTGCATGCCTTGGAGCTCCAACATGTTGTAGTCACGTCCTTCGCAATTCAGCTTCTCAGCTGTTCTAATGATTAGCCTCCCCCCAAATTATCATTGCTGTTAAAAGTAATAAACCTACGGAAATTAACTTGGTAAATAATTAATAACATTGGGTTGATCAAAGAAAAATTTACCAGTGTGGGACTTGAATCTGGGACCTCTGGCATGTAAGTCCAGAGGTCACAGTTTCAAGTAATTGCTGCGGTGCCCAGTGATTTTGCTGTGGTGCCCCGTGATTTTGCTGTGGTGCCCCGTGATGTTGCTGTGGTGCCCTCTCTTCAAAGTTCTATTACAAATTGACAAAGAAGGAAAATTGCTGTGCCCCTTCAAGAATTTGTGTGTGTGTATCATACCTTTATACAAAATTTTATTTATTTGGTTGTGTTCCATTTACTTTGTTGTGTTTTTAGTCATGCAAAATCAAGAGTGAGTAAGTTAGAAAGTGTCATTTTACCATTCCCGAGAAATGTTCTTTTTTTATTTCTGAAGTTGCCAAATATGTTGTTCTATGGTCCACCTGGCACAGGAAAGACTTCTACGATCCTAGCTGCATCCAGAGAGTTGTTCGGGTAAGGTTTCTCGGACTGCTTTCTTACATTCATTGCTAGGATTTGAAACTTTGCCTGTTGGAAGGTACACGTTTGGTAATTACTCAAAACAAACATTAACTTAAAAACTGACTTGGTTATGAGCATTGGAGAGCTGTTGATAATAAAAAACATTGTGTGAAACGGCTCCCTCTGAAGTAGCATAGATTTTTTGAAATAGAGGTAATTTCTCACGAAAATAATAAAAGACTACTAGCTAGAAAGCTTTTATTCCCATCTCAAAGCACACAAATTCGTCCAACAAGGGTGTTTTGTCTTTCATCATTTTGTCCCAACTCCAATGACCAAATGAGCTCAAATTTTCACAGGTTTGTTATTTTATGCATATGTTGGGATACACCAAGTGAGAAGACTGGTCTTTGACAATTACCAATAGTGTAACTTCCCTTTAAGGTGACGTTTGTGGTAGCACAATGTGTAAATTTCTTTTGTGTAGTGTTGGTTCTGAAAAGAACTGGTGGTTGACAACTTGACCACCGAATTATAGTCAGAGTTTAACAAGTAAGTTTTGAGAAGGCGTTTAAATTGATCCAGATTTTGTGCGTCTTTGATGTTGCGGGAGAATTTGTTCCAAAGAGTAGGAGAAGACGTAGAAAATGCACGTTTTGGCTTTATGACTTGGTTTAATGAAGCCAATGAACAAGCAAGTAAAAATTGTGATTTGGAGCGTAAATTTCTCGAAGCCTGATGTTTGTGAATAAGGGTGAGTTTCTCCAACGGCCTTTTCTATAATTAAAATTCAAACCCTTTACATAACTTTTATATAAATCCTGCTAATTTTCAGGGACATGTATCGCTCTCGAGTGCTGGAGTTGAACGCATCTGACGAGAGAGGGATCCAAGTGATTCGAGACAAAGTCAAGACATTTGCCCAGCAGACGGCAGGAGGCACCAGGCCAGAGTAAGTCCACATTTCAGGGGTCTGTTACAAGGGAACTAAAGCGCGGTGATTCGGTTTTAAATCATATGTTTAAACACACTGAGGCCTGGTTTGTTATAATTTTATAAAGAACCAGGGGTCGATTTCACAAAGAGTTAGGACTAGTCCCAACTTAGGACTAGTCCTAGGAGATATACATTGGATATATTGCATAGATAGTCCTAAGTTAGGACGAGTAACTGGTCCTAACTCGAGATAAGACTAGTCCTAACTCTTTGTGAAATCCACCCCAGGCCCTTTGTGTTAAAACAAATAGTTTGAAACCCATTCAACATACTTTAACTTTGATTCCCATTCATAATTACCTTTCTGTTAAAGCCATTATACACTTTCGGAACAGAAACAAAAATAAATGTTCACAGATTTACAAAATATTAATAACTTACAGGGTTTACAGAAGGTAATGGTGAACGACTTCTCTTGAAATATTATTCCATGAAATGCTTTACTTTTTGAGAAAACATTAAAACAATAATAAATTCTCGATATCGAGAATTACGGATTTATTTTAAACACATCATGACACGGCTAAACGTGCGCAAACAAGGGTGGGTTTTCCCGTTATTTTCTCCCAACTTCGATGACCGATTGAGCCTAAATTTTCACAGGTTTGTTATTTTATATATAAGTTGTGAAACACGAAGTGTGGGCCTTTGGACAACACTGTTTACCGAAAGTGTCCAATGGCTTTGAATTGTTTTATCTTTTTAAACTGCAAAAGTAGAGAACAAATACGACAGTTTAATCACAATCGACCTTGTCTCTGCACTGTGCATGTGTTGAGTGCTGAGTATCTCCTTGAGCGAAATATGAATGTTGCAAAATCCACAAAAACTATTTCAGCATGGAACGTCAAATGTGTATAATGTAATAACTTTTTTGATTTGTTGTTTACAGCGGACGTCCATGCCCCGCCTTTAAGATTATTATTCTGGATGAAGCCGATTCAATGACAAATGCTGCTCAGGTAGGTTTCTCGTTTATATTAACCGTTCCAGATTACATTGCAGGCCTAGACCCAAGTTCATGACGCTGCTGGCAACAGAACTATGTTGAATATAATTCTAAATAGCTCCCTGATTTGTGTACAAAATCTCCTTGACTTCAAGATGCTAATGTTGGCCGTGTCATGGCCGAGCGGTTAAGAGCACCGGATTCAAGCACTGGTGTTTGATCAGCAGGGTGTGGGTTCGGATGCCGGTCGTGACACTTGCTACATAAAATTGGGGAGGTAGTGCTTTCTGCTCTACCAGCCAGGCTTCGAATTGATGATACCCAAGCCTACATTCGTATGGACTGTAAAAGGGGTAACCCTGTTTCAGCCCTAGGAGTAGATGGCAATGGCCTCTGGAAAAAAATAATTATTGCCCACACCTTGAAGTGGCATTCAGGCCTTGAGTGTCAGGCGTCTTGCATAAAAAAAAAAATATTAAAAAAAGCTCTGTATATAAACAAATATATTTTGTATTACTATACCTCATACATATTCATGACTGAGAGTCAAGTACTCGCTGGTCCATTCATCATCACGTGCCATGTATTAATTTTGCTAATTACCAAGCGCGCACGTGAGTATTTACTCAAGTGGTAACAGCGAATGACAAGTAATAATGTAGCTCCCTGGAAGCTATTCTACTTGTCATGCGCATTACCATTGTGTGACGTCATCCCCGGGCGCTATTCTACTTGTCATGCGCTTTATGATCGTGGTACTGTTGTACAAACGCACGAACATCTCTCAGCGACATTCATCGCATGAACAATATGGTTCATTTTATTTCACAGTCGTAATTTTCCCTTGCTCCAAACAACTGAATTATGTATAAAGTATAGTAAAACAAATAACATGATTTATTTCGGGTGACTAGTCGATATGAGCTCCCCTCAGTATTGGAAGTTGACAAACTAGTTCCCTCGGCTTCGTCTCGGGAACTAGTTTGTCAACTTCCAATACCTTGGGGAGCTAATATCGACTAGTCACCCACAAACCATGTTAAATTTATATATACTCACAGTAATTCACCATTTGACTGCAATTGTCATTTTAATGGTTGTGTGTGTGTGGAAATGTTTTGTTTTGGAATCCACATACATGTATTGGTGTTTTGATCACACAAAGAATATTTATTCTCTATTTTTTTTCTCACTCAGTCCGCCTTGCGTCGTACAATGGAAAAACAATCCAAGAACACAAGATTCTGTCTGATCTGCAATTACGTCAGTAGGTAGGTGAAATGATTGAGAATAGTTGTTAAAATAAAATAGGCTTCATGAATCTTTTATAGATGACTTCTTCCCTAAATTTAAATAATTCCTCTGTGACAGTAATCCTGGTAAAAAAAAAGTCAGCTATCTTAAATTCTTATTGTGACTGCAGGATCATTGAACCTTTGACGTCCCGTTGCTCCAAGTTCCGCTTCAAACCCCTGTCTAAAGACATTCTGAAGAGAAGACTGGAGGAGATTTGTCGGAAAGAAGGGGCCAGGTGTGGAGAGGAGGTAAGGAAATACACAACTTCAAACCGTCTGTTTATGGCAACCCAGGGCCAAATGTTATACAGCTTCCTTATATCTGGGCCCTATTTTATAGAGCTGTTTAACAGCCGATTTTGTGCTTACTGTATGATTTCCATTTCATAGTGCTGCTTTGCTATTGAAGTATACGAAAAGGTTCTTATTGGACTTATGAATCTTTGATACAAATTTTATTTTTAAAGTTTTGGGCTAATGAGCTGGTCAACTTTTTGGCCCCCTTTCTGGTGTGAGTTGTTTTAAACTTCAACGCTGGCTCTGGCTTGGGCTCCACGTACTGTGTAGGTAGTGGAAACGCAGCGAGTATAAATTTCCTATGTATTTTTTTGCTGGAAGCGGTGGTTCGAACATGGGCAGACGGAGTTGGAGTCCAAGCCGAGGCTTGAGAAAGGCCCATGGCATGGGGTAGTAACACCTGGTTCAGACAGGTGCTCCAGTGTCGCACTGAATCAAATAGATTAAGAAGAGCGACCGTAGGTCGACCCAAATAAATTTTGGTTTCAGACAGGCAAACTTAAATGTAACATTTACATTGGCTCGGCTCATGAAAAGGTCAAGGTCTGAAACCAAGGCGGTCCAGAGTTGTTCCGAACGACTGCAACAGTCGATCTTTCGACTTCAAGTGCCTCCAGTTGCTCCTAACTGTTTGAGACGCCAAACTTTTCATGCACTTAATTTGATAATTTGGTTTGACGTGACTCTGGAGTGCCTGTGTGAAACGGGTGTAAGACTGTTTCTCTATCTATGTGATGACAATCAATTGTTTTCATCTCCAGGCAATAGATGCCATCATTAGCACGTCAGAGGGAGACTTGAGGAAAGCCATCACATTCTTGCAGAGTGCAGCAAGACTGAGATCCGATGATAGTATCAGCGTTCAAGACATCTATGAAATCGGAGGGGTATGTAAGATTTTAAACTTTGGAGTTTTAAGAAATAATGGAACAATGAACTAGTCTCCAGATGATCAGAGCATAGGGCCTACTGATTAAAACACGGAGTTGTTACAACTAGGCCTGGGTGACAGGTGAAATTTATTACGCCACTAGCCGCGACTTATTTTTAATTCTCAAGATGCATTGTGACAATGTGTCCCGCAAGCGCAAAATATTAAAATTCAAGCTGAAAGGATGTGTCACTGATGTCGGATTGTGTTTTGTAAGTAAGTTATGTGTGTCATGAGTAGTCGTGAGCGATACAATTGGTTCACCAAACAGGTAGCTGGACTATTTTGTAGCCGTCATGGCAGCACGATTAACCGAGTAATTGAAATACTATAGCTGCGACTCGCACAAAACGCTTAATCTGTAGACAATGTGCTCCTCTAAAAAGCAACAAATTAAGTCAAGTTTTCTTGGATATGTTGTTTATTAAATTTGTGTGTAGGTTGTCCCAGATGAGGTCATTGGGAACTTGATGACGGCCTGTTCAGGAGGGTCCTATGAAAAGCTGGAGAGAACAGTACAAGATCTTCTTAAAGAAGGGTTTGCAGCGACACAAGTCGTCAATCAGGTAAAAATAGTCCATATATAAATGACCTACTCTCTATGATCAGACATTCATGAAAATATCAAGTTTAGTTATTTATGGCTACGTCTTATACTTTTTGTCTTTATACTTCAATGCATCATCATGCATTGAAGTATAAAGGTCCTTAGCAACAACCTTCGTGACAGCCGTTATATCTGCCAATACAATTGACTGGGACAGGCCAAGCTGCGTGGCATGACAAGATATTTTTCGCTCTTCGCTATGGCTTTGGACAAGGCTAAAGTTTAGCAGTAAATTGCAGGAAAATATTTCTCTGGAGGATAGGTACTGGGAAGAACTTGATAATCAGTGATGGCTGTTACAGCCCTCCTATAGTTTGGGATGCGGATGCTGGAATAAAGCCTCCTTACTTTAAACAATCCCTGAAAAGTACAATACATAAACAAATAAATGTTGAAACCGCACTAGCGCTGCCCCCGCACACATCTTGCATTCATGACATTGGAACAAGTCGGCATGCATGCACCATCAAATAATTAAGTCTTATATTATAGCACATTTTGTAATAGCCAGATCAATGCACTCTACATTAGTGCCCTGCCGTCGATTTCACAAAGAGTTAGGACTCGTCTTATCTCGAGTTAGGACAAGTAACTCGTCCTAACTTAGGATTTATCTTAAGGTCTGCATGCTACAGTGCAGGGTTGGGATTCGTCCTATGTCCTAAGATTAGTCTTAAGTTAGGAAGAGTTTTGTGAAATCGACGGTTGGTCATTGGGTCAATAACATTACTGTAATTTTTCTCAGCTCCCTGGTGAGTAAACAATCCAGGGTTGATGGGGTGCTCCAAAGGCTTTTTCATACACAATATCAAACTCCACCCTCGCAGGTGGCCAGTTATACCCCATGGTGAGGAGAAGCAATTATAGTAAAGCATCTTGCTCAAATCACAAGTGTCACGACCGGGATTCGAACCTACACTCCAATTAACCACCAGAACCTGAATTCAATGCTCTAAACCACTCGGCCATGACATTCTCCTTAATATCCTTAAAGACAGTGGACACTATTGGTAATTGTCAAAGACCAGTCTTCACAGTTGGTGTATCTCAACATATACATAAAATAACAAACCTGTGAAAATTTGAGCTCAATTGGTCGTTTAAGTTGCGAGATAATAATGAAAGAAAAAACACCCTCTGTCTCGAAATCAAATTCGTGGAAAATTACTGATTTCTCGAAAACTACGTCACTTCAGAAGGAGCTGTTTCTCACAATGTTTTATACTATCAATCTCTGCCCATTACTCGCACTCAAGAAAGGTTTTATGATGATAATTATTTTGAGTAATTACCAATAGTGTCCACTGCCTTTAATTACTTTTTCCCCTTGCTGTTAGGTGTTTGACATCATCGTCAACAGAGAAGACATGACTGACACTCAGAAGTCTGCCATAACGGAACGTATTGCTATTATCGATAAACGGCTGTGTGATGGTGCTGATGAGTATCTTCAAGTCATGGATATGTTCACACACATCATGGGCCAACTGTGTAATGCCTGATCGTCAGCTAGCCAATCAAATGCCCTGTTACTTCACAATCCAAACTCTAAGCCATTTTCATTGGTAAACTCTGCATTGCTCTGTAAAACAGAACAGTATTGGTCTAGGTAAAGAGTCGGTAAAACAACAAGTTTTTTGGATGTTTGAGAAAACTTTTTCTGTATGCGCAGATAAGTTATCTGCACATACTATCATAATATGGAAGATAAACTTTAAAGGAATACATTGCCTTGGATTGGACGAGTTGGTCTTTGAAAAGCGTTTAAAACAGTTTGTTATAAAATGCATATGATTGGAAAGATGTTTTAAAAGTAGAATACAATGATCCACACAAGCATGTCTCCAAGTTGTGAGGTTTTCCTTTTACCCCATAAATGGTTGACCGTGTTAGTTCGGAAAGCAAAAGGAAAACCACGCAATTTTGACGAATATTTGTGTGGATCATTGTAGTTTCACTTTAAAAATACCTTTCTAACCATATGCATTTTATAACAAACGGTAACAAACGCTTTTTATAGACCAACTCGTCCGATCCATGGCAACGTGTTCCTTTAAGCTTCAAGATGTGTGGTTTCCATTTTTTCGATCATCATATTATAACCTCTAAGATGGCGTCATGTTGATGTCAATGCATAGGTGTTGATTTGCTGATTAAAGGCACTGGAAATCCTTTGGTTATTGTCAAAGACCAGTCTTCTCACTTGGTGTATCTCAACATATGTATGAAATAACAAACCTATGGAAATTTGAACGAAATTGGTCTTTGAAGTTGCAAGAAAAAAAAACACCCCAAAAACACCTTTGTCACACGAGGTTGTGTGCTTTCAGATGCTTGATTTCGAGACCTGAAAATCAAATTCTTAGGTCTCAAAATCAAATTCAAATATTATTTTAGTGGAAAATTGCCTTTCTCAAAAACTATTACTTCAGAGGGAGCCGTTGCTCACAATATTTTATCTCTATTGATCGTTACCAAGTCAGTTTTTATGCCAACAGTGATTACCAATACTGTCCCAGTGCCATTAACAAAGTAATTTTTCTTGTGCTCCCTGTCTGAGATGCGCAATATCTTTTCTGTATAGATTTAAATTTTACTGTTGTCTTCCTCCATATCATTATGTACATGTAACTGATTTTTCAAATAAAAACCTTTGGTAGTTTTTATTTTGTGAAAATAAAGACAAATATCCTACATCAACTGTTGAACCATTGTTTCTTTATCCATGTAATTAATTTGTTAAATGAATGTAAAAGCAGCTTAAATAAAATTAACTGAAGACCAAATTTCTGCAGCAGTTTATCATATTCTGCCTTTTCATTGGTTTAGAGCGCGTCACATAATATGTCTTAGTTTTACTAGACGACGGCCGTGTGATAGTGCATTGGTTTGCCGTGTGATAGTGCATCGGATTGCCGTGCACTAGTCCGAAGACTATCACACGGCGTGCAGTACCGTTGCGTGTACGAGGACGATAAATTAATAGTCTGTAACCATTTCGGATTACATGACACTACATGCAGCACAGTAAAAGTTTTCGCAATCTGTATTCGCGTCGTCCGTGGATTGTAGCATTCAGGTCTGTAACTTAATATTACAGTATTTACAAATGATTGGGGTGTTATAAAACAAATATTAACTGCTTTCACTCGTGCAACATGGTTAAAACTACGACTTCCTCGGTGATCCCCGGAGCGCTCTATTTTTCCCTCGGCGACTCCTATCGGGGGATCACCTCGGGAGTCAGTTTTAACCATAGCACTCGAAGCAGTCAATATTTGTATAACATGACATAGACAAGTGTAGACTACTCCCCCCTCATGTTACAATTGTTCTTCACAACTCTATGCATCAGCAGAAAATATAAATTCAGATCAGTGGAGTGCTTTACTTCTTTATAAATCTTTCAAAAGAAATTTGAAGGCACAAGGAGATTTTGGGAAGATCCAGAGAAAGCACATGCCCACTCTCTGGGTAGCCAGATCCGCTTCAACAAGAATAATCGAGCCTTTTTTCAAAACCCTGGCGCGATTTGAAGCTTGTCCTGAAATTGCACATTTTCTAACCAAAATATTCCGAGGTTACTATAGGTTATTGTCATACACAACTTCGACAGTCAATTGTGAGGCAACCAACTGCAGTGCATGCTGCAGGACCACTTTGGAAACACCGTTTGTCCAACGTTCTTATGATTCCCAGAGAAAAATTAATGTTTGTGAACATAAAAATTTGAATGCCCTTCTTCATGAATATTGCCTGGAACTAGTTGCCTGTGAATAGCCTCATGTGACCTGGCCCGTAGAGTTTAAGCAACCTTATCAAAAGATGTGATAAATTCTTATTGAGGTAGCTTAGCCAATGGTCAACTATTTAAAACAAAGGGGAGGGCAGATCATGATACTTGACAAAAAATTAACAGAGAACAAGGTGTATGTTTTATACATATATAGATTTTAATAAATCTAGACAAAACCACATAGTACAACAAAATGATGAGCATTAACCTAAGGACAACGTACATGAAATGTTTCCCATCGGAAGGGCGCCAAACAAAACATTTTAACATTTCAGGCAGTTTAAAAAAAATTGCCAACAGATGTTTTGATGAGTTTTTAATAACGTGTACATTAATTACTGTTAAAGACAGAGATAAACTAATGTAACAATTAACTAATGTGTAATTGAACAGTTTTGTGAAAATCCACAAATATTTTATACGTACATGTCTTGTGGCCAAAAACTGAATGACCCTCAAAAATATATCATTCAAGAATTTTAACATCAACAAAGTTTTTTCTCCGGACTTGTTTTGCACTATCTCCAGCAATTTAACAAATTCAGTCCAATGTTGTTCTATTTTAATATGATGCGCAGCAATGTCTGGAGTTGAAACCTTCGAGGAAAATAAATTTTTTGTCAAGAAGAAATTTCTTGTGAAAGGTTCAAGATTTGTTGAAGAAAGTCTCCTTTCTAAGCTCTTGTACATACTGCACATAAATCTCAAATTGACTACAGCTTGGCGAGCATTTATCAGTAAAATTCTTTGGCAGTTAAACAATTCCATGTTGCATTAATTCAAATCGGTTACAATATTACAATACAACTTGAGCAAAGGTTGAAGAGTAAGACGCGAAATCTTTAATATAGATTTCAACAAAAAAAGGATTGATTGTTTTTCTTTGATAGTGATCAACTGAAATTATGTTCCAGATTTATGTATGTATGATAAACTAACAAAGCTCACGATAATGCGTGCTTTAAATACTTAAAATATTTATATTATTGTAAATTGTTTACAAATAAACTTAAGGTAGGTACCCCCCCTTCTAGGAAGGGGTGGGGGGAGGCCTTCCCCCGTGGAGATTTGCCTTATCGATTGTATCGCAGTTCGAGAGACTCAATCCAAAACCGATCAAAAAAACGCCAGGTAGGAACTCAACCTGGTATTTCAATGTCACTTGATTCGCTTTGGTCACTATGCTCACATGGCGTAGTTTGGAAGCGGAGTACACATAAAATCATCAGTCGTGAGAGGATCTACCTCAGGCACTGCGAGTAGAGACGATGTAGCGGCAAACTGTCCCACACAAAATATTTAAATCAGATCGGCCACATTCATCGGCATCTCGTCGATCACCGTATGATAAAACTGTTGCAACTCACGCAAAGCTCGCAGGTCATCTGCTGTCACAAAATTGATGGCCACACCCTTACGGCCGAATCGGCCACCACGACCAATCCTGTAAAATACAAACAACAAATTATACAGGGTTTCAGGTGTAATTTATTGGAAAGATTTTTTACAGGAATTATTTTTGGGGGAATTAGTAAACAAATAACCGCGGTGGTCTTCTAAATGTTTTGACCAGCCTCCTTCAGAACAATACATGTCCCAATTTCATAAAGCTGTTCAGCAAGAAAATGCTGCCTGGCAAGTTTCATTGGCAAGTAAAAAAAACCATCTCGGCACCAGCGGCCACAATTAAAATGTTATTGAATGTTGGCTTGTAACCAGTTTCTGCTAAGCAAGATTTGTCTGTACTTAGCAAATTTTTTCTCTTACAGGCTTTTACGACATAGTTCCCATGTATGTAGGTACGCATATTGAGATTGAGGGGAACATGATTAAATCCCCCCATCCCACCCATGATGCATAGCTTGGGATTGATCTCCTTCCGCTGACGACCACAGATGACACTGATACATCACTGCGGTGCTTTATTGGAAGTTGTTTACAACAAAAATAATATCAAAGCTAATAATAAAACTTTACACCAGTCCTCATCCTCCGCAGAAACACAGGTTTAACCCACGGTCAAGAAAATATCATTTGAACAACTGTGTACAAAAAAAAAACTCCAGAAATTTAAGTGTTCAAGTGTTTGTTTGATGGGCATGTTTTTAAATGTTAACAATGCTTGAACAACTTTGGTTTTTGGCAACATCCCAACCCCGCCACAAGTCCCTTCTGTCTGATATGCAGCGTGGGGGGGGGGGGGAACACGACTATGGAAGAAACTATAAATAAATAGTATACTTGCAGTTACAGCCATGTGTAAATCTCTTTCGGGGAGTGCTCTGAAAAGAGCCAGTGTGGTCTCGAAATTTCGAACAGTTTACACTGCTCGTCGTCATGAGATCGGCAAGCAGAGACTACTGTTTGAAATCTCAAGACCAGACACAAGCTTTTCAGAGCCAACACTCCCCAAAAGAGATTTAAACATGATTGTACTCGGAAGTTTACTATTTATCTATAGTTTCTTACTTATCCACACCATGCAAAGCTTCAAACAGCACTAACCTGTGAATGTAGTTCTCCCTGTTAGAGGGAAGGTCATAATTGATGACCAGAGACACCTGCTGGATGTCAATACCTCTAGCCAGCAGGTCAGTAGTGATCAGGACACGGCTAGAGCCTGAACGGAACTCCTTCATGATCACATCACGATCCTTCTGTTCCATGTCTCCGTGCTACAAGAAAACAAAAAATTACAAAATAAACTCTAAGGACAGAAAAGTCTTGCTTCTCCATGAGCAAGATTGCCATTGATTACCTAATGACTCAAGATTCCACTACTTTTGAGTAGAGTATGAAGTGTTTATAGCCCTTTTCACAATGCATCTCTTATCCCAGTGGTTCTTAACCCTACCACATTTTCACACAGTCCTTGCCTTGGTCCCTATTCAACACAGTCCCGGCTGCACGCTTCAACGTTACCCCAAGGTTTAATTGCTTACCCCGACCCCAGAGCAGGGATGGCTATTCCCCCCCCAAGGTATGCCCATTTGTTGGGTAGATCAGGGATAAAGTGATCCACAGGCTGGCCATTATTCACTGTAGTTACCCTCAGGATTTTAGTATGAAAAGGGATTTGCTTAAAAAAAACCATAGAAATTAACATAATCTAAGATAACTGTTCCTTGCATGGTTTACCCTCTCAGTAACTGCCACAGAGTGACTCCAAGAAGACGCAGGAATATGCAAGAATCCCGTCCACACAAATGTTGAAAACATCGGGGACAGGAATTGATCTTCAACGTCGTGGAAGGGGAATGTACCTCACAACCATAGCGGTTCAGCTCCCGTACGCCACACTGGCAGAGCCAAGTGAAGTGTTAAGTCACCTGGATACCATCGTTGGTTTTATTCAAGGAATTTTCTCCCCTAATCCCATACTCAATCATTCAAAGGTTTAAGTTGCATGTTGGACATCCACTCAGCCAAATCATTACCAACCCCATCTTCTGAACATAGTAAGCCCATTTCCACAGAGCTGCTTACACAGAAAATACTGAATTGAAATTGGTAAGCTTCATTTTGTGTTGCTTGGCTACCCTAATGCTGAAGCAACTCTATGAAATAGACCCTTCCCAACATGAAATATGTAAGTTGCACATAGCGCGTGCACACTAACGTTTTGGTTGGCAAAATGAGGGAACATCGCACTGTTTTGTATACGGCTAATGGGTGCACTATGGCGTTTGCCAACCAACAGGGTCTGTACGCACGCGTGAATGTGATTAGCATATTTCAGGGGAATTTGGGCCATCAGTGTTTTAGATAAAAGAACAAGAACAAACAAATATCAAGACTCACCAAGCTGGAGACGGTGAAGTCCTTTTGCTTCATCTTCTCTTGAAGGGCGTCGACTTTCCTTCTAGTATTGCAGAATATTACTGCTTGTGTGATGGTCAGTGTCTCGTACAAGTCACATAGAGTTTCAAACTTCCAGTCCTGAGGAGAGACACAGCATTAACACATAGTTTAGTTGTTGACAATGAACAAATGAGAGTTGATGTTGTGTTCATCAGAACTCATCTAAACCATCAGGCCTCGTACATTGCTCTTGAAGAAGAACATCAATTTTATTGGAATTTTGCAAAGGGCACCAAGCAATTGCTGTTGGAGCAGAAGTTATTTTGAGGCCCGTCTACAACCAAACTGAAGCTCGAGGACAAAAACATTATCTGGTTCCTTTTTCAGTGCAATAAAAACTATCCATCATTACGGTTATTCGATTGAGGGAACATGTCCAAGATGGTTGCAGCATGGTTAAGGCCGGGGACTCGATTTAAATGGTGGTGTAAGAAAGGTCACCAGTGACTTTGACATATCAGCAGGTAGTTATTACTCACCTCCTTTTCTACGTTGACGTAGAACTGCTTGATACCCTCCAGGGTAAGCTCCTCTTTCTTGACGAGGATGCGGATCGGGTTGACCATAAACTTGGTGGTCACTTCCAGTACATCATCTGGCATTGTAGCCGACAACAAAATAACCTGTGGACAAATTAAAGAGACTGTAATAAAAAGTGTCAAGTGTAATACATTAACTTGAACCCCAGTTGAGTCTTAATTCATTGATAACAAATAACTGGTTTGTATTAGACTGATGACAGCACTACTGAAACAACTATTTATGGCTTCAGCTCTTGAGAATTCAAACCCATTCAAATCCACATGAACCAAATTGAGGTTAACAACAATATAGTCTGTCCCCGTTTTTCGGAAATCAATGTTTAATTGACAGTTTTAAGTCAGAGAGCATGACCAAGATGGCAGCATGACAAGCGATTTCTATTCACCTGCAGGTTGTCGTGCTTCAGCTGGGTGAAGACCTCGTAGATTTGATCTTTGAAGCCTCTTGACAACATCTCGTCAGCCTCATCGAGGACAAACATCCTGATGTAGGTTGTATCTGTCAGTACGAATAAATCAATTCGCATGTTACGATCAACTTATTAATAAAGTCTTGAGGGTCAACCAAGAAAAATCACTCGGACATAAATGCTGATTTGTTGCAGCACTGGGCCCAAGTTAGATATAAAAAAGTCTAACAAAATAATAAGAAATGTTCCTTGCATGGTTTACCCTCTCAGTAACTGCCACAGAGTGACTCCAAGAGGACGCAGGAATATGCAAGAATCCCGTCCACACAACTGTTGAAAAAACATCGGGGACAGGAATTGATCTTCAACGTCGTGGAAGGGGAATGTACCTCACAACCATAGCGGTTCAGCTCCCGTACGCCACACTGGCAGAGCCAAGTGAAGTGTTAAGTCACCTGGATACCATCGTTGGTTATGAACTTGACTCTCAAATAAACAGACATGAGCAAGCCCTGTTTTTGTTTTCTTATTACTGAAAGAACAAGAATAAACAAAGGCAGTGAAGAACCACTCACCCAAGGCATTGCGGCCAATCATGTCAAACACACGGCCAGGGGTGCCTACAACAACCTGCACACCATTCTTCAGCTTGGAGATATCGGTGGCCACATTGGTTCCACCGATGCAGGCCATGCAGGAGGCCTTCAGGTAGTCTCCAAGAGCAATGAAGACCTTCTGGATCTAAACATACATAACAAACTCAAATTACCAGACTGATTCAACTACATATACTCTAATGCAGTGTGTATGCTTAAAACAAATAGGCCGTAACCTAATCTAAGATAACTGTTCCTTGCATGGTTTACCCTCTTAGTAACTGCCACAGAGTGACTCCAAGAAGACGCAGGAATATGCAAGAATCCCGTCCACACAAATGCTGAAAAACATCGGGGACAGGAATTGATCTTCAACGTCGTGGAAGGGGAATGTACCTCACAACCATAGCGGTTCAGCTCCCGTACGCCACACTGGCAGAGCCAAGTGAAGTGTTAAGTCACCTGGATACCATCGTTGGTATTAATAAGGTTTCTCCTCCTAAACCCGAACATCATCTCAACTATTCAAAGTGTTTAAGTCGCATGCTGGTTGCCTGCTTATCAAATACACACATGAAATGCTTGTACAACTTGCAGCAACAAAATAAATCAACAGGTCTTGAACTTTGCCCTTGAAGGAGCACAGCATTTTTCCTCTGGCAAAGGCCACTTATTTGAGGGAAAAAAGTAATTTGTATTGGAACTTTGCAAAGGGCATCACAGCAAAAGCACATGGCACCCTGGCAATTAGTTATTACTGTGTGTGCTGTTTAATATTTTGAGGGCTGAATCAAGACATGTCTTATGATAAGGGGGTATGTTTGCGTGGAGGAATCTAAAATCTTAAGAGGGTTGTACCTGTGTGGCCAACTCTCTGGTAGGAGCCAAGACCAGAGCTTGGCAGTTTTCTCTCGATATATCGATCTGGTGAAGGATCGAGATGGCAAAGGTTGCCGTCTTGCCGGTCCCAGATTGGGCCTGAGCAATCACATCTTTGCCTAAAAGAAAAAAATAAACAAATCAATATATTTATGCTTGTCGTTTCCATAACTTTGTAAGGTTGGTAAGTAAGAGCCAGAATACAAACACTGCTTGGTGAAAGAGCTTTTCTACTCAAGTTAGTTCTTAGATTTTTTTTTGTATGAAAAACTCAAATCAATGACCAGTCTTTTGCATTTATTATCTGATGTGGTCTGCACCATATTGAATAAGAAACACAGCAAGCTAGTCTAGATTGTGCACACATAAATGGATACATAGAAAGGAAAGCTAAGCAATAATAAGCAGGATACTAGTCACAGTTGCTACATGTAAAATGGCGTTTAGCTGGTAACCTTTTTCTGTTAGGCATAATTTTGTTGTGCTTAAGCTCAGGTGTACTGGGCTAAGGTGCTAACCCAAGTTTTCTTTAGAATGGTGAGAGAGGTACTTACTTTGACAGCATGGCTTAATAGCAAGCTGCTGAATAGCGGACGGTTTCTCAAAACCATAAGCATAGATACCTCTGAGTAATTCATCAGGTAAGCCCATATCATCAAAGGACTCAATCACCTCCAGGGACTCACTCCCCTGTGGTAAAAAAGAATTTTAGTATTTATGGAAGGGTCATCGTTTTTTTGCCAACAATAGACCTTATGCAAATGATGTCATAGCAGTAGGGCAAAAAAAGACTGGCGATTGTACAAACCTATGCGACCCGCCTACAAATATGTGAATTTTGATTTTTTTGTCATCGTCTTACCTCTATAATGGCAGCTGGATGACATCAATGCATTAAGTCTACCGTAGATAGACAAATTATCAAGAAAGATCCTACAGTTTCAGCTTTAGCGAGCAAGCCTTGAATTTTATCTTTCGAGAGGGGCGGCCATTTTCAATTTTCAATGGGCACTTCCATTTGAAATTGTTTTAAGTCGATGGGAAACTTTTAAAGGGGCACTAGACAAAATACTATGGGCAACAGAGGTAATGGCCTACATGTAATTCAAGGCCAGAAGTTCCAGGACTGATCCCGCTCTAAGGTTGTGACTGGGGCGGGTGGGGCTAGTTAAGAAATATGTGTTCTGAAGGGGAAAGTGTGGGACAAAGACCTGTGGGGGGGGGGGTCAGCCAGGTTACTTACCTCAATATGTTCGTGCACTTCATTGTTACGGTTGGTCTCCTTGGGTTGTTTGGCAAAGTCTCCTGCATTTCCAGAACCAGCGGAAGTTTGCTGAGGTCTACATGAAAACAAAAGGGATTGCATCAAAGCACGAGTATGGAATATTGCGGGGTTAACAATGTGATTTTGCTACGATTTTCACACCCATATTTGGTCAAGTGTCAAGTTTGCACTGATACATTATTGGCGCTTTTTTTTAAGAGAGGTCGATATACATCCACTACCCATAATGCATCAGTGACAAACCAGGAGTGCGTTTCTGCGACCCCAACCAAAGCCGGTTGGTCTAAACAGCATCGTCATTGCGGTCAACCAAACACGGAAAAACGCTCAACCAATGACCAGGGACAATCAGCATTTGTAGTGTAGTGGTAAAACCGAGTAGTTGGGGACTGAATTACGGTAAGAATTTATAATTTTTGAGATTGCGGAGTGGATTTTTTTTCGTTCCCCCCAGACAATGAGATATCAAAGGACACATAGAGCCTAATTTTGGCGAGATTAAAAAAAAAAGAAGAAAAAAAAAGATTTGTGATTCTAAATTTCATTGAACCATCATCGTTTTACGCGTGAGAGATATAAACCTATGAGGTTACACTTACAGAAGACGATAGCGGATGAAACCGAATAGTTCTAGGGGTAGATTGTCTCATAATCCTCCACAGATGTAACCAAAAAAATTGTAGGATATTTTGACTTGTCTATGATAAATTTGGCCTTCTGACATGTCTGATTTATACCAAAAGTCATGACCTACCAAAAATTTTACATTTTCGGAAAAACAATTTGTGAAGTCGTTATCCGATTGAAAGCGAACTTAGTGTGGCTGACCAAAAACAGGAAAAGGAAAGAAAAAAAAATGAAATTGGGGCGAGGGGGAATTGAAATGAAAGCAACAATAAAAAATAAAAAGTTACAGTTGCACAGATCTGGAAAATGCTAGTTTTGCTTGAGTACAGAATTGAAAAATAAAATTAAACACACATTTTGTAACATTCAAAGGTGGACTCCACTGGATGGAAAGGTTTAAACTCATTAACAAATTCTTGCCGTCCATGATCAATGACCAATCCCATTCAGATAGATTTTCTTTACACAACATTTCAATTTTCTTTTCTCTTTTTTTTACCATCAAAATTTTACATATTCGACGCTGTATGTTGATACATGAGAGACAAAGACAACAGCCATAGTTTCCTTTACAGCTAGGTCAAGAGACATGGTTTTTATACGAACAAGGAATGCAATTTCATCATGATAAAGAATCGGGACCATGGTGGTAAGATAAAGAATTTTGTGCAAGAACACGTGCTTCGGATGTGACTGGATAATCTGCCATGCCATGTCGCCATATTTAATGCCATCTTTTTGTCATGAAAACACAGAAAACTCAGAAATTAATACAGTTTTGCTCACAGAAACAAACTCAAAATCAACTTCACTCTTTCTTTCAATGATATGTGTGAAATAAATGAAGAAAAAGCTCACTCTGACACAGAATCTTCGTGCTGTTGATGATCGTTTGACATTCTTCTTGTACGTGCAGCGGGAAAAGGAACGAGCAGAGCGAATGAAGAAATGTGCCAGACGTTTCAGCGTATCCATCCGCTATCCGGAAGTAACACTTTTCAGACTCGGGCAACAACATATATCTTAAAATACATCATTCTTGACAAATAAACATCATCAAGGACTAAAATAAAAAATATAATTGATAAACTGTTTTGTAAGAGGTGAGAAAATATTAAATTTGCCCATAAAAAACTGAAATAAGTTTTATCTGCGGAGTGATGTTTGCCCACTTAACGAGGTGAAAAGGCGCCGGGTGTACATGTGGGTAGAGAGCACATTGCGCAATGCCATGCCACAGAATGTACTTAATGGTATGCAGTGACGTCGTGGTGCGTAATTAGTCCTAGTGCATAATTTGTACGAGGAAATTCTTTTGTTCCGTCATCCCGTTATATAAAAGATCACAACTTCGGAAAAGTAATGTAATAAAATCACGAATTTCACAAAATCGTAACATCAAAAATAAAATGTGTATAAACTCAATTAATCATTTACTCATAATATAATTTCAGATTATTATTTTATGCTGTGATTAGTCATTAGTTTTTAATTTGGTTTATTACTTCATCACTGATATTATTTGCTCCCCTATATTGAAGCTGACCATACCTAAATACTGTGTATAATTAATAATACACGTTCTTATCTTGAAAATAACTTAGGCAATGGCGAACACTTCGACTTCGGTGGGCGTGGCCCACGTTTGCACGTTTGTTACGCGTGGCACTTCACTGCAGCAGCGGGAACATGACAGTGGTGATTGGTGCTTGCAAAAAGTTCCTCGATCGGCCTTGCCTGAAGAATTGTGTGTAGGGCTCTTCCTTGCTCTATGGTAGGGCATACCTTTTCTTTTAAAGGGATTCAGTATCATGTTTGGTAACTGGAACCCATCGTTTGTTCCATGTATGTAGCCTGAAAGTTTCATTCACTGGTTACCAAAACGACACTTGTGTAAAATAAGCAGGCAACCAGTTAACCACTGGGGGCCAAATTTTATAGAGCTGCTTTGCACAAAAATTTCCTTAGCATGAAATTTTTGCCTTGATAAAAAAAAGGATTACCTACCAAATCTCCACTAATTGATTTTCAATGTAAGCAAACAACAGCTGACTACCAGTAACAAGCAATATGCAACACTTGGAAATTTGGTTGGTAATCCTGTTGTTTTTAAGGAAGAAATTTCATGCTAAGCAAAGTTTTGTGCCTTAGCAGCTCTATGAAATTAGGCTTAGCAAAGAGCAACGTTAGAATAGACCGATTGCGCTTCCAATTATGTGATCACGTGACCTAAAGTGGGTATAGAAAACAATGCCACACATTAATTAAGCCACTGTGGGAAGACTCGTACGTGGACCGCAATCTGCTGTATTTCGATAAATTTTAAATAAAAAAGACTTAACCCTTTTTTATAAAGTTGAATGTTGTGACATTGATTGAAATCACACTTGCTGATTGATATATCCAATATACCACTACAAAAGAGAGTACGGCGTAAATTCTGTTGAGCGACGAGAGCTCACGATCACACGCGCCGGGCGTGGATTTTGCGCTGTGCACGGCAGACAGGATGTCGGGCTGCCATAATAGGATCGCGAAGTTGTCCGACTCAAAGCTGACAGCTACCCCTTCTAATCAAATAATTTGAGGGTGGATATAAAGGGATTTGCAGCTTCTTCATGAGATTTTTATTGAAAGTAATGGCAGCAAAATTATTACAATGGGGGCCCATGTAAAAACCACACTTTCCGTGCACAAACACATCAATGACATCGTTTGAACATTCTCGTGGCATTCCTAGTTGGTGGAACTGTGCTTACCTATTAATGGCATTGTTTTAGCCACCGGTAAGGTCTAGTGTTACAAACTCCGGGGTATTCTTCAGTGATTTCGAAACTACTGAACAAAAAATTGCGACAGTAGGCAAAATCATGTCTTTTCAACTCATGTCTTTTCAACTCACGTACATCATACAATACTCCGTGTTACATTTTATTTAGTACCCACACTATATAGGTCACGTACCGCACGACGGAGTGTGATCAGTATATTGTTTTTACGAAGTTATTAGTTCAGCATGTGACTACCGCCAGGATATTTGCATAACGCATTCTGAATTAGCCAATCAGTAGAAGGTTTGTCACTACTGTTGACCAATGGCAAGCCCTAAAACGGTTCACCTCAAATTTCTAGCAGACGACTTTCCTCACTGGTTGTAAAGGGGTCAGTATCCCTTCGCACCAAGAGAAATAGTTTTTTTCTTTCTCTTTTTTTCAAATAAAAAATAAAACAAACATAAAATTTATCCTATTTAAGTTACATTGAGAATACTTTACAAGTAATATATAACCTTTCTTGGACAAAAGGTGATATTTGAAGACATTTTCAGTGACCGCGCGAGGATATACATCCAGTGAACCGCCCTTTGAATACAAAAGCAAAAGTTACTCTTCAACATGTTGCGCTTTTTCAATAGCAGCGAGATTTTGATGCAGCACTGACTCAGCTCAAATTCTGTGAGAATTGTTCACATAATTTTCTTCTCTCAGGTTATTTTTTCGTTTTTATTATTATACATTGACTGGAAAACGTTTGCTGATGGAGCTGGTGTCTTTTTCATCTCAGTGGAGGACAATATTTCCGTAAAAATTTCCACCGAAGACAGTCATTTCTCAAGGGAACCCGTTACCGTGAAATGTTATGGGCGTGCAGGCTCATGTGAACACAGCAGACAATATTTCGGTGAGTTTTCAAAGCGTTTGAAACTGCGAGCGAATCACAAAAATGCCTGAGAAAACCAGAGGAATTGGAGGTATGCCTTGTGTTAGTAATTGCCAAAGGAACACTTTTTTTTATATAAAACTAGGCCTACTTCATATTATGTACCCGTGTTTGTGGTCTAGCTTGGCCGGCACGCGGCCGGCACAACAAAAACTTTAAAAGCTTCCTAATAATTATAATATAACTAATCTAAATCATTGTAAACTTTCATATCCTAAGATACTAAGTAATACTGTAAACTACTCATAATTTGAATATATTTATAAAACTTTGTAAAATGTGTAAGTGTACATTAACTGTACATGTAGGGTAGCAATGAAATAAATGTGTGCAAATACAAATACAAAATCACGACCCTTTGGTCTGTCTTACCTTCTACAACATTTCACCAATTCAATCTGTGTCAGTGCTATAATAATAGCATTATTAGTGTCTAGACATTATTAGTGTCTAGACATGTAAATAGCTTAAGTTAATCCAATTAAACAAACAGAACTTGAGTGCAGTAGTAATAGGCTCACTAATGGAAATTGTATCACTTTAACTATTGTGCGAAACACCTGCCTTATTCAAAATCTGTGTTGACACGGAATAGACGTCATGACCCAAGAATGTGTGAATGCATCTCTTCACCAACAGGTGGAAACATTCAATCATTCAATTGGCTGGAGGATTTTAAAACTGAAAAGAGGACACTAAGAAATAATCCGCCTCTTTCTTGTTCCCCTGATTTAGTGGAAATAAACTAAACTGAACTGAAAGAACATGAAAAAAACAGAGACTTTTGTTTGAAATGGTCAATCGAGAATGAAATGGTGCAAACATCGAAAACACACAGCAACAAGTATAGAACATCCAACATGACAGAACCAAAACAAACACACAACAGACGTAAAATAATAATGTTCAACAACTTAACAAAATAGATAGGTTTTCAATTTGGTAAATAATACCTTCAGTATCATGTTTTTAAAACAATTAGGCCAAATATAAAATTTAGTGTATTTTTTAAAGATTTGTTTTCACATGAATGATAGACCTAGTAGATGGATAAAGTGAAATTGTTTGAGTGAATGGAAGTATGGATGAGTTTAAACATCTTAGAGATTTTGTGTGGAAAGATTCTTATTATTCTGTGTGTTGTTTCTGTTGGCATATTGAGGATTTGTTATCCTCTGTATTGGCTGTATAGTCCCATAAGGACAAGTTAATGTGTTGTGGTAACACTCGCTCTTTGTCTTGTCTCGTATTTTCTGTTGGCCTTATATTGAGGAACCCTTAATCCTCATCACAATTATTGGTCAATATAAAAACTGAAACTGGTCTCTCAGAAGTTGTGTTTACTAATAGTCTCGACTTTTACGTCAAGAAATCCCGGCCATAAAAAAAAATTATCCATGGAGGATATTCAGTGTTAAATTTAAGTGACCCTTCAGTAATAATGTCATTGTTCTTTTTTCAGGAAGCTAAAAAAATTAGTCGAGGTGTGGTCATAGAAGGCCTCACAGTTTGTAAATAATAATAGGAAACTTGGATCGACTCAGTATCACTCACTATTACAGGCCTAGACTAGACCCTGTCTTGTATCTGCCTCGTCTAGTAGCCTTTATTAGAAAACAAAATCATTGAGACGCTTGAAATAATGTTATGACCACTAGTGCATGCCGCATAATGATTGGTTCAAAGCAAAGATCATAGAGCGCCGACGTCGGATCAGGTCGCCGACGATCAGTCAACCAAACAAAAAATAAATTCGCTCCCGCAAAGTTGTCATAGCGCCCTCATGAGAATGTTATGAGGATGTCAAACGGGTGACAAGAAACCGCACCTAATCGCCGAACACAACCAAGGTGTCTGGGTACCCGATATTGACCACCTGCTAATGGATGGAGTTTGACCGTTGGAGTTTGCTTTCGGAAATCACAAAACATTACTCAACCAGGGAAGCAAGAGAGACATCAACAACCAACAACAACAACTCTGAATCATCTGGGACCTTTTTTGCAAACAGGGTCAACAATAATTGGTAAGTGATATGTCTTGTTTTTATCATCGATTACGTTAATGACGTTTTGTTATGCCATACTACGTCATCTATTTCCCGGAATATCTGTGTTTGACCTTCATGTGGATGTCACAAGTGTTGCGTTTGTTTGTTTGTGCGTCCTTACTCTATGGTTTGTGTGATACCAAATATTTAGTGTTACTGTGTGAATGCATTGCGGAATCATGGCGTACGAGTTGTATTATCATGATTATCCAGTTTGGGGGAGTGGTGATGGGGGGGGGGGGGTATTCAACAATAATGTGGGATAACTTTCCGTATGGCGCCACCACTTTTTTTCTACTCATTTTTACAAAAAGGGATATCTCATTGAGGTAAATTAGATATCGAACGAAAAAGTGGTGGCGCCATACGGAAACTTTTCCATAATATGTTTGAAATCAGCATTTTTGTATAAAGCAGTTTGTTTAAGAATAGAATAGAATAATGTTTTATTGTCACTTGTAAAAAAACAAATATTAGTACAGTGAAATTCGTTTTGGTTTTGCGTGTCTAAAAATATTATGTTATGTACAAATACACTAAAAATTATCATTTACAAAAATATATGGAAATATAATATAAACAACTCTGAAAAGTATTACAATATACAGGCGAAATACGAAAGATAAAAATAGTATGATAGAACTAAAATCAGAAATAAACATTAAGTTTTGTAATAAAAGGAAAAGATTCCGTATGGCGCCACCACTTTTTCATTCGATATGAAATAATATAGTATCTAATTTACCTCAACTCAATGAGATATCCCTTTTTGTAAAAATGAGTGAAAAGGTGGTGGCGCCATACGGAAAGTTATCCAAATAAAATATTGCAAGCTAGACGTTACAGCTGTAAAATACGAATTTTAATAAAAAGAGTTTTCTTTATTAATTTTTTAAATTAAAATTAAGGCTTCATTTGTCATAAAATTGCTTTGTAATCTAAATTTATGTTGTTAAAACTCTCATGCCTTTAATTATAATTTGTCATCTATTCATGTGTCTTCTTAAGAGACTCAAGTGATTTAGTGAAATAAACAATTGAAATGAAAGTAATAGTTCTAGGAATCCGGTTACAATCTATTTAAAACCTATAAGTTATTCTCAATTTTACTTTTCATCAGATGCTAATTGTCACTGCTTTAAGTGAAAAATAGCAGCTTCACATTATTTAAAAGTTAAAGGCAGTGGACATTCAAAATAATTATTAGCATAAAAACTTACTTGGTAATGAGCATTGGGGAGAAGTTGATTGTATAAAACATTTTTAGAAATGTATCGAGTTTTTGAGAAAGAAGTAATTTTCCAAGAATTTGATTTAGAGACCTCGGATTTAGAATTTGAGGTCTCGAAATCAAGCATCTGAAAGCACACAACTTCGTGTGACAAGGGTGTTTTTTCTTTCTTTGTTATCTCGCAACTTCGACAACCAATTGAGCTCAAATTTTAATAGGTTTGTTATTTTATACATATGTTAAGATACACCAAGTGAGAAGACTGGTCTTCAACAATTACCAATGTGTCCAGTGCCTTTAAATGACACTTTGATTTCAAAGACCTCACCAGCATTAAAGGCTACGTATTGTACATTTGGTTTTTGGAACCACTCGTTTGTTTTAATCCTGTATAAATTAATACAATTAATAAAACTTTGTTTCAAAAGTTGGTTATGTTTATTGAGATATCGCTGATCGAATGTTTATGCAGGAAGAATAATACCTTTATCGGCACAATTTGAGAATAGTTGCTGACAGTCGCACTTAATTTCTAAGCACATTTCTTCAACGTTAAATACAATTAATAAAACTACATGTGAAATATTCGTTTCAAAAGATGGTTATAAATGGTTTTGAGATATTGCTGATCGAATATTTATGCAGTAAGAATAATACCAGGGCTCAATTTTATAGAGCTGCTTAAGCACAAAATCCTTGCTTAGTAAAATCAGATTACCGACCAAGACTCCACTCAATTGTTATGCTAAGTAAACAACAACTAAATACCAGTCACAGGCAATGCATATATGGCATGAAATTTTGGCCAGTAACATGTGAAAAATAAGCGAGCTATTTTCGTGCTTTAAAAGCAAATTTTTTGCTTATGCAGCTCTATGAAATTGGCCCCTGTACATAGAATAGTTACTGACAGTCACACTTCATTTCTAACAACATTTCTTCAAAGTGAAAGGTTCCCAAAAATGCTTATATCGAAAGCTGCTGTAGGTTTCTAACCAACAGTTTTTTTTGCCATCAATTTTAAGAGCTGATGTCCAAACAAATAGGCCTATCTTCCCTGTAATAATCTGTCAGCATGGAGGTAGAAATAAGTTTGAATCACAGGAGTAACCTTCTGTAATTCATCACAGAACATAATTAAAAAGTACACAAAAAAGTGTTTTTCAAACTTTAGTAGATCTTTGACTTAACTATCGTTTACACCACACTAGCTGTTTACACAGGGCGTTTTGGTTAGCGTTTTTGTTTGTTTTCTATTTGTCATGTTTTGCTTTGTTTGTAATCTAAATTTAGTTGTTAATTATAATTCCTTTAATCATGATGTTTCATTTTTTCTTCTGTTGTTCTGACTGGAAATCAAGTGAGTTGAATCATTGAAATTGAAAGTTAGAGAATTAAATTGCATAGTTCTATTAAATTATTAACATATCAATTCAAAGTCCTCCTCCTTGTTTTTTAAGTCTGAAAAATGGTCTAGCTCCTACTTTATCTTTAGAACCTTATTTATTGCCCCCGGTTTTCCTGCACCCTGTACCTATGTGGTATGGCCAACAAGCATTCACTTTGATTTCAAAATCCTCACCAGCATTAACCATTTGTCAGCAGGGAGGTATAAATCACTTTTAATCCTATGAATTACATTTGGAAGTACATTTTTAGTAGAATACTTTACACTAGCTGTCTGTTAAAGACACTGTACACGTTAGGTAATTACTCAAAATATTAGCATAAAACCTTACTTGGTAACAAGCAACGGAGAGTTGTTGATAAAACATTGTGTTGATAAAACATTGTGAGAAACGACTCCCTCTGAAGTAACATAGTTTTTGAGAAAGAGGTAATTTCTCACCAAATAATAATAAAAGACTTCTGGCCAGAAGCCCTTAACTCCCATCTGGAAAGCACACTATTTTTTTACATCGAGGGTGTTTTTTCTTTTATCATTTTCTTGCAACTTCAATGACCAATTGAGTCAAAATTTTCACATGCTTGTTATTTTGTGCATACGTTGGGATACACCAAGTGAGAATACTGGTCTTTGACAATTACCAAACAAATTCAGCGCCTTTTACACTGTGACAGTGGGTTTGAGTCTAGTTTATTGCTCCATGGTTTGAGTGGTTTGAGTTAGTTCTTGCCAATACTCCACTTTACAAGGACATACCATGATCCACCTCACTGAACAAGAACCATTGTATTTCTGTGTGGTGACTGGACCTTCCACTGTGTGGTTGCATAACCTTTAGGCTTTTAAAGTAGGCTGGCAACTCCCATTGATTGTGTACAGGATACATAGGAGCCCTACTCAATGGTACAATCATGGAATAAACTAGACATAATGTGTACTACCATAGAGTAAGGACAGTACTCAGGCCTGAAACTTCACGGAGGCAATTGAATGTGACTGCCTCCGTGGCCCCTGCTCATTGCCTTGGTGCCCTTGAAATGCTACAGTACAAATTTACAATTCCCTCATAGGGTGCCCTTTACCAAGGAGAAAATGCCTTGGTGCTCTTGCCCTTTCAAAAACGAAGCATACAGGCCTGCATACTCATAGGTCCAGCCTCCCCCCATTGCGGGTATGTGATGATTCAGTATATTGTATGATGTATTGTTTACTTTCTGTGAAGTAAACATGTCAGATGACGTCTGCATTACATTCATACAGGTATTCAGTTATCTTGGAAAGTGTATTCTAATTACCGGCAGACTAATAATAGGAATCAGACCCAGTTGTTGATTTAAACACAATTTACTTCCTTCTAAAAAGCTTGAAACTCTCTATTTTTTTTTACCAGCTGTGTGTTAATAATGAGTGGGAAGAGGACATAGGTACTGCAAGACAAGAAGGAGCTTTGAGTTGAACAGGTAGGCCTAATTTCAACAATTTTTAGGTAAACAGTCTTTTGCTTTATAGTTCTAGAAAACTTAGGGTATGTTGTTGTATTGTTTTAGTTTGATACTTTTATTTGGGGTTGACAGAGAAATTTACTAGAGAGGGACTTGATTCTGGGACCACAAACTTAATGTGCCAGTTCTCTACCAACTGTGCTATCTAGTTGTTTGTTTTTTTGTTTGTTTTTTTGTTTGTTTGTTTGTTTGTTTGTTTGTTTGTTTAGATGATCTTTCCTTTGTTACAAGCATTGGTTTAACGTCTTTGGTTATAAACTGCTTGTAACTATGTAATTACTTGTTGATGTGTATTTCAGTGACTCAATGATTGTTGTAACTTCTGCTTCAACGGACAGAACAAAAGCTCTCAAAAATACATTTTGAATAAAAATATGTGACATAAATAAGTCTCAGAATTTTCCTTAGTCTTCAGATTTTGGTTAAAAAAAATATTAACAAAATTGGGTGGATCAATTAATAGAAAATGACACAACCATCTTAAGATAAAAAGTAACAAAATCTGCAAGGTCATGAAAATGACTTTCCCCAGTAATTCCCCTTCAGAATCCTTTATAATGTTGGACCTTGAATAAAAAACAAACAAAGTATTTGTTGACGGAAAAAGTTGCACAGTAAAACCAGACATGTACTCTTTGTAGAATTCGGTACGCACTTTAGCGGGACGGCCCCATAGCGGGACGGCCCCATTCAGGTTTATTCAAGTGTTAAGGAGCCAATACTATTTTGTTCTGTCTGAGTCATGCCAATGGGCAATCTTAGGTTATTATTACTTTCCCTGGCAACAAAGTTTTGGCTGAATTAGTTCAAGGGATTCACAGGCCTGTATGCTTCGTTTTTGAAAGGGCAAGGGCTCCAAGTTTTCTCCTTGGTAAAGGGCACCCTGATGAGGACATTGTAAATTTCTACTGTATTCAAGGGCACCAAGGCAATGACCAGGGGGCATTAGGCAATCGCCTATTTCAGGCCTGGATTCATTTCATGTCTTTCTCACATAATTTTTTTTTTTTTTTTACAAATGAAGAATGAAGATTTTGCTGAACCAATTTGTTGTGATTAAGATTTATCAGGGGGTACACTGGACTTTATTTGATTCATGTACTTGCTTCCAAAAGACTCTCTTTTAAACTCTTTACAATTAGCTTTACACAAAAAAGGCCCAGGGTTGGTTGAAGTTGTTCATCATTGCCCCTTTAATTGTAGAGTGGAGAGTTGATTGAACTAGGCTAGATTGAACTAGGCTTTGTTAAAGTGGTCGGGGTTGAGTTTTTATAAGCAGTGCGTCATATCACGTTCACAAACACTGTTATATCAGACTTCAACCAGACTGGATGGGAATACTAGAGAAACGGTGTTGAGGAAATAAAAAGTTACTGGAAGTCTTTTGGGGAGTGTTTCTCTGATTTTTAGAACTGAGATTGGAAATTGTGTTTTCAAGTATTGAAGTTTCAATGTTGTTGTCTACGGAAAACTTGGCACAATTCAAGTTAGGGTTACAAAGTTTGGTGTCACAATGAGTGTTGATGTGTTGTGTATGGAGTTATTGAACACAGTGGGTTTTTGACACCTTGTCTATGGATTACGGCAGTACCCTGTTTGTCAATAAACAACTTCTGTAAAGTGCAACTGTTGAAAACTGTGTGTTTGGGACTTCTATGAAGATCAACATTGGATTGGATTTGAAATGGCCAGAATGCGACAAATGTTGTTTGAGAGTATGACAAGAGAGATCTGTAAGTTCATTTTATGTAAAATCTTATTGAACATGTTTAGTTTTAAAAGTTTTTTTCTTCACAGAACTAGGGAAAGTATCTGACTAACGGTGCTTTTAAAATACATACATTGTACATCAATGTGGGTAAAACAAAAATTATTCATAGTATAATTATTACATCACATTGGTTTTCGGAAATGAAAAATCGTTTCTTATGATCTTCTGGGTTAAAGAAACACAGCAACCAACATGTTGAGTATAAATTTTAAATTTTTGGGGGGCATTTGTAAACTAAAATTACTAGCAGTGGTAGCTGAAAAGGTCACTTAACAATGGTTAAAATATAAGCGCATGTAAAATTATAAACAATGTTCATCTGGTTGTAGAGAGTCTGCACGGGAATCCGGAAGTCCTTGGTTCAAATCCAGCTCTAGTAAATTTGTCTTTGTTTATTTGTAAAAAATAAAATAAAATTTATCCAGAAGCTAATCAATCTTTAATAGCCTATCAATCAAGCTAATCTGCATCATCAGTACTTAAAGGAACACTTTACCTTGGATCGGCCGAGTTGGTCTTTGAAAAAGCGTTTTTGTAACCGTTTGTTATAAAATGCATATTGGTTAGAAAGGTGTTTTAAAAGTAGACTACAATGATCCACACACATTTGCCCCGAAATTGCATGGTTTTCCTTTTACTTTGCGAACTAACACGGTCGGCCATTTATGGGAGTCAAAATCTTGACTCCCATAAATGGCCGACCGTGTTTGTCGACGAGGTAAAAGGAAAACCACGCAATTTTGAGTGATACTTGTGTGGATCATTATATTCTACTTTTAAAACATCTCTCAATCATATGTCTTTTAAAACAAACGGTTACAAACGCTTTTCATAGACCAACTCGACTGATCCAAGGCACTGTGTTCCTTTAAGCAGCATGCAGCATAGCTATCTCCCGAAGGCGTTCAGAGCATACTGATCGAAACGTCGAGTTGAAACCAACAGTTCTTTTCAGAACCTCATTTAGAGATTATCATTACATGGTGTTACCGCTAACCTTTATCCTATTTGCAAAGTTTCAAATCCTGCTTATATCAATCTTGTACCAATAATAAAGACTTAGATTGATTTGCCATTCTCAGAGAGATTGTGAGAATGTGTTTAAATCAACTCAAGGACTCTTGGATCAGATGGCCTTCTATGTTTTCCCGAAATCATGAACTTAGGCTGGTGTACACTTTATTTGGTGCAGAATTACCATGAAAGCATGAAATGCAGATTAGTTCATTCCATTGAGAAAGGGTTTCAAACACCCACAAGGTTTTTTCGCTGGATCCAAGGAAAGATTACAACTTGGGGGCCATTGTCATTGTTCTTGTTGGTTGGTTGTCATCAACCTGGTATGTGTGTGTGTGTGAAAAACTTAAACAATGAGTCGTTGCTTTCAGTCTAAACTGTTATCCATGCGCTGTATGTTAGTTTTTTTCACAGTCTTTATGGTACTTTTTGTATAGCACAAAACACAATTTCCACAGATTCACATTGTAACACGTTGAAGATAATGATGGTTGAAAGCTTCCCTTAATAAATTATTTGCATAGGTGCTGTAGTTTTTGAGAAAGTATTAAATAATGTCACAAAATTTCCTTTCCTTTAAAAATACGTTTTACAAGCTAAAATTATTTTTTTGAATTGTTTTACTAATTTCTTAAAATTTACAGCACCTTTTAGCAAGTAATATTTTAAAGGGAAGGTACACTTTTAGTAATTACTCAAAACAAATATTAACTTAAAAACTTACTTGGTAACGAGTATTGGAGAGCTGTTGATAGTATAAAACATTGTGGGAAATGACTCTGTGGACATTGTGTTTTGAATCCTACAAGAAGTACCCATACCCTAAAGAACAAGAAGAGCAACTTTATTCTCCTATCGGTAGTTTGTGAGAAAGAGGTAATTTCTCACTTAAAAAATAAAAGACTTCTAGCTAGACGTCTTTTACAATTTGCTATCTGAAAGCACAAAAATTCGTCCAACAAGGGTGTGTTTTCTTTCATCATTTTCTCGCAACTTCGATGACCGATTGAGCCCAAATTTTCACAGGCCTGTGGACACCAAGTGAGAACACTGGTCTTTGGCAATTACCAAACATGTACAGTGCCTTTAAGGGAGGCTTTCTACCATCATTATCTTCAAACTGTGTGAGTTTAGTGTAAATCTGTGGACATTGTGTTTTGAATCCTACAAGAAGTACCAAGACCCCCTAAAGAACAAGAAGAGCATCTTTATAATGGATTCATTCTCCGATCGGTAGCCAATGAAGTTCTCTAAAAGTGGTGGGGTAATATAATATTATGTTCTCTCAAGGGGTGAAGCATCCTGTGCTGGGACACTGTGATGTTTACTACACTTTGTATTCAAACATTTCTTCAAGGAACTAAAAAATAATTGGTGATAAATATGTTAATCTGCCAAAACTGATGACCATGGATATATGCCTACTATAGGGTTATCTACTTCACCCAGTATGATTAAGTTCCAAGCCTTGTAATTATTAAGCTGACATTTAAGCCGGAACAACCAAGTTTGTCAGGTATAGTAGTATAGGGCTATAAATAAACTTCCTGAGCGTTCACGAAACAGGAGGTAATGTCAGCAATGGTTCCTTCCGCCTTGAGGAGCCTAGAAACCTTGTCTTGCTTAACACTTGCACAATCTCTTCTTCGTAAAGGCACTGGACACTATTGGTAGTTGTCAAAGACCAGTCTTCTCACTCTGTGTATCTCAACATATAACAAACCTGTGAAAATTTGAACTCAATTGTTCATCGAAGTTGAAAGATAATAATGGAAGAAAAAACACCCTTGACACACATATACCAAAGGTGTCCAGTGTCTTTAAAAGGGAAGATTCTTTAATATGTTTGTACTGTTCAAGCACAAGTGAATTAAAGAATTTGGGTACTTTTTGTAACACAAAAATTAGTAGAACTGTGCGAGTTGAATGTAAATCTGTGGACATTGTGTTTTGTGTCCTACAAAAAGTGCCATTTAAAAAAAAAGAAACAAAAAGGAGGTTTGTATTTTATTTATGATTATTATTATTATTTATTTGGCTTCAAAACACATACATATTTGATCAGAGAAGGCTTTCTTTGTAACTTTAAACCCTTTTAGTGCCAAGGTCTGACACGTACATGAACAAGCTATTTTATTTACTCCAACATTGTCATCAATCTGACAAGTACGGAGAGGACATTTTTACTCAAGAAATACTATTGACTTTGGGATGTACCAAGGCGATACAAACTAGCAAGTTCAAAAAAGAAAACTAACTAAATAAAACTGGGTATTTATGGTTCAAAATGCAAAAAAGAATAGGCACTGAAAGAGTAAAAAGGGGTTTTGTGTGTTGTTGATGAAGAAGTTGGTGGGTATGCAGAAGTTTTATTTTTGCAATGGTATGCTGGGTGGTTTCATTTTGTAATAAATGTGTCAAGTTGTAACATCAGACGGAGGGCGGATATGGAAATTAGTGTGGTTCTTTTTATTGAAGTATAGTTTGAACTGTCATTATCATGAGGGAAGAAGGGTATCAGACAGTGATGGTGACATTACAAGGGTATTTACAATGTTATCAATGTAGAATGGAACTGTCATAAAAAAGGCTGATAAAAATGGTTCAATATTGACATAATGATTGTAAATCAGTGTTGTTATGGGGTGTAAACTTGTTGCAATGACCGCAATACTGAAACAGGATCCAGTAAAACAAACACATGTAGAACTGAAGTCATCATTTGCATGAATCAATCACAAACGTCCTTATATTATGGACTGTGAAGAGGTTAACCCTGTTTCAGCCCCAGTACGTTGATTTAGTGACAGTTGATTTCTCACTAGTCATGAGTAGTCCTCAGCTAAAAGTGGTCAGAAATCGATCAGAAATTTGTAAAAAAAAAATCAAATATTGATATTGCTTGTGTCATACCAACTAAAGACTGTGGAATTATTGCTCAAATCGAAAAACAGTAAAACAACTGGAGCTAATACTACATTTGTCTATGAAATCAAATATTTTTTTCCCCTTGCTAACCTGTGAAATTCACGTACACTTAAAGCAAATTTTTCTGCTATAATGAAGTTACCACAACGATTTTTTTTCTATGTCTGTTAATGGCTATACATTGCTTAAAATATGAAACATGCTACAGTTACATGTAGTTTCTTTAAAATCAGATTTTCAGCTATATAACAATGCTACCCTTTGAAATAATATTTGCACATGTTAGTTTAATTGTGTACTAGGTTCTACATTTGTTGATGATTTAAACGATCAACCAGTTCTACAAACCAACGGTACACTATGGTTTTAAACATTCAACAGGTTATCCCAAAATACCAGTCCTTCAAAGAAAAGGAAATCAGTCTGCCAAAAAATAAAAATTAGTAAGGAAATGAATTATGCAGACCTTCATGCTTTTAAAATGGTTTTATCAGATGTTGTGGAAAAAGCTCAACGGCAATTCCATGGTCAGTCGCAAAACACTTTTCTGTGTAATTTTTTTATCTTGGTGCTAGTAGTTCTACGTATGTGAGATATTCTTTCCCAAGTTTATAGACTGATTTGTTCTTGACGCCCCATGGCTTTGTATTGATGAAATTAGAAATGTTGTGGGCTTTGTTGTTTGGATGTTATAACGTTGTAAAAAGCGGTCAGTCGCATTACACAAAAAGGACACAGTAAAAAAAAAAAAGTCACATATCAAAAGCTTCCTCTAGCAAAAAAAAATTGCAAAGGCCCTATCCAATACTTATTAATGGTCAGCAACTTGAGCTTGGCAAAACATTGGTCAGTCGCATTACAGTCAGTCGCATTACAGTTTGTCCAATTATTTGTTTGCATCATGGAACTACCCCCATGCCTTTTACATGTATCAGTTCTATAGAACAGAAGCTGCCATAACATGTATCTAGACACAACACCCACAAATTTGCTGTTGCAGCAAAGACCTCAAAGGGTATTTTTTGTGGATTTTCTGCATGAAGTCAATAAACCGTGCCCAGTGGGTGGCCATTTTGTTCAAATTCAGTGGCTTGGAACAGAGTTTTCTGAGGAAAGATAATCAGCTGTGAACTAAATGTCTATGCACCCCTTGCAAATGTTATGGAGTAACACCTCAATTGCAATTTGTATCGCTGCCTTAATAACTGAACCTTTAGAGCATTTTTACAGAACACACCTTTTTAAACATCCAATTAGATATTGATTTAAACAATCTTTGTGTAAACAATTTGTATTATTATTTTTATATCAAATAATTAAGAAACTCTATGGTTAAAATTCAAATGATTTGGGTTAAACAAAGAAAAACTTGACTAGAACTGGATTTGAACCAAGAACCTGCTAATTATAGGTGCTCGACCAACTGAGCTATTTAGCCATTATATGTTGGTTGTCTCCCTATTTTGTCAATATCTAGGGTTGCCAGTCAGAAGCCAAGCGGTTAAAATCCCTCGATCCACTAAGTGAAAGTAGTAGTCGAGGCGGATTTCCTACCTTCCGTCAATATAGTAGTTAATAAGCAGGACAGTTCTTTTTTTAGAACTGATGAGAAGTCTCCCACAGTCAGAATAAAACTAATCCACGGCAGTCCTTGCAGTTAGCAAGAAATATTCTCAAATGAACATAACATACCCATTGGGTAGATATACAAAAACATGGTGTTACCGCAAATATACAAAGAAATAATAATAATGAATATTAATTTTGGTTTTACCCATATACACCGATGTGTGTTAGCACTGTATACTTTCCCAAGCTGTGTGAACAAAAATCACAAGACACTACTCTAGAATTGCAAAGGTTGTGGGCTTGAATCCCACCCGAATAATATGCCTGGATATTTTTCACAGAGCTCGGGAAAATACTGAGTATACAGTGCTTACACTAATTGATGTACAATGTATATGGGTAAAACGGAAATTAAGGTATTCTTTATCCCGATGCAAATTTCCATCTATTAAATAGTAATGAAGTTTTGATTTTCTTCTCCTCATTCTCCAGTGCTAGCCAATACATCGTCTAAGACAATGGAGATAGACCAGTCCACCTTTGATGCTATGCCTCGGACACAACGTCTGAAGCTTGCCAAGAAGGTCCGACAAGAGCAACTAAGGAAGTACTACGCCAGAGAGCGAGAAAACCAGAATAAAGAGAACGAAGACCAGCCCCGCTCCCCCAATAAGAAGGGTACGAGGGTGAACTTTGGCCTTGCGTATCAGCTCAGAGATGCAATCACAAGGTTCGATGTGAGAGAAGGTGAGTTTGAAGAAGAACATTGTTGGTAGCAATTTTCATCCTTTTGAGACCATACAGGCAGCAGACGTCTTTTTCCAAATCCCAGCAGCAGTGGCAATCGGCTGCAAGACTTGACCTACGTCAATTCTAACACAAAAAACAAAGTCCTGACCTGAATTAACCCTTTTCCAACATTTCTCTTCCGAACACATTATCTAGCCTATATGATGTGTGTTTCATTTTATTTTCAGGAAATTTTTGTTTAAAAGAAAAAGCATACTTAATTGATGATGATAAAACAGAGATTATTGGTATTTATAGGCTAATGATACACAATCTGACATTATATAAAAATAACAAGTCATTTGGGACTATCAATGGGAGACTTTCTGGGACGATAGAGGGCAGCAGACTTACCGGGTAAATCCATTGTTCTCAGAATTATGCGCATGTTCAGAACTACGTAAACAATGGAAATTTACCCGGTATGTCTGCTGCCACCTAGCGTTGGAAAGTCTCCAATTAGGCCTATGCCCCAAAACAGGTAGTTTCAGGGTTAAACTACAAAACAAAAAACATAGAGCCCTTTTTGATGATCATCCCACGGCCTATATCACACCCTACGAATGTCTCAAAGAGCTCATTATTGCCTCAGCTGATATGCAAAGCTATGTTTGATTTATAAGTGTAAAATGTAAGACCCTTGTAAGGGTTTCAAGGTGCTGCTGTGCATTTTTCAGCCAACCATGCCACAAGCACTTGAGCAAACTTCTTCTCTAGATAAGTGCACTGGGCCATTTACATGTATTGCACATAATAATAATTATATATCACGTGGGACCTGCAGCCGATTTCACAAAACGCTAGGATTAATCCTATCTCGCGTTAGGACGAGTAACTCGTCCTAACTTAGGACGGGTTCAATGTGTCCTACGCCTTTGGATACGGAACTTAACTCATCCTAAGTCCTAAGAATAATCCTAAGTTAGGAAGAGTTTGGTGAAATCGACGGCTGGAGAACTAAAGGTTGATTGTGTTGTTCAAGGACACACGTGCCATGACCGGGAACTGAACCCACACACTCTGGCAATTTCAGAACTTGTGTCTGGGTTGCTAGACCGCACGGCCATGACACGCAAGAAGGACAAGACGGTCTCTGAAGAGTAAAGGAAATGAAACATGGAATTAAAAATAGAATGGTGTCTGACGAAACCAACATTAATTGAAATCATCAGGGGTCAGGGAATCTGTGGCCTTAGGGCCCCCTACCCCTAATTGATGTCAGTGCCCTCCTGGTGCCCCCCCCACCCCTCCCCCAATTTGGAACGTGGACTTTTAGGACTAAACATTTCCTGAGTTTAAATGTGATATTTTTTTTTTTTTTACTGTTCACTGTTTACACACTGACAATGTATTTGTTTTTTACACTAATGCCAGATTATGTAACTAAATAACTGAAAAATACTTATTTATAAAGATTGTGCTGAGAATAAAAAGGTAAACAGAAACTTGCACAGAAGTGCCCCGTGTAAAGGTGCACGCCCCTCGTAAAGGTGCACGCCCCTTGTGCCCCCCCCCCTTAAATGTTATCCTAGTTATGACACCTAGGGAAGCTATCAATCTAGTGGAAATTCATTTTCACAGTTTTCTTCTCACGCTTAACTATTTTGATTGGCCAATACGTACCAATACGTACTTCTGATTGGCAGCCAATAGGGATCTCTGATTGGCAGTTCGGCATGCTGATTAACACCATTTTCCAATCTTTAAAATCTTTGGACAAAATTATTTTTAAACATTGAGCTTGTTTGTCGAGGCAGGTGGTTTGCCAATGAATCACCCAAGTCATGTGATGTTTCCTGTTCGTCATTCGGATTAAGTGCTATCGGGAATCCCATGACGTGATCAATGTTTGCTTGGCCTTAGCATGTTGTACACGTGTATCCCACTAGATCTTGCGACCTTTGTGCGTCCGGGGGAAAATCACAAGACAAGCATGCCAGAGTCCAATTTGATAAAGTTGGAAGAAACTATAAATAAATAGTAAGATATTCAGCCTTGGGGGGGGGGGGTAATATGGGACGTTTGATATCTACAATATCTTACCTGTGAATAGGTAGAAACTATAAATAAATAGTACACTCCCAGGATGGGTACACTCAATGTGTATCTCTTTTGTGAGAGTGTTGGCTCTGAAAGGGTTAGTATGGTTTCGAACAGTATACTCTGCTCGTCTTCAAACAATACTTGATAAAGTTTGTCAGTCCAAAAACATGCTTGGCACTGAAAAACATTGCTAAGCAGAAACAGGTTCCCAACCAAAACTGCCATGTTAATCGTGTTGTAATGACTGGTGCCCCGTCATTATTGTGCTTAGCATGTGTGTGTGTGTGCTTAACAGCTTTATGAAATTTTGCCATGTGCCTATTGGTTTCATACAGTTATTTACACAGATGACGTTATCAGTTTGCGATGTTTGGCTCGCTAAGTCTTAATGGTAGTACAGTAGGCCATATTTCTGTTACCATACATAACTCATGAGTATTGACAGGACATGAGAATGTACAATGTAGTGTAGTGTATTAGTCTTTTGTAGTTTTGTGCTTTTTATAGTCTGTCATGTCCTGTCACTTTCTTTTGTTTGTGCGGGGCTGCATACCTGCGGTTAATAGTGGTCCATTCTACTTTTGCAGCTTCTGACCCACACAGCCGTTACTTTTGTTTTGGTTTTTGCGCTTAAGTTTGTCCTCGGTTAGTTGTTGTATTAATGTTGTATTGGCCCTTTTATGATGTTGATTGGTGTATTTCTTGTGTTTGCTTTCAATGTTGTTTGTACATATTTATTATTTTGTGCTGTTAAATATATTTGTGTACTTTTTGCGTTGTTTTGGTCAAATAAATAATAACAATGATGATAACAGCCTTTGCTCCGCTCCTCTCTTGTACATATGTAGTTAATTCCTAGTTATTAATTTTTTATTTGCTTTAAGATGATATTGTTTCTGTATAATTTAATGCACTTTAGATTTGTTACATTTCTACTGTTAAATTCTCACAATTGTTCTTTTTTTTCAACAAGGATATGGAATAAATGTTTTATTGAAATAATGACAGTGTGTCAGTAGAAATATACTCTGGAATAGTTGATTTGACACATACATGGTTGGTCATCACTCTTGGAATTAATGGCAATAAAAACTTGGTTTTTGAAGCCTACATCAGAAGTTTTGGATAGTATAAAGCATTTTGAGAAACATTTCACTTCAAGTTATGTGAATACGTAAAAAATTCATTAGTTTTTATGCCCCAAAATTTTAATCTGAGAAATGTTATTATCGAATACGTTTCTCAGATTGAGCATTTCTATAAGGGATTATTCTTCCTGCATGGACATACTCGTCCAGGTTTTTGGTGATCTCAAAACGTGACCAATGTGTTTTCATAAGTTAGTTTTAATAATGGTTGAATCAATCAAAAACCAAAGGTATATAGGGGCCTGCTTTGCCTTTAAAGGCAGTGGACACTATTGGTAATTACTCAAAATAATTATTAGCATTAAACCTTTCTTGGTGACGAGTAATGGGGAGAGGTTGATGGTATAAAACATCCCATGATAACCTGCAAAACATACATGTACCCCCATTCTGCCCTTGTCATCCCATCAAAAGCAAACCTTTTAAGGGACATTGTGATTTACTGATTACCATGTAAGTTTAAGATTGTTACATTGTTTTATTTGTCAACAGTCTTAGCATTGTTAAGCCAGGGAGCGGACCCAAACACATCGTCTGAGAGTGGTGTCACCGTACTGCATCAGGTAAGTTAGACAGATATTGCCACGGGAACAGATATGAATACCTCTAGAATGTTAAGCGCTCTACTACAATGCATGAGGTTAAAAGATCACTTAAGAAAACAGCAACTGGGCAATAAGAACAATTAAATAAAAAGAAAAACTCAACAAAAATAACACTTTCAAAAGAACGAACAACTCAACAAAAAAGCTGAACAAGAAGGATTGAACAAAAAGAACAAACCAGAAAAAACCCCCAATTCAACTAGAAGAAAATTCAACAAAGAATAAAAAGAATGATTTTAAATGATAGGAAGGAATAGAACTAGTCTTATCTCCTATATCTCCTAGGACTAGTCCTTAGCAAGAACTAGTCCTTACTCTTTGTGAATTCGACCCCAGATCGTTGTAAGAAAAGGAACAATTTCAGCAAAACAAACAATTAAAAAAATTAATTTAGTTTGTAGGAATCTATTGCATAGATTAAAAATGTGCAAAAATATTGTTTTTGATTAATTTGAGATGCTTTTTTCAATAAAACCTGTTAGGTTTAATAATCAACAATTTACAAAGTATTAATTTGTCTTTTCTGTTCATCCTTATTTGGTTACCAGTGTTGTCTAGATGACAACCTAGCAGCAGCAGAGATACTCGTATCCCGTGGGGCCAATGTCAACGCACAGGATGATGACTGGTGGTCACCACTTCATGCAAGCTGTGCATGTGACTATTCAGAAATCACACAGTTACTCCTAAATGTAAGTCTGGTACTCCGCATTCTGATCCATTTGTAGGAAGGTATTACATTCTGGAAAGTGAGTAAGGCACCATAGACCTTTCAGTAATATACCTATTGCACATGCACTATTGAACGAGGTGCTTGCTGGTCCAGCAGCTCGACCAGCAGGCACCTCATTCCAAGCCTAACTAGCGGGTACCGAGTATTTGCGAGAAGGTCTATAGTTTTAGTTTTATTAGACTTCACACTGGCATAAAAATATAAATATACAAATCGATACATAAAGAAACAAAGAATCAAAATAGCTAGAAAATACCAAGCCAGTGAGTGGCGAGGAGGAACAGGTGACCAGCACCTCTACAAAACCGTCCGGCCACAAAGAATGTCCCTGAAACCCACCCACAGTTAAAAACCACTCATCCCACTGTTAAAAAAAAAGAGAGAAAAAAAAAGGGGCGTTTGAAGGCGGGACTGACAATTACAGACGAAATCGGGCAGTGATCTACCGTTGATTTAGACCTTCTTGCAAATACTTATTGCGCAAGCGCTAACTGTAGAATTAGGTGCATGCTGGTCTAGCTAGCGATCAAACTTGATCACTAGCTAGACCAGCATGCACCTCAGTCCACGCCTAATGAGACTTGACCAAAGCTCGCTACAGCTACCTTAAAGTTTTGGTATAGTCACTGCCAGCTTTTTGTGCCCAAGCAACTCCAAGAAATCAAAGGTAGATCACTGCCCAACGTCTTCCTGTTTATTCTTAGAAAAAATACACTTGTCTAAAGCTTTTTGTACAGGTACATGTAGCTGCCTGTAAGTTTTGGGGAAGTCCCTACCAGCTTTTTGTGTCCAGAAATTCAAAGAAATCAAAATTAGATCACTGCCCAAGTACCTTCCTGTTGCATTTATAAAACTTAGACTTGTCAAAATGTATTCCTGTTTCATCCTTTAAAACATAGACTTTTCCAAATCTTGCTATAGCTACCTGTAAGTTCGGGGAATCCCTTTCTAGCTTTTTGTGTCCAGAAATTCAAAGAAATCAAAATTAGATCACTGCCCAAGTGCCTTCCTGTTGCATCCTTCCTATAAAACATAGACTTGCAAAAATGTTTTCCTATTTCATCCTATAAAACATAGACTTGTCCAAAGCTCTCTATAGCTACCTGTAAGTTTTGGGGAAGTCCCCGACAGCTTTATGTGCCCAGCCACTGGCAACTTAAAGAAATTAATAGTATCATGTCTTTTTGTTTCATCCTATAAAACAGAGACTTGTCCAAAGCTCATTATTGTTTAGGGATCCAATATACTGTAGATCACTGCCCAAACGCCTTTTTGTTTCATTCAATAAAACATAGACTTGTCCAAAGCTCGCTGTAGCTACCTGTAAGTTTTGGGGAAGTCCCTGCCAGTTTTGTGTGCCCAAGCAACTCAAATCAATCAAGAGTAGATCACTGCCCAAACCTCTTCCTGTATATTCTATAAGACTTGCCCAAAGCTCGCTGTAGCTATCTACCTGTAAGGTCGGGGAGGTCCCACAAGCTTTGTGTGCCTTTTTGATCTGTAGGTGGCCGCAGACTTATTAGGTAACTTTTCATTGTTTTCTTTGTTTTGAGCATGATAACATTTCCAAGAACACTGGATTTACCTGGTAAATCTGCTGCCACCTAGTGACCCAAAAGTCTTTAAAAGAAATCCGAAGTAGATCACTGCCTAAACCTCTTTCTGTGTCATCCTATAAAACATAGACTTGTCCTAAGCTAGACTTGTCGAAAGCACTCTATTATACCTGTAAGTCATTTCCTTGATCATCCCCCTTTCTTCCCCCTCTCTCGAATCAAGTTATAAATCTAGGATTTTGATTGTATTCCTCGTGACAGAACCATGCTGATGTGACGCTTTTAGACATCGACGGTAACGTACCCCTAGATCACGCGACGGAAGGAAGTGAGGCCAGATTAGTAATGGAGCAGTACATGGAGCAAGTCGGTAAGTAAAAGTTTGTCTGTCTTTGGGAACCCCTAACCAACCCGTAGGGCTGTGTCATACTTGAAATTATGGTTTAAAATCCAAGATTTTTTAATCTTGGATTTTAAACCATAATTTTAAACCTTTAAAGGACTAGTCAAACTTCTTGCGAGCTTGTAAAAAGTAGTTAACCAGGTCGATGAGGTACTGAAGCAAGAAACTTTGAATGGGTTTAGTCATTTGACTCTATCATTATTGTATATTTGGGTTGCGGTAACACCATGTATGTATCTACTTGCTGGGTATGAGAACTTGTCTTGCTTTATGTTCTACTGCCGCAGAGTAGATTTTTTGGAATTCGGGAGATTTCTCTACTGCTACGAAGTAGATTTTTTCAGAGATAAGGGGACTTCGCAGTTCTGAAAAGAACTGCTTACTAACTACTACCTGGACGGAAGGTAATCAGCCAGGTGTACTTTCGCAAAAAAATCGAGGGGACTTCTCGTTATTAACTTCACTTCCCCAGAGTGAGTTATGGTCTTAATTTTTCATCTAGCGTGCTCTAGGCGTGGTCATGAGACGATTATTATTGTAAGACAAAGTCTGTTTTTTTTATTAAAGAAATCATTGTTTGACTTGTAGGGATGGATTACAGTACGTTAAAGGGAGTGAAACACCGAGAGGCAGACAGGATGTTATCGGATGTCAAGGAGTTTTTATTGACTGGAGGGAATGTTAACACTGCTAACGACAGAAACACATCACTGGTAAAATGAAACCTTTATTTAGAAAACCTTGGCTCAATGGCAGATCTATAGTTGAATGAAAATCTCCCTCATTATAGAAGCTTTGAATCTATAATGTTGAATGTAGTTATAAATATCTCCCTGCTAAAAAAAAAAGCTCTCCTCTCCCAGTATCTGACATATGTTCTCATTTTCTCATTTGGCTATTGCTCAGTAGTCAGCAATTGCTTTCATTTATCTTCATTACTTAACTTATTATTATTATTTGTATTACTGTCATTGTTGTTATTATTATTATTGAGAGCCTAAGCACAAAGCACAAATTAATTTTGCAATCCACCCTCTCCAAGACAGCCGCAATGCTTTAAGGAGAGTAAAACAATTAAAATTTCAAGATTAAAGATTATTATACGATCATTGTTATCTTCATCGGTTCTGTCTTTGTTCTACCTGTCTGTCCGTACTTTCTTGTATCTCAACACAAACCTTGGCTTCTAGAAGATGCTTTTATAGTTTATTTAGTTTGCTGCCTTTTTTAAAATTAATATTTTCGCTATGTATTGTTTGGGAGTTTTAATTGAATTGAAATGTCGGACAAAATCTTCCTGATTGCAAGATGCAAATGTTTGGTTTGTAATTTGTACTTGTATGTTGCATTGTTACATGTATGTGTAAACTTTAGCATTGCAAAAAAGAAAAAGAAAAAAAGATGCACATGTTGGTGTCTCTGCAGATATGTAAATAGTTTTGGGAATAAAAGGCAAATTATTTTGTTCTTTTTAGCTTCATATAGCAGCGGCCAACAACTACCGTGAGGTCGCTAAGTATCTCTTAGATCGCAATGCGGAGATCGACATCATGGACGATGAGTTAATGACTCCACTGCACATTGCGGCCAGATTCGGCCATACTAAGATGGTCAAACTATTGACCAGAAGAAACGCTAACCCTAAGATTGCCAACATTAATGAAGAGACGCCACAAGGTTTGTATATAGTTTGGCAGGGATTGTCAGAAACTTGTGTCCGCACCAATGGCTACATTGTCACTGATGTCTATAGCTTAGGGATGAACAATGGCAGCCTTGTACATGGTATTAGACTTGTTGACGTTTGACATGTATTTTTTCCTTACTTATTTATTTAATTCCAGGCAGCACAAATACTGTATACATACAAAGAACTAACAATGTAAGTAGGATTACAGAGAACAAGCCTGCTCAAATGGCGCAACAAGAATTTATGATACTAGAACTGTTTGACAATTTTTTTTTTATGTGGTAAATACTTAAACTTTTCCTAAGAAATGAAGCAGTGTAAGACCATGATCTTTGATCAAAAATGGAAAAAACTCTAGTAGTTGATAGCAATGACTGTTGAGATGACCGTAAAGTCCGAGTAGGGGAATGATGGCAAACAAGTTCAGGGCCCAATTTCATGGCTCTGCTTACCGCCGAAATCTGCGCTTATGATCGCGATTCCCCGCTTACATGCAAGCGCCGAATTTCTGCGCTAGCCTTGTAAGCGTAGAATGCCTAGTAACGTAGAGTACGCACGCGCAGAAGCCCAAATTCGCCGCTAACCCTTGAAATACGCTTGCCGTAGGCACAGAATTCCCTGCTTCCGTAAGCGCCGATTCTGTACGGTAAGCAGAGCCATGAAATTGGGCCCAGATTGTCACTCCGGGTTTTGTTTTCTTCTCAACTCAGACATCGCTGCTACAGAACTTATTCAGCAGATGCTGAAGACTGCCATGCAGGAGTACTTACCAAACCGCATCAAGCCGGTCAGTCCCAATGATGAGGAGATTTACGAGGAACTCCCAGAGTCTAAGGGAGTCGTCAGAATCAACAGCAAGAACCTGTAAGTAGGCTTATGTTGTTAGGCTTTTTTATGCCCTGCCGGCAAAGCCAGCCGAAGGGGCATATAGTGTTTGCCTTGTCCTTCTGTGTGTGTGTATGTGTGTGTGCACATCATCCTTGTCCGAGCGATATTTCAAGAAGGACTTTGCGAATCATCTCCAAACTTGGTTTGTGGATTGGTCATGGGATCCCTCAGAAGACTATTGTTTTTGGACCCCCTCAGATAAATATTAAGTTCATTATGGCTAAAACAAAACAAAAGTTGTCCGAGCTATAACTCCAAAAGGACTTGCCGTATCAACTCCAAACTTGGTCGTGGATTGGTCGTGGGATCCCCCAGAAGCCTATTGTTTTTGGACCCCCTCAGATAAATATTAAGCTCATTATGGCTAAAACAAAACAAAAAGTTGTCCAAGCAATAACTTGAAAAGGACTTGCCGTATTAACTCCAAACTTGGTTTGTGGATTAGTCATGGGATCCCCCAGAAGCCTATTGTTTTTGGACCCCCTCAGATAAATATTAAGCTCATTATGGCTAAAACAAAACAAAAGTTGTCCGAGCAATAACTTGAAAAGGACTTGCCGTATTAACTCCAAACTTGGTTTGTGGATTAGTCATGGGATCCCCCAGAAGCCTATTGTTTTTGGACCCCCTCAGATAAATATTAAGCTCATTATGGCTAAAACAAAACAAAAGTTGTCCGAGCAATAACTTGAAAAGGACTTGCCGTATTAACTCCAAACTTGGTTTGTGGATTAGTCATGGGATCCCCCAGAAGCCTATTGTTTTTGGACCCCCTCAGATAAATAATAAGCTCATTATGGCTAAAACAAAACAAAAGTTGTCCGAGCAATAACTTGAAAAGCACTTGCCGTATTAACTCCAAACTTGGTTTGTGGATTAGTCATGGGATCCCCCAGAAGCCTATTGTTTTTGGACCCCCTCAGATAAATATTAAGCTCATTATGGCTAAAACAAAACAAAAAGTTGTCCAAGAAATAACTTGAAAAGGACTTGCCGTATTAACTCCAAACTTGGTTGTGGATTAGTCATGGGATCCCTCGGAAGCCTATTGTTTTGGGATCCCCTCAGAGGCTATCAACCCAAATCAACTACCACCACGGGCAAGTTGGACTCACTTTGTCACTTTGAAAGAAGGTGTTGGTTGAGTCCGATACCCATTTAGTACACCTAAGATCTTCCTCTTTTTTTGAATGAAAAATCGCCTAATGTCACTAGGCTGGGCGGCTACATGTACTTCATTTATTGCTTTGTAAAAATTTTGGGAAGGTAGTGCATACTCCTGCTCTATCAGCCTGGCTCCTGGATGATACCCATGCCTTCATCTTTATGGACTTTGAAGAGGGTATGTGACAACTTGCCCCTGGTGGCAGTTGATTTGGATCGATAGCCCAAAGCAGTTAAATGTAGGCCTCAGCTTAAAGTGGTTGTCCGCGATGCTAGGTGATCTCTCATAAAATAAAAAATTAAAAAAAATTAAAAAAAACACCAACAAAACATGCTTGGTATGTTCGTTTGTTTACAGCCGAGCAAGGTCCTCTTCCTTGTCAAAGACAGAAGAGATCTTTGAAGCTCAGACGAGACTTCCAGACGATGAGAAAAGATCCAGCCGAGATATTGAGGAGTCTATAAATAGCCCTGATCTGAAGGTCCCCAAAGAGGAAGACACGGTAAGTTATTAAACAATCGTATTCAAAGATCAATCTGATCAGGATGAAGAAACAAGAAAGGTACATGTAGTGGTGGCACTTAAAGCCATTGGACACTTTCTGAACAGAACAAAAATTAAAAGTTCACAGATTTACAATTAACTTACAGGGTTTACAGAAGGTTATGGTGAAAGACTTCCCTTGAAACATTATTCCATGAAATGCTTTACTTTTTGAGAAAACTTTAAAACAATTATCAATTCTCGACATCGAGAATAACGGATTGATTTTAAACACATGTCATGACACGGCGAAACGTGCGGAAACAAGGGTGGGTTTTCCCGTTACTTTTTTCCTGACTCCGATGACCGATCGAGCCTAAATTTTCTTAGGTTTATTATTTTATATATAAGTTGTGATACACAAAGTGTGGGCATTTGGACAATACTGTTTACCAATATTGTGCGATTGCTTTAAGTACTAACTAATTACAGAAAAAAAAATGCATGAAGCTTTCTTAGCAACAACTACTTCATCTTATGCAATGAAGCGGATCAAGCCAAGACGGGTGAATGAATCCAATTCCTTTAATTATTGGACTCATTCGTCCTTCGGATGGGACGTAAAGGTGTTGGTACCATGTGTTGTTTAACGAATGTAAAAGAACCTAGTGCACTTATCGAAAAGAGAAGGGATTCGCCCCGGTATTCCTGGCTGTGGCTGCTAAATGCGCCGTATCTTATAAGGTGCTAAATAATTGGGTCGCAAAATTCATCACTTCAATAACCTATCTTTCTGAAAGTTAGTATATATACTCAGCGCCTTGAGTAACGTGCGTTATATAAGAGTCTGGTATTATTATTATTATTATTCTTTGCATCTGATGAAATAGTTGTTGTTACGAAAGCTTATGCAGTTTTTAGGTAATTAGTTAGTGTTCAAGTGCTACCACTACCCTGCTTGATTTATCTATCAGAATAACACAGCTATTTTGTTTAGTATTGTCTACCATCCGAGGAGGAAAAAGTGAGAAACAAAGGCAAACATATTGGAATAGTTTTACAGGCCTGGAATTTCATCTTCTAGAGGGCAAGGCTTTTAGTTTGCAAAGGGCACTTACATCTGACAATCTTAAAGTCTAAGGGAACTTTTGAAGGGGCACAAAGGGGCAACAGAGACCATGGGCTCAAGGGCCTTGGGGGTTATTTCAGGCTTAATTTTAGCCCACAACTTTCATCTCATGCTTTATCTACGGGCATAACAAAGTGCACAGCAATTCATGACGGGTTTACATGTAAAGAGCTTTGATTTATGGTTAGTTTATACATGTACATAGCGCCTGTTAGAGGTATTTATCAGACACGATTCTTTCTACATTAGTCTTATTACATCAGGTTCCTCCTAAAGTGGTACATTTCACTCTGGACATTCAACTGTGGCAAGAAATCCAGAAATATGAAACAAACTTTGATAATATTGCACTGCTGGAATTTTCACATCAAAGATGGGTCCACTGAGTTGAAAGGCAAGGGTTTATGTTACATTCTTCAGAAGAGTTGTAAATGGGAGACTTTTGGGACACTTGGTGGCAGCAGACTTACCAGGTAAAATCCATTGTTCTCGGTCATGTGCGCACGCTCAGAACTACGTAAACATTACCTGGTAAGTCTGCTGCCACCTAGCATTGGAAAGTCTCCCATTATAAACACTTTTGATTCTCTCTTTTTTTGTAGGTTTACCTGCCACGTACCAGTTCAACCGATGACCTGACATCAATGTCGGAGTTATCACAGAACATGATTCTCCAAGAGCTGATGCTGAGATATACCAAAGATGTCATCTATGTAAGTACAAGAAGATGATCCCGAAGAAGGTCATTGAGTTATTATTATGGGACAACAAAACATGCCTATGCCATATCATGATTAAATGAAAGAAATAATAGTTGAAATCTCATCAAATTGCTGATGTTTTATACCATTCAGGAACATACCCCCATAACCCTGGGAGAGGGTAGCAACAATTATATAATTAACAATGAATAATACATGTAAGTGTTTACTTGATAGTAATGTTAACAAATATTGGTTTCATAATGTACTCAAATTCATCACTCACTGATGCTCATAAAACTCCCCTGGTCCATTTATTCCATTCCTTAAACCATCTCAGCTCCCTTGGGAGTATACAGTCTGTTGAGGCACATAATTGTTTTTTTAACTGAGACCTGTTTATATATCATTTTGTAAGGGTTTACTGAGTGTAAGGTTCAAACCGTTTCTCTTGGTTATTTACATGCATTACACAACACAGGGGACCTTTGACTTCACGTACTATCTGAAGGCGAAGCAATAGTAGCTATGTGACAAGTGTCTTGTCAAGACCGGGATTGAACTTAAACTCTTCTCATCAGAAACACCAGAGCTCAAGGCTGATGCGCTAGACCACTTGACCATGACACGCTGCTGAAAGTAGAATAAGTTGGAATAAAATGTCTTCAACTTCTTGTCTTCTTCTCATTCCAGACTTATGTTGGTGACATCCTCATATCTGTCAACCCCTTCAAATCACTCCCCATCTACTCTAACCAAGTCGCCCGCCAGTACTCGGACCTCGCTGACCGAAGCTCCCTCACCCCGCACATATTCTGCATAGCGGACCGCGCCTACCGAGCGATGCTACGAGAGGGCCAATCACAATGCTGCATTATCAGTGGTGAAAGCGGAGCCGGCAAGACAGAATCCGCCAAATATTTTGTCAAGCACATCTTGATGACGGCTCAGAGTGAAGAGAGTCTGCTCAATGATAAAATTCAGCAGGTTGGTACTCTTATTTTATTATGAATAATACTGAGCTCTTAATATTAGGGCGTTATCACACACCTACTGGGGCGTATCAAAGCACTCATTTTTTTTTTCTGCAAGGTATGTGAGGCTACATTTTTGAAGTATGAGACCTATTCCTTTATAGCACCATGTAATGTTTTACAAGGTGCTACAGATCAATATGTTGGGTACGTTCGATTAGCAACTCATGGTGTGCTCATGTCTGAGGTGCGTTTTGGCGACCCCAACCAAAGCCCAACCAACTCAACAAGTCGGTTACCGGTTGGTCTGAACAGCATCGTCACTGCGCTCAACCGAACATGCGAAAACGCTCAACCGATAACCAATGTTTCTGGTTGGGGTCGCCAAAACGCACTCCTGAGTGAGTCTCATACATGAGTTTTTTAACGCCAACTTCCCTCTCCATTCACACTAATTGCTGCATTAGATTAGCTTTCCGGGTTAACCATAGTGAACTCATCCGAGTAAGCCTCTAACATGAACTAATCGAACGCCAACTCCCCAAGCATTCACACCAATGCAGCTTTGGACAGGCGACAGGAACTACTTTCATTGTGCGCATTTCAGGGAAACTAACGAGAAAGGCAGCAGTGAAAATAATGTATTATCGTTCAAGCCATAGAATAAGATTAAGATTTAAACAAATTATTGGCATGATAAAAAAACATGAAGTTTGTCTTCCTTGAGTATAGGGAGAATACATACAAGAGACGCAATGAGATAATGAGCGATAATATTATATTTAACTTTGTTATGTTCACAGGTCAATCCCTTGCTTGAGTGTTTTGGCAATGCCCAAACCGAAATGAACGACAACTCCAGCCGTTTCGGCAAGTATCTGGAGTTATTGTTCTCCAGCGACGGTCACGTCCAGGGAGCTTCGATATCCGAGTACCTCCTTGAGAAATCACGAGTCATTGCTCAGGGCGAGAGAGAAAGAAACTTCCATATCTTTTACTTGATGTATGGCGGTCTGTCGGACGAGGAGAAGATGGAGTATGGATTGAGTAATCCTGAATCTCACAGGTACAACTTCAGACTGATTTCCGAACTTATGGCCCTCAGAAAAATCAGCAAAACTGTTATTGAATAACATGAAAAGTCTGTTGATGCTTGTACAATCTAAAAATGTAGGTCTGGCATTGTATTCAGTAAAGTTGTTCTACTTTTTGTCCAGGGTTCAAGTATCATGCCTTTAGTACAGAATATCACCTATTTAACCACAAGGGAAACTGACTTTGTAAATTTGAAATAATTTGTGGTTAAACAAAGAAAAGTTGACAGAGCGTGATTTGAACCAACGACCTCTGAACTAATGTGTTGGCACTCTACCGACTGACCTATCTAGCTCTTTGTTGAGATTTTTATTTTAACCATCTCAGCTCCCTTGGTAGTTTACAGCCTGTGCTGCCATACATGTGTACATATGTAGCGCGTCAAACTAAATCAGTCAAAAGAACCATCCCAAGGGTGAAGAGAAGCAAATATAGCTAAGTGTTTTGCTATGTTTTGGGCATGTTCAATTTGAGAGCAATGAATTATAACGGTGAAATCTGCTGCCACCTACATGTGTGTATTACCTCCAAGGAAGTAGTAAAACCGTAGTGCTACTGCAAGCCTCTCTAACTTGTATTTTCTTCATGCAAATTTTATGGAAAATCGTTCACTTTTTTTCATGGGTGAGCAAATCATGACTTTTCTTCTGATCACATTTTTCTTTCATTCTCCACCCTAGTAGGATTGCGTGTAAGTACACAAAAGTCGTTTTTGTACATCACTCTTTTCTGCCATTCATCTTCAATTCTTCCTTTTCCCTGCTAAGTAGATATAATTGCTAAGCATGTTCAGCAGGTTACCAGAGAAAGTACATACTTTAAATGGTGATGATTTGGCTGGTAACCTCAAAAGTGGATTGGTTTCTGGTATTAAGCAGTTAAGCTCTGCATGTAAAGTTACATTAAAATAACATACAATATGCATGTGCTCATTGCTTTTGTCATCACATGCGATGCTGTTGTAAAGCGCTTAGTGATTTCCGTACCCATCAGTGCACTAGTTTGTCCAACTCCTAACTCCAAGAAGTGCGCCCTCAAGCGGTAGATAATACAGTGTTTTGATTGGTTGTATCGTTGCTCAACTCGGGCAAAACTGCCTGTAAATTTAATATTTTTGCTGTCCTGGTTGATATTTTGCAACTGCATTGGGATGGTGACATAAAATGCGCTGTGTTTTCCCAATTTGCATGAAGTACATATGTACCAGCTTTATACGAAAATTCTATTTGTAGATTTATATTTTATTCCCTGTTGGCTGTTTGTTGATGTTCTGCAGTTTCCTCATCCTCTTTTTGCTCTTTGTTGAACGCACCTTTGATTATGATTAAAACTGCTTTTCATACAAAAAAAAACACCATTACACCTAAAAGTAAAAGATTGGAGCCCAAATTTACGTATAGATCGTGTGTCTGTATGACACGCTGGAAGAAAAATGGCGTCACAAACTTCACCATTTTTGAAACTGGTTGAGGCCAAATTTTAAGCTAGAAGGGTAACTTTTTAAAGGTTTTCCAGGGTTAGCAATTTGGAAAAATTTCCGTATCCTGCCACAACTTTTTCATTTGTCATGAATTAAAATAGTAAATAATTGTTATTTACTTAAATGAGATATTCCTTTTTGTAAAAACAAGTGAAAAAGTGGAGGCAGGATACGGAACGTTTTCCATCAAACACCAGATTCGCTCCACTCTCAGTGTCCTTTTTGAATTTATTGCTTGTTTAATGTATCATGCCCAATTCATCTTGATGTAATTATTGTTTCTTAGTCAGGAGCAGTAGTCTTACTCTTGTCCTGTTCTTTTTCCCCCCCCCTAGGTACCTAAACCAAGGCCATGATGTGAGAAAAGCTGTTAACACGGCATCCCGCCAGAAATTCCAGTCAGTACGAGATTGTTTCCGCCATATTGGTTTCTCAAAAGATGTAAGTCAAGCTAATTCTCTCGTTATCAATCATGTATCATACCCTTAACCCTCTTACTGTCTGACTCTCTATGTGGTATATAGTTTATGCACAATGCTCCAAGCCATATGTTATTGTGTGGTAAATCAATCTGGTTACCAACCCATTGGAAATGTACACGTTGCCCTAGGACGACATCGAAAAATGTAATCCAGAAGGACCTCTCCAGACTGGGGCACTGGGTGGTCTTTGGAGGAGGCAGAAGTGGCAGCTCAAGAGATCGGTCTAATTGGAAGCTTTTCACCAGTCAGGCAGCCGGTGCAGAAATTCATGATGCTTACAGATGATGATTATAAAATGCATACAATCAACTCTCCTACTGTTTGGCCTTTCAATATCATTCAAGTGATTTTGGATGATGCACTTGCTAGACTGATTCATTTTATCATGTGTTGAATTCATCTACTCAGTACACAGTCAACCCTCCTACTGACTGGCCCATCAATATCATCCCATTGTTTTGAATGATACATTGTAGAAGCATTTTGCCAGCCTACCTCATTTTATCTTGTGTTGAATACATCTACACAGTACACAGTCAACCCTCCTACTGACTGGCCCTTCAATATCATCCCATTGTTTTGAATGATACATTGTAGAAGCATTTTGCCAGCCTACCTCATTTTATCTTGTGTTGAATGCATCTACACAGGATACAATCAACCCTCCTGATGCCAGACCATTCAATACCATCCACATTGTTTGAAAGTAATAGATGCAGTACATGTATGCCAGCTAATGTAGCCATGTTATCATGTGATGCATGCATCCATGTACACCGTCACAGTCAAGCACAGTGGAATTTGATTTGGTTTGGTTTTGAATTTGAATGATAGATGGCATGTCGTGACTGAGCGGACAAGTGTCTGTAGCCAAGACCCAAGATCTGGGCCCATTTTCATGGAGCTGCTGAGCACAAACAATTTCTTAGCATGAAATTTCTTCCTTCATAAAAACAGGATTACCAACCAAATTTCCATGTGATTTTCAGGATAAAAGCAAACAACAGCTGAATACCAGTAAAAAGCAATATGCAACAAATGGAAATTGGGTTGGTAATCCTGTTTTTATCAAGAAAGACATTTCATGCTTAGCAAATTTTTGTGCTTACCAGCAGAGTGTGGGTTTGAGTCCCGGTCATGACACTTGTGTCCATTATCAAGTATACTAACTTGCTCAATACTAACTTGCTAATTTTTTTTTATCAGGATGAGGACAGTGTTTATCGAACCTTAGCGGCAGTCCTCCATCTCGGTGATCTTAAGTTCACCCAATCAGACACAGACATGGCTCGCCTTGTCAACCAAGAGGTCTTGGAGAGGGTCTCTGTTCTCCTTCAAGTGTCTTCTGATGAGCTTGGAGGGGCCATCATGTCAGAGACCACATATACCAGAGGTAAGGTCAAAGGTTGAGAAACTTAAGGTTTGCGATCACGTCAGAAACTGTTCTTGAATTCAGGGTCCAATTTCTTGAAGCTGCTTAAGCACAACAAGTAGTTTTAAGCACAAAAGGAAGTATGCTTTGCAGAGTGATGTTACCTGCAAACAACCATGTTACATGTACATGTACCTTAATACATGGGTATGTGACGGGTATCCTGCAAATTTCTGTTAAGCATACGATTCTTAAGCAATCTTGTTTTTCAATTGAAAGTGGGCCCTGGAAAGTCTTCAACATATGGCATTGAAGTTTGCCTGAGCTGAGGTTCTAAAATTAAGTAAACGTATCTTAAAGGTAATATATACATTGGGTTATCACTCTTAAATTAATGTCAATACAAACTTCTTGTTAGAAGCCTACAGTAGCTTTTGGTAGTGTAAGCATTTTACTTCAAAGTAATAAGTTTATGTAAAAGATATAGGTTTTTATGGCCCAACATTTGAATCTGAGATAGGGACTATTTTCCTGCGTGGACATAATATTCACTCCGGATTTTCGTTGATGTTTCAAAAATGAATATTTCACAGGGTAGTTTTTTTGTATACTGTACATGTATATCTACATATGTACATGTATATCTACATTTGTATAGAATTAAAACAATCAAACGATTCCAAAAACTAAAGGTAAACTTTCCCTTTTAAAACTAATCATGGTTATGACAATGTATCATCTTCAGGTGAAGCCATCACCAAAGTTCGCACCGTGGAACAAGCAGAAGAATGCCGTGATGCACTAGCCAAAGCAATCTACAGTCGTCTCTTTAGCTGGGTGGTGAACAACATCAATCAACTTCTTCAACCCGTAGAGGAAAGTGAAAGCGCCTATGAGATCGGAGTGCTCGACATCTTTGGATTTGAGAACTTTAATAAGAATAGTTTTGAGCAGGTAAGGAAACAGGGTTCAGTTATTGTTGAACTTTATGACCAGTAGAGCCCGGTTCATACTCCTGCGAATGTGAATGTGATACAAATGTTGATGCCACAAATTTGCAGGAATAATTCGCAGGGGTTGAGTTGTGCTCAAATCTGTTATGAATATCGCAGCGAAAATGTAGTTGTGGCGTCAAAATCATGTCCAATTCGCTTCGCAGGAAGTATGAACCGGGCTTAAAGGCAGTGGACACTATTGGTAATTGTCAAAGACTAGCCTTCACAGTTGGTGTATCTCAACATATGCATAAAAATAACAAACCTGTGAAAATTTGAGCTCAATCGGTCATCGAAGTTGCGAGATAATGATGAAAGAAAAATAACCCTTGTCACACGAAGTTGTGTGCATTTAGATGGTTGATTTTGAGACCTCAAGTTCTAAATCTGAGGTCTCGAAATCAAATTCGCAGAAAATTACGTCACTTATGGCACTTCAGAGGGAGCCGTTTCTCACAATGTTTTATGCCATCAACCTCTTCCCATTACTCGTCACCAAGAAAGGTTTTATGCCAATAATTATTTTGAGTAATTACAAATAGTGTCCACTGCCTTTAAGCCAGCTTTTTAATATATTTACAATTATGTAAGTCATTTGCAAGAGTAGAACAGACCAAGTGATGTCAGGTTTTGTGAAGACCTCAACCAGGGTCTAATTTCATAGAGCTGCTTAAGTAGAAAATATTGCGTACACATTTGCTGCCAAGCAACGTTAAGCAGGATATAAGTCACAGATTGTACAAATGACAGGGTATTTTGACTTGTAACCTTCAAGCATAAATTGTTTGTGCTTAGCTACTTTTTGTGCTTAAGCAGCTCTATGAAATTGGACATAGGCAATTGCTGGACAGGGGCATCTGGAAAGCCATCACAAATATCCAGTGGAATGAATGAAGTCTTTGTAGCCACAGCTTAGGCTGCTGTTTAAGCTTTGTCTTAGGCCCAAACTTTGAGTCTGGTTTAGGCTCTGAGCTGTGGCTTGGGCAAATGATCCATCTCTGGCTTTGATTCTAACTCCACCTGTGTCTTGCACTTGGGCTTGATGACTGGCTCATGATCTTTGGCGTCATGTGCAATCCATCTATTTAAAGGAACTAGTTGTCTTGGATCGGTCGAGTTGGTCTTTGAGAAGCGTGTGTAACTGTTTGTTATAAAATGCATATGGTTTGATAGATAATTTAAAAGTAGAATATAATGATCCACACAAGTATCACTCGAAATTGCGTGGTTTTCCTTTTATCTCGCCGACTAACACGGTCGGCCATTGGGAGTCAAATTTTTGACTCCCATAAATGGCCAACTGTGTTAGTTTGCAAAGTAGAAGGACAACCATGCAATTTCGAGGCAAATTTGTGTGGATCATTGTATTCTACTTTTAAAACATCTTTCTAACCATATGCATTTTATAACAAACGGTTACAAACGCTTTTCAAAGACCAACTCGACCGATCCAAGGCAACATGTTCCTTTAATAGAAATCATCAAGAACCCAAGTTACAAACAGTATTCATACCGTGGTAGTTTGCCATTCAACATGTCTGTGTGAAACTTAATCCTGGTTTTAGTTTCTTCCTAATTAATGTGATTTTCCTTAGCTTGACTACATCAGCCAGCAGTTTAATATCTCAACGACCAACTGTTTCTCTCTCGCTACAGATTTGCATCAATCTTGCCAATGAGCAGTTTCAGAACTTCTTTAATGAGCACGTCTTCTTGAAGGAACAAGACGACTGCGAGAGGGAAGGCATCGCTCTAGACAAGATTAACTTCACTAACAACAAACCATGTCTGGATCTCTTTCTGGAGGTACAAAATTAATAATAATTTATTCTAATAAATAGACAAATAACATTGTTGTGATTTTGTTATTATCATTAAATGTGATAAGAGTTTACTATAAATAGTAAATTTGCGGGTACAACAGTGAAAGTGGCTTCTTTTATAGCGTTCATATCCTTCATCCTCAATGTGTTAAATTATTTTGGGAAGAGTGTTGGCTCTGAAAAGAGTCGGTGTGGTCTCGACGTTTCAAAACAGTCTTCAGGAGAGAACAGTATTTTCTGCTCTTCTTCAGGAGACAGTTTTCTCCTGAAGATGAGCAGCGTATACGTTGAGACCACCCTGGCTCTGTTAAGAGCCAACAACTCCTCCAAAAGAGATTAAACACATGGTTTTACCTGCAAGTTTACTAAGTACAGTTAATTCTTATTTTCCACACCATGCAAAAGCTTCAAACACCATTTATCATTTTACATTTTTATCTTAAATATTTCTCATGATTATTCTTGTTGCCATAGCGACATACTGGCATCATCGCACTGATTGATGAAGAGAGTCATTTTCCGAGAGGAACCAATAAATCCATGGCAACCAAGCTTCACAGCGGGCTCAGCGCCAAGGCCAAGAATGTCTACTTTGCACCCAAGGATGGTGGTCTTACATTTGGTGTTCTACACTATGCTGGCATGGTAAGTCTGGCTTTTAAATAAAAAAATAAATAAAAAAAAACTTCTTTAAGAGCTTGTCTTTTATCCTTCAAAGACCTCAGCGACGTCAAGGTGCTGCGTGGTGTGTCGTGGCCGAGCGGATAAGAACTCAAGATCTGGTGTTTCTGATTGTCAGAGTGTGGGTTTGAGTCCCGGCTGTGACACTTGTGTCTTTAGCAAGACACTTAACCATTATTGCTGCCTCCTTCAGATGGAACATAAAGCCCTAGGTCCTGTAATGTGTAATGCATGTAGAAAACCAAGTGCACTTATCCTATAGAAAAAGGGGTTGGGCCTGGTGTTCCTGGTTTGATCGGCAGCAAATTGCGCTGCAGAACCTTGTAAACCTTAACACGGTGCCATAAGGGAATGGAACCACATTCTTTTGAAGGGAATTGTTATTTTTTTAAATTTTCAACAGCTGCAGTGCTTCCTACCAAGTAGGTGTTCATTTTTGGAGTAATTACCAAAGGTACACCCTCCCTTCAAACATTCAACATGTTGAGAAATATTTACCTTATAGGCTTAAATTAGGTGTTATTAGAAAGCAGTAATTCTCACTATTTGATGAGCAAATGATCCCAATTTTGACCTTCGTCAGGAAGTGCCTAGTTTGGGCGTGGAGCATCACATTTAGCGGTCCATTTCTTTCTCTTTTAGGTGCACTATGACCTGAATGGGATACTAGAGAAGAACAGGGACACTCTCGCTAAGTCTGTTCACTTCACAATGAAAAGTAAGTCAACTGAGTCAATAGGTTAGGTAAAAAAGCTAAAGCTTCACCCAATCCTAAGTTTTGCCCTTCTGACAATAATGTATGCTACTGTTTATAACTGTCACTGTTAATATTATGAAACACCAATGTTGTATTGTATCATGTGAGAGCAATACCCAAATAAGTATTTATTGAATTTGATGCTAAAGGACCACTTTTGTAGCCCATGAGTCATTCTTCGAACAATGTCTTGCCATCCCCAAGAATAGTACATGTACGTGAACATTCAAATGTGAATGCCTTTTCTTGTTTAGAGATTGCCTGGAACTGGTTGCCTGTAAATTGCGTGAGTGACATGGGCCTCGGACAAATGAAAATATTATTTTTTTTTTTTTAATTGCAGCAAGTTACAGTTCCCTGATTCGTGAGATGTTCCAGAGCAAAGTCACTCGTACAGGTTCCATCGCTCCCAGCATACGACAACGTGCAACAAGGAAGTCTCGTAAGCAATCCGTCAAGAACACCAATGATGCGTTTGAATTCTTCCGCAAAAAGCGCATGTCAGAACGAGAAAGTCTGGTAGGTGTAGATTTGATATTATCAGAAACAATTGATCGAGGAATTGCTAGAATATAGTCTCCTGACGATGACTATAGAGCAAGCTAGTCGAAACGTTGAGATCATTTTAAGAACTTGCTCCTCGATAGTGCAGTTAATAATGATCCTATAAGCTGCTAAAGTACATGTACATGTACATGTAGTAGTTCCAGCCTATTTTCTGTACCTTCTGCCCAGGTAGTACATGTTATTAAAAAGCAGGGCAGTTCGGGCAGTTCTTTTCAGAACTGAGAAGTCTCCCGAACAATCTGATAAATCTACCCTGCGGTAAGAGAATATAGGAAGACAGTTCTATAATCTAAAGAACAAACACTACCTGGCAAGTAGATACACACATGGTGTTACAGGAAACCAAATATATATGTATTTATGTGTTGAGAAAAACTCTTTAATAATAATAATAATAATAATAATAATAACCCGTTTTTATATAGCGCTTTTCACACCTGGAGGGCGTCCCAAAGCGCTTCACATTATTACCCCTGGTCACTGGGCCTTAATTCACTCCTTAAACCATCTCAACTCCCTGGTGGGGAGTATGCAAGGCTAGTTCATACTCCTGTGAAAAAAGAAGGTCCTTGTATATTACGAAAAGTTTTTTATTTTTGTAATATTTATTTAAAAGAAAATAACATTGTAAAAAAACATAACTAATTGTGTACAAGGCAATTTCTTATCCTTAAAGGTGGTGGGAGGGGGGGGTAATAAAAGGTTGCATGTTGCAAATCTGAGACTTCTTTTTTAGTGAAATCATTAAAAGGCTGTTCAAGCTTTGTGAGATATTCTGGGCATGTTTATTTATGTGCTTATTTCGATTGCCGTAGTTCTAAATAAGCAGCAGAAGCTATTTGTTCAACTCATTTCAGGATTTGTACTGGTGGAAACTTAATATTGTGTGAGTTTCTAGATTGTTACAAGTAAAGCATCTTCTCTGTTGGTTATTTATGATATAATTTACCTGTAATCATTTATTTTGTTAACAGAGACGACATAAGTTGGAGAGGCCTGTCTTGGGAACAGAAAGGAAGGGAGCTGCAACGGTGTTGTTTCATTTCAAGGTAAAAATGCTTTCATTTTCAATTGTAAGTTTAAAAAACCTTGAAACAAGTACAGCTCTGAAGTACCTCAATGCGCTACGTACAGAGCTGGGTAGATGCAAGACATCAAATACAATTGTGGCATATCACCCCTGTCACACCTTCTACGCTGCCCAGGCCTTGAGGAGCAGTGCTGCCATGAAATCCTGGCCAAACATTTGAAGAGTAGATGATGGACTCAAAAGAAGAAGAAGCGTTATTTATGAAATCTTTGCATCAAGGGATCAACAAGGGATGATTTTCTTCGACAACCTGATTGAAAAAAAAATATGAATTCAGATTAAAGGGACATATGTTGCCTTGGATCGAGCGAATTGGTCTGTTGAAAGTGTTTGAAACCGTTTGTTATAAAATGCATATGGTTGGATAGATGTTTTAAAAGGAGAATACAATTTTTGTATTTTGTATTTTTATGTGAATTGCCAAATAAATAATAATAATGATCCACACAAAAATGCCTTGAAATTGCCAGTTTTCCTTATACGTCAGGAACTAACACGACACGCCATTTTGTGGAGTCAAATTTTTGACTCCACAAAATGCCAGTTTTATTTGTGTGGATCATTATAATATACTTCGAAAACATCTTTCATGCTATTCCATATGCTGTGGGTACGGCAACGGTTTAATAGTTATTAGGTTTGCATCAGGGATCAAGAATATAATTAATTGGTTTAACCCTTACATCGATGTGTAGTTAGCACTGTATACTCAGTACTTTTCCAAGTCTGTTGAAAACAATCCGCAGGCAAATCACTCAGATGTCTTACCAGATGACAATAAATATATTTCAACTTTGTTTATAAAATTGAAAATTATGATGGTGCCTCTTTTCCTGGCAGAATTCCTTGGCGGAGTTAATCAATAAGATGATGCACTCCTCTCCCCACTTCATCCGTTGTATCAAACCAAACACGGCCAAACTGCCGGACAAGTTCACTCCGGAGTACGTGATTGCCCAGCTACGCTACACGGGTGTCATGGAGACAACCAGGATCCGACAGAGTGGGTTCCCGCTACGCTTGACACCCGAGGAGTTTATCAAGAGGTTTGTTTGGGGTTGAAGGAGGTTTTCAGGCAAAGTTAAATAAACTTTGGTTTTTGGAGTCGTTGGATTGTTTTAATCCTATGTAAACATAGATATATACAGTAAAACTTGCGCATGAAAGTTTCATTTCAAAAGGTGGTAGCATTTTTGAGATACTGCCGAAAATAAATCAAAGTTTCTTAGATATCAGTGTCTTCTTGTAATCTTCACCAAGACCTACCAAGAAACTAGCCTGAACATCTGACGTCACACTTCAAGGCTCATGAATTACGCCAGAGATCTGCCTTTTAGCCAATGCCTTAATCACCTTTGACCTCCCATTCATTTCACATGGCCTTTATGGTCCTGGAGATTTGCAGTTAAATCTTTTTACATGTGTATACATATAAAGCCAATGCATGTCTTTGTCATAGCGGATAAAGACAGGGGACCAGTCTATATGTCCAGGTCCTCCATAAGGTTCATCTTTATCCTATTTGTTTGACCTTTGACCTCAGGTATGGGGCTCTGGTGGAGTTTTCAACGGACAGGAAATCAGGAGCTGGGGATCTGCAGAAGTGTAAAGATGCGCTGAAACATCACAACGTTACAGACTGGAAGGTGGGTTTATTTAGGGTTTTTTCGGCAAAACTAAAACCACTATCGTTTTTCATCTCCATTGTAATCATACATGTAATAATACCAGTTAAAGGGAATGGGTACTTTTTGTATGACACAAGACACAAGCGTCCACAGATTTACACTAAACTTATGTGGTTTAAAGAATATGATAGCACTGTCCTCCCACCTTCCGCTCTTGTGACATCACTACCTTTCAAGACCACCCCCACCCTCTCCCTCCCAGTTCACCCTGAACTTAAAAACCTTGACTCAGCAACCAATGGTTTAAAATTTAGTTATTTTTAACTCATGAACGATCAGTCATTTATGTCTAAAGGAAGTGCCAATTAGCTATTTTTAGATGTGCATAGTTTTCTCCCAAGAAAGCAGCATTCAGTGTATTGTACTCGTCTCTTTTAACAGCTTGGCAAGTCGTCCAAGTTTTTCTTCCGGCATTGGCATGCGGAGAAACTGGGAGAGATAAGCCGTGTTCTGGAAGGAAAGATAGTAACATGTCAGAAAGGTAAGATGCGCTTCAATTGTCTTGCTCCTTCTGTAGAAGATGTTTTAAAGGCACTGGACACTATTGGGTATTACTCAAAATAATTGTTGGCATAAAAACTTACTTGGTAACAAGTAATGGGGACCTGTTGATAGTATAAAACATTCTGAGAAACGGCTCCCTCTGATGTAACAGAGACAGAAGTTATTTTCCACTAGAATGTTTGAATTTGATTTTGAGACCTCGGAGTTAGATTTCGGGGTCTCTAAATCAAGCACCTGAAAGCACACAACTTCGTGTGACATGAGTGTTTTTTCTTGAATTTTTATCTGGCAAAGTCGACGTCCACTGAGCTCAAATTTTCACAGGTTTGTTATTTTATGCATATGTTGAGATACACCAAGTGAGAAGACTGGTTTTTGACAATTACCAATAGTGTCGTCCAGTGTATTTCAGAAGATATTTTAAAGATACTTTAGCCCATCCATCTGCCTGACTGGTCAAATGATATTTTACACTGTGAGCCAGTGGTAAGACTGCTGTACATGTACTTGCAATTACAAGGTTGTGGGTTTGAATGACACAAGCTAACTGCTGATTCACAATTACTAGACTGAGTATTGTCATCTGGTTACTGAATTCAAATGTCTTGATCTGTGCAATTCACAATCATAGATGCAAAACCAATGTTTGTATGAGAGAGGCTGTTTTTTTGCCAGCTTGGCGTTTATGGGATTTTGCTGAGTTCCCTTTATGGGAAGATCATCTAAACAAGCAAACAAATAGTGATGCAAATTTGGAAGGCATACCTCAAGTTTAAAAGCGAGAGCAACAAAGAGGTCGAAATCATCTCTAGCTTTCCTTAGTAGGCCTAAATGAATGAAATTGTTGAAACGTTTTTAGACAGAAAAAGTCTTTATGAGTGTTTATATCACCTTGATATTGCAAAGGTTGTGGGTTCGAATCCCACAAGTAATATGCCTGTGATTTTTTTTCACAGAAATCACGAAAGTACTGAGTATACAGTGCTAGTACACACTGGTGTACTGTATATGGGTAAAATCCAAAATGAATTTATGATCTTGGTTCCTTATACTCGAAAACTTTCCTACTTTTCAAATGTCATGCCTCTCTTGTTAAAAAAAAAACTGTTTCTAATCCAGTTAAGCCCTGTGGTGGAGTAGATTTCGTTTTCACTTCCTGAAATTCTAGCCCTGCACCTTCCTTAGTGGTACGTAATATGAATAGGGAGTCAGGGCCCAAAATGAACATTGGACCAGAGGCCAGTGGTTTTAGCATCGGGCAAGTTAAGTTATGACCATACAAGTCAGCAGTTTTGTGCTTGTGGAATCACAACACCTCGCTGCATTCTTAATTTAAAGACACTGGACACTATTAGTAATTGTGAAAGACCAGTCTTCTCACTTGCTGTATCTCAACATATGCATAGAATAACAAACCTGTGAAAATTTGAGCTCAATGGGTCATCAAAGTTGGGAGATAATAATGAAAGAAAAAACACCCTTGTCACAAGGAGTTGTGCACTTTCAGATGCTTGATTTGGAGACCTCAAATTTTAAATCTGAGGTCTCGAAATCAAATTTGATGAAATTACTTCTTTCTCAAAAACTACGACACTTCAGAGGGAGCCGTTTCTCACAATGTTTTATACTATCAACCTCTTCCCATTACTCGTTACCAAGTAAGGTTTTTGTGCTAATAATTATTTTGAGTAATTACCAATAGTGTCCACTGCCTTTAAACTGATAAATACAAATACATGTATATTTACATTCTTTTGAGTAGTGAAGCATTACATGTAAAAAACAAAAAAATATAAAAAAATCTTTTCCTAGTACTTGTTCCAAAAACAGCTCAAATGTGAAACTGTGTAGATGGTGTTCTTCTCATTTATGTAGATTCCGGTCTTGTAACAATTTCTCTGGTCCATTAAAAGTTTTAAGCTACATGTACAAGCCCTGCAGTGTGGTGGATTCCCCCCCCCCCCTCCTCGAATTTGAGCCATGGGAGCCCTCTTAAGCATCTTCTTGCAGGAAATGGTGCTATTAGGTTCGGGGAACTCCAAACTTGTGTCCTGTTATGCGATCAGAAGTTTCCTCACTCCTTCCTCATTTATATATTGTTACAACTTTAGACACATTTTCTTTTTGTATATGTTGCATATACAGAGGAAATATTTGGTTGCATTTTATCAAAGATGTTTTGTAATATGATGAGGTTAAAAGTATAATCTACATCCGTTGGAGGCAACAAGTTTGCAAACATTCATTTGGTTCATATCGCTCGCATGCCCCTTTGTTAGTGGACTGTTTGTGTAGAGCAGCACTTATCAGTATCCACAAATTTTATGACCAAACCGAGGCCAGAGGAATAAATAGTCTGGTTCCTATTGTGTTATAGTGTGTCCGTAGTCATTGCTGTATACAGGACATCTGATGATGATGCCATAATAAAGTCTATGTAGTTTTCTTGAGGGGAACGTACTTGCTGAGTTTTCGTTTGCAACAAGTTAACTTGTACTTTCAGTACGCACTTTCACTTTCAGCGTTTTATAAGGTTTAAAGGTGCAAAACTAATTACAACAAAACTATCAAACTTTAACAACCACGTGGAGTGAAAGGAAAACATTAACAACAGGCTCAGTAAAGTTTCTTGGCATTTATTTTGTTAGTGGTACGAGGCTTTCTAAGCCGACAAGGAATGAAAAGCTTCTTTGGGCATTGGAATCGACAGAAAGAATGCGTAGCCAACTTCTTGAATGAAATCAGCGCAAAGGGAGATGCGGTGCTGGAGGTAAGTTTGGTTTCATTTCTCTCTTTCCACAGAGTTTTTAAGTCTCTTCTTTTTGTCTTACTGTGCTCTTTTTCCTGTTTGTTAGGCCCATTTGTTATGCCCTTTCTTGCCTTTATTCTTTTCTGGGATTTGGGAGACATACACCTACATGTACATGTATTTGGGACAGTTTTATTTTTTACTTTTGTGCTCTCCTGGGCATCCCACTATTGTTTAAATTAAATTATCAATATATTTTTAATGTGTATTCTGAATATTTTGTCTGAATAAATATTATTATTATTATTATTAAAGAATATATCGGGACCGTGTTGCACAGGGTTATTTTTTAGGCAACTGGTTCCAGGATATCACAGCCATAAAAAATAAAATAAAAAAAACCACTGATGACATTTCAATTTTCAGAGAATTTTCTGTTTGTTGTGTCTCCCTTTGCCATACAGTGCATTCAGTGGCCTCCAATTAGCCTGTAAAAAATACCTTGTGGGACTAGGGCCGCGTGGTACACTTTGTATCCTGCTGTTAGGGTCCTTGTTGGTTTGTTGTCAACAAAATACTGACATATAAGAAGAATGATAAAGAAAAATACAATAAAAACTCACATATGAAAGTTACAGTGTCTACTTGTGGAAAAAAACAGGGAAAAAAAACGTCATGGTATTATAACCTGAACGTCAAATTCATCCATGTTTAGCAAGGTTACAGCAGATACCAACCGCACCAACCCTTTAGAAATCTGAGAAATGATTCATCCATGAATCATTTCTCAAATTCAATTTTCTTTCAAGGAAATTTAGGTTTGCAACTTAGTCAGTTTTGTGGTGACTGGTCAGTGACAGTTATATTATACTAACGGTGCGATGATCGTGGAAGCCTAAAAAAGTATAGAAAATTTACTTATAACGCTATTCACAGGAAATTTAGGGTTGCAACTTTGTCCGTTTTGTGGTGACAGGTTGCATATTTGTCTGTATTTGTGATGATTGGCCATTGTATTATTCTAATGGTGAGATGATCTTAAAAATCTTAAACAGTATAGAAAATTTACTTGGAATGCTATTAACAGGAAATTTAGAGTTGCAACTTTGTCAAGTTTGTGTGGTGCAGGTCACTGACACGTGTATTTTTCTTATAGGTGAGATTATTCTAATAGATAAATATTGCAATGTTAAGAGTATTGACTTGGTATAGTGTCGCCGTAAAATTGAATGTTGCAACTTTGCCAAGTTTTGTGGTGAGGGGCACTGACCCTTTTGTTATGCTTCTAATGGTTAGATGATCCTATTGACTGTAAGGTTACAAACGCGGAGCAAAATGACTTAAAAAAAGAAAGGATGTTCATAGGAACGTAGTGTTGCAACTTTGCCAGGTTTTATGGTGACAGTTCGTTGAATATATTTCTCAACTGGTTAATGGTTGTAAAAGGTTAAAAAGGTAAAGAAAAAATTACCTAAAACATTGTTTACAGGAAGTGTGGAATTGGAACTTTTCCGGGTTTTGTGGTGACAGGTCACTTTGTTTCTTATGGAGAGATGATTTTAAATACCTTCACATTAGAACGGTCTAGAAAACTTACCTAGAACGTTGTCTACAGGAAATTTATAGTCGCAACTTTGCCAGGTTTTGTGGACTCGGGTCATTGAATTTTTGTTGTAATGGTTAGATAGATGTATCTAGACCTAAAGGTTAAAAAGGTATTTAAAAAATTACCTAAAAAACTCTATTTACAGGAAGTGTAGTATTGCAACTTTGTGATGTTTTGTGGTGACAGGTCACTTACGTATTGTTGTGGTAGGGAGATGATTGTAATTGTCAGATATTCAGAACCTTCACATTACAAAGGTCTAGAAAATTGACCTGGATCGCTCTCACAGGAAATTTAAGGTGGCAACTTTGTCCAAGTTCATGGTGACATGACATTGGCATTTTTCTAATTTTGAGGTGTGGTGGCCACTATAGGAGTGCACTGTTTGGTTTGGGTGTATACAGACAGATTTACTCAAACATTACAGTGCCATAGTGTTGTGAACACCATACCTCAAAATGGCTCATTGGCGTGTTGTGGACGAGTGGTTAAGAGCACCGAGAGCAAGCTCTGGTGTTTCTGATCAGCAGAGTGTGGGTTTGAGTCCCCGTCCTGGCTCTTGCATCCTTGAGCAAGATACTTTATCATAATTGCTTTGTCCTTTTGATGTGACATTAAGCCATTGGTCTTGTGCATTGGGATTGGTAGTGCACCTCAAAGCACCCAGAACACTTATCCAAGCATGATATTCTCTCTACTTAAGTCTGATTTGCGATTTTGTTCACTTGTGATTAAATAGCATGAAATTAGTCTACCACTGTAGGTCAGGACTTGTCTTGTGTCCAATACAGTTATACTACTTTTTTCAAAGGACCAAATACCATGGCTGATTTATCGTGGAAAAGTAGAGGTTAACCCTGGTGTTTCAGGTTCACATAGCAAGAACCTTTGTTTACAGGTTTCCTCAGGCTTGTGAGCTACAGTGATTAAGTTCACTGACGAGGCATCTTTGGTTTCATCACCAAAAATACTCAGCTCTTTTCAATTGTATAATTATAAAAAAAATATAAAAAAATTACCTGGGTCCACAAACGGCCCATTTTGCTTGATCGCATCACATTTTATCTCGGGTTTGGCAACCTAGTCTGCAGGTGTGGTTCGTCATTAAGACTCAACTGTTAGTTTGTCCACTTCTCAAAAGGTCACTTTCTTTCATCACATGAAGGGTTGTCAAAATAATGATGACTTTCTCTTGTAACCATCATCTTCTAATTTACTACCCTGTGAGGCCCAGCTGAGGTTTGAATGTCATGTATCAATGACATTATTACGCAGATTCACATAAATCTGCCCAGATGAAGCATGATGAATGTTTCATGTGTTTAAAGATTAAAGGGGAAATATACGTTTGGTTTTTGGAACTGTTCAATTGTTTAACCCTATATAAATAATAATACAAAGTTCTTATAAAGCGCACATATTCTAGACACTAGATCAAGGCGCTGAACAAATAAAGAATCAACAATAAACAAATAAATGAGCTTTGAACAGTTCAAGTCTTCAACAGTTTTTGGAATGTCATGATTGAGTCTGACTGGCGGATTTCCGGAGGGAGTATGTTACATAGGTGGGGGCCGCTAAAACCAACGATGACAATCACTTTCTTACAAATGGTTGGAGTAAGTGTTGTTGTGTCGTGTCGTTAAATATGATACAATGAAACTGAGTGTTTAAAGTTCATTTCAAATGATGGTAAACGTTTTTGAGATATTGCAAAAAATCCGGAGTAATCAAAAACAGCTCTGAATGTTACTTTTAGACAAACAAACAATTCTTTTGGTTGTATTTTTTTTTTTTGGCTGCAAATTACATAATTTTTGAAAATTTTCTCTGAAATTGTATTAAATAAGATGACAGTTTACACCATTTAAAGACTTCCCACTTTTATTAGAACTCTTTCTATTGGCATTTGAGTTCATAATAAAAACTGAACTCTCACAACGTGACAACTAATATAGAAATAGAAATCACTGACAGGCGAACATCCGACTCATAAAAAAAAAAACTTACTTATTGTTCAGAAGTCAGTGTTTAGTAGCCGTAGTGTTAGCATCAGCTGATAGTAGATTAAACATCATACATTATGTGTCAGTGTGGTGTGACAGTGAGATTCGAATGAGCCTTTTCCTATAGCAGTAATTTAAGCACCAAGTCATGGCGTGGTGTAGTTGACACAAGTGTCTTCACTGCAGACTCTAAAAGGAAATCCTGTAGGCCTTACTCTACACAGAAACCTGTCTACAAGACAATTGCCTTACTATAAAAGAAAGGCTGGGAATACCTAGAGCTAATTGTTGAGAGAATATTCATGTGAGACAGTCAGTGATCGATAGTACATAGTGTACTACGCTCAGCAGATTAAATCGTAATAGTGCGCCCTCTAACAGCATTGTGCTGCATTAACCTCTAAGACAAGCATTGCTGTTTTCCCAAACACATTTATATTATTTGTTTGTTATTTGACTCACACAACAATACATTACATGCAAAAAACAACTTTAGAAAACATATACTGTATATATTTAGGGATAGTGTACCAAAAAGGGCCTTATAACATAGTTTGCTTCAGTTGGACAGTTGATATTAGCTCCTCCAATGGAATGTAAACTGACAAACTAGTTCCCCCAAAAAACATCAATTAAAATGCAAAAAACAACTTTAGAAAACATATACCCTATACATTTAGGGATAATGTAACAAAAGGGGCAATATAACATAGTTTGGGTCAGCTTCCATCACCTCATATCCACTGTCAACACTAGAACCATACTAAATGTGAATACTTCTTTTCTTATGATGTTGCCCCTTCAATGGCAATCAGAATCCCATTCAATAACCACAGCCAACAATTGATGGCTTTCCCATCTGATCTGTTACCATGGTAACACCTTCTATACATCACCTGACCTTGTTTTGTGGCCTACAGAGTGCAGAGCCCCGACCAAACCATGTGTGGGGGTGCGATGGGATGTGAGGGCAGGAATAATTTCACTGTCAAGGCTATAAAGCTCAGATCGGGTCACGGCTTGTTTTCTGAGGAAATGTTTTTAGGCTATTTGTGTGGGACAAGTTTTATTTTACAGCAAGGTGTTATTCTGAATATTATCTTATGTTCACACTGGAACATTGAAAAACTACCCAAAGATGTGAAATTTTCATGAGATGAAAATACCCCTTTTTATAGGAATAAAGACTTTTATGATTTACAGTGGTTTTTGCGCGGAATATTCTAAATATCTTATGTTTACTTGGACCATTGACAACTGAGAATTTCTAATGTGACAAAAACAGCCCTTTAATAGAAATAAAGACTTGTATAAGTTGTCTAGGCTTTACAGTCTAGAATTCTTATAGATTAGAAATATATAAAGTCTTATAGAAATACATAAAGGGCCTTTGGCTAGTCTATGTCTCGAAAACGCACGCGATTCAACACCAAGGAAATGTGTTTGATGGATCGTCTGTAATAGTAGCTGGTTGTGAGATTATGAAGCTATGCCAAAAGCATTAACTGTTTATGATGGTTACCGGTAAAAGAGAACAGAGGATGAAGTCAAGGTTGTAGAACTCATTGGAGCGTAAGATTTAAGAAACAATGACTTGCTTTAGGTAGTAGGACTGTGAATGTCTAGTAATATCGACATAACTCATAGTGGAGACAACCGACCGGGCGTTTGACATCTCATTATACTCTGACGATATCACTCGTTGATGACTGCAAAGGCTCGCGGCTGAAGGTGGAGTCTGTTTTTTCCTTTCAGTTTGCTTAGAAAATTTGTCTGAACAGCTGGAATTTGCATTAAGCGTCCTTTGCTGAAATGTGTTTTTGTTGTCATTGTTGCTTTGGAGAGATTTACGTCAGTGAATTGGTCATTTGTATTTATTTATTTATTTATTTTAAGTGGGGGAGGGGCATGTTTTGGCTTGGAAATTTCTTTTTCAGGGTATGATATAATTTTACACAATTGGAATTATTAGGTCATTATTTGAAAGGAAGTCTCTTTCCAAAGTTAATTTGTTTGCCAAATTGTGTCATAAATCAAATTTGCAAGTCTTGGCCTCCAGGACTGTACATAGCTCATGGCCATATTTCTTCTTTCTTACATACATTTCTAACATGTTTCTTACTGTAATGTATTTTGTGGTAATATATTCTGTTGCATTCTTGAGCGGATGTCTTAGCATTAGGCATTAGACACTGAGCTAGCTCGGTGGCTAGAGGCTCTAGAAATGCAAAGGTCGTAGGTTAAAATCCCATCGAGTGATTTACCTGTGGATTTTTTTCCACAGAATTCAGGAAATTACAGTAGGGCCTATTGCTTAATACACATAAGTGTAAGGGTTAAAACAAATCATACTCGTTATCCCGCTGCAAAAATAACATCTATTCAATCTGTAGGCCTACTAGTTTTTCTTTCCACATTAATATATTGTTCTATCTCTTTCCCCTTGATTAGCTTTTTTGTTTCATATCATGTTTTGATGTGTCAGATTTCCACTAGAGTGAACAATTATATCCATCCCCCCCCCCCCCCCCCCGACAATGAGGGCAGGCTGCGCAGGCACTGCTGCATGTACCATTATGCCAAGTGGCTGCTCTACTGGAAAGGCCAGTATAGTATTTCTCCAGCGATGTGAATGACTAATAAGTGCTTTTGTCCGTCTCTGCTCCGCCTCTCCTTTGTCAAAGTCGACTTGAGAAGAAGCTAAAAAAAAAATCCATTCATAATTATGCTGACATAAAGAAGCAGCAACAGACAAAAAATTGATTTTTTTTTTACCATGGGTCAATGTTGAAGGAACGGTAATGAAAACAAACAGCCAGTGAAGTATAGAATCTCCACTGGGACTCTGGGAACGTCTGGTATTCATTTCACTCTTTGCTGGCCAGCCCCCGCTACCCTGAGCTGGGTTGATTCTCTTGAGTAGTAGAGTGGAACGGAATTGAATATGGAACCTTCTTGTGATTCGACTCCCCAGGTGCTGGAGAGCTGCAACGATCATGATGAGACTACGCTTGTAGTGAAGGGACTCTATGATATTGCTGCGTCGGGGGAGAACAAAGAAGGAGGCACGGTAGAAGAGAGGTAAGAGGCAAATTTTGTTTTCAAATTTTATTCAACACAAATGAAGATAGGTACGAAGGGTCTCTGGTTTAGGATGTACTTAAATTTTTCTGGTATTCAGTTCCTTTTTTTTTTTTTTTTTTTTAGAGTGATTACTTAACATAAACAGACCCTTATAATTATAAACACTAATGCTTCAGTAATGTTTTCTACAATTCTCTGTTAAATATAGTCTCTTGAATGAGTGTTATTGCTGGGCACATTTGAAAAAAAATGTGTTTCACTTAAAGGTTCCCCAGGACAAACAAGAAATAAATAATAAACAAAAGAAATTTAAGCAAGTAAAACAAATTATTTGTTGTGTTTGATGACTACCAATCATGTTAGCTTAAAGTATATTATCGACATTAAAATCATATTATTACCAATAACTTAATTTATATGTTACCTTTTAGGGATAAATTATCGGGCTCCTGTAAAAAATTGGGTCCATAGGATATGTATTTTAGTAAGGAAATTCCTAAAATATCAACAAAAAAACTCATAAGGCACAGTATTGCCGCAAAACAGAAGCACTGTGTACAAGAGCAAAGCTATATAAAAAGACAATGTTATATTTCAGTTTTTAATAATTTTTTTAGTCTTTTAATTTTGAAGATATTGAGGGAAAAAATAATGATAATAAATAAATGATAAAACAAAACAAATAAATGAACAAATAAAACAAAGATAATGTTGTATCACTGAAACTAGAAAAATTTCAGTTCATTTATTCTAGATCACAAATTAAAGTAAACCCATAGAGTAGAGTATCTGTTCATCATTTTTATTTTATCATCATCATGGTTTCCCTGCTGCTCAATATGAAAAACATGATTAAATATTACATCAATTTAAAATACATTAGTTTTAAAATGCCATCATTGGTACTAATTCATGCACCATTCATGTACAATATATTTATATCCCTTTCAAAAAACAAAACAAAAATGTCTGGTAATAACTAGTTCATATAAAAACAATAGCAACTTAATTTTTGCACGGTGGCCAAGTTCCTGTTCGTTGATTTCATTATCAGTTGAAGTGATAACCCTCACTTCAACGGGAAATCAAGATAACTGATGATTCCTGCCAACTTCCTGTATGACAAGAAGCTGGGTCAAGGGTGAAAGGTCAGGGTCACATTAAACCCTACAGGTGTGTATTGGTCTGTTACCTGTGTATTGGGATCACCCGGAAAAATAGTTTGATAATTTTCCCGGAAAAACAAACAAGATTATTTGTGAATTTCTTTTGGATAACAAATGCTGTATCATTCCCATCTACACTTTTTTAAAGGGTCTGGGGTCGATTTCACAAAGGTAGTCCTAACTTAGGACTAGTCCTAAGCAATGCTAAGAGATAGGACTGGTCCTAAGTTAGGACCAGTAACTCATCCTAACTTAGGACTGGTCCTATCTCTTAGCATTGCCTAGGACTAGTCCTAAGTTAGGACTACCTTTGTGAAATCCACCCTGGGTACTTTTTGTAGGACACTAAACACAATGTCCACAGATTTACATTAAACTCACACAGTTTGAAGATACTGATGGTAGAAAGCTTCCCTTTAAAATATTACTTGCTGATGTGCTGTAGTTTTTTAAGAAATTAGTTTAAAAACTAATCAGTAGTTATTTTTCCATGTAAAACGTATTTTCGTGACATTGTTGTACTTGTTATTTCTCTAAAATAACAAGAATAATCTCTAATAGAAAAACACAATCTAAGAAAGATACTGTCAGTAATGCTTCCCATATTCAAATTTATGGGGTAACAACTGATTTACTATTGACAATTGAAGCCTTGTGAGAAACAACTCTCTTTGAAGTAATGTGGTTATATATGTAATGCCCAAAATTTTGATTCTGAGAAGCGTCACTGTAAGTAATGTTTCTATATGTAATCTATATTTTCATTTATATATGATTAAAACATTTGAATGGTTCAGAAAACAAAGGGAATACTTTGCCTTTAAAAAACATGCCCATGAAAAGTAATGGATTATGTTCTACTTTGAAGCGCGCCTCTAATCAAAATATGAATTGAAAAGTATTAAAAGTTTTAATAAACTTACTGTCAAGTAAAGATGAATAAGTTGTAATTCCAGCCGCTTTCCTCTTTCCCTCCCTACATCTATAACCGACTGGCACTATAACCGACAAGTCAATTAATCATATACCTCCTTGTATTGCAACTACATTGTAGGTGGTAAATTAATTTTCCCACCTGCTCTCAAATCAATCCAGTCAGACAAAAAATATTAAAGAGAAGTAAAACGCTTCAATCATGGTCCAATTTCATAAAGCTGTCAGGCAAAAAATACTGCTGAGCAAAAAATGAGTAAGGCACCAGTTACAACAATGTTAAATTTCGCTGGTAACCAGGTTCTGTAAAGCCAAGATTTTTCTGTGCTTAGCAAGTTTTTATGCTGACAGGCTTTGTCAAATCCAGCTCTACATGTAGTCTTTGATCAAACTTCAAATTTTTGAATAAATTTTGACTGATGACTAAGGCCATTTCCTTTACCTGTTACCAGCTTCAATCATGGTCCAATTTCATAAAGCTGTCAGGCAAAAAATACTGCTGAGCAAAAAATGAGTAAGGCACCAGTTACAACAATGTTAAATTTCGCTGGTAACCAGGTTCTGTAAAGCCAAGATTTTTCTGTGCTTAGCAAGTTTTTATGCTGACAGGCTTTGTCAAATCCAGCTCTACATGTAGTCTTTGATCAAACTTCAAATTTTTGAATAAATTTTGACTGATGACTAAGGCCATTTCCTTTACCTGTTACCAGCTTCAATCATGGTCCAATTTCATAAAGCTGTCAGGCAAAAAATACTGCTGAGCAAAAAATGAGTAAGGCACCAGTTACAACAATGTTAAATTTCGCTGGTAACCAGGTTCTGTAAAGCCAAGATTTTTCTGTGCTTAGCAAGTTTTTATGCTGACAGGCTTTGTCAAATCCAGCTCTACATGTAGTCTTTGATCAAACTTCAAATTTTTGAATAAATTTTGACTGATGACTAAGGCCATTTCCTTTACCTGTTACCAGCTTCAATCATGGTCCAATTTCATAAAGCTGTCAGGCAAAAAATACTGCTGAGCAAAAAATGAGTAAGGCACCAGTTACAACAATGTTAAATTTCGCTGGTAACCAGGTTCTGTAAAGCCAAGATTTTTCTGTGCTTAGCAAGTTTTTATGCTGACAGGCTTTGTCAAATCCAGCTCTACATGTAGTCTTTGATCAAACTTCAAATTTTTGAATAAATTTTGACTGATGACTAAGGCCATTTCCTTTACCTGTTACCAGTCTCGTAGTCTTCTGACAGTGAGGGTACCCCTTGAAGACTTTTCAATCAGTTTCCTCCATCCCTCTCGATCCTCAGACTTTCTCAGGGAGTCATTCAGCGTTAGGCCCATCCACTCAGTGCCTTGCAGGATTGTCTTAGCAAGTCCTGATGATCGTGAAGTGTGCCCATACCACTTCCTTGGAAACACCTAAAGTCTGTGGGAAAGGTTTTGAAGGGGCACTTAGGCCAGGATCAGGGCAACTGTTCAAATGTTTAACTTATTAATTGTTATAAATGTGGAAAACTGATTTTGGAATAATTATGAATTTTCTTCTCGTTTTGATTCTACAGAAGTGATGAGAATGTCTCGACAGATTCTAATTATGCCCATATGGAAGGAAATGTGCGACTGTCAGGAGTGATTTCAGAATTGTCGTATGAGTGTATGACTGGCAATGGCTACAGTAACCAAGATATGTACGTTAGTAAGCCTGAACTGGACAGACGCCAATCTACCCTGCCTTATCAGCTGACTGCAGATCAAATAAAAGCAAACAAGAACATACTTTCCTCGTCGCTTACACAAGCAGACGAGGAACCGACGCCAAAGGAAGCCGACAACGTTTTTGACGAACCGATCTACGAACTACATTTGGGACCCGATGCAAGCATAAATATCGGCGGGGCAACTCAACATCTGGAAGAGCCTTCGCCACGTAGTGGCTCACTGAGTATGAACTCATCACCATTCCAGCCAGGGGGAGATATGTTTCCCCCTCCCCCGCCCCCGCCCCCTCCATCCCAGAATGGGTTCGTGCAAGGAGACAGTGAGGACACCTACGTCCCAATGGGTGACCTCCCACCCCCTCCACCGATGGAAATTGCCCATGATCTAGAGGTTGCAAACATACCCAGTGATTTTCCTCCTCCACCGCCGATGTCGGACGTCAGCGAGGAGACGAAACAGAACATTGCAAACATCCGAGCGCGATTCCTACAGGAGGAGAAACATGGTTCGGAGGTCACGGTCGACCAGAAGAAACGGTGGAGCGCCGCCGATGAGCCAGAGGGAGTTGCCAAGAAAGAACGCATTGCAGCCTTCAAGGCGCAGTTTGAATCCGCCGAGAAAAGACAATCCTCTCCCGAGAAAACTCGAAGTCGACCGTTGTCCGATATACATGATCAATACCCACCATCTCGGATGCAAGAAGAGGTTGCAGCGGTTAAGAGAAGGCCCCCTGCGCCGACTCGAGACCCCCATACCCGTCTTACGATGGGAACCGAACAGATGGTCGCATATCATGAGCAGAAACAGCGTTGTATGTCCAGCGCTGAAACGTCCTCTACCCAATACCCAGTATCACAACCATCTAATTATCCCAGGAGGTATTCGGACACCCAGGGGATTCCCCCGCCTCCAGACATGCCTGCCCCTCCCCCTCCACAGGAATCGCTCTACGGAAATGTCTCTGAGCCCCTCTATGGCAATGTTAAGCAGGCACAGCAAGTAGTAGTCCAACACACCCCACAGGCAGTCCAACTAGCCCCACAGGCAGTCCAACAACCTATTTATGGGAATCTTCCCGAAACCTCCCCTAACCAAGCCCCTCACAACAATGCTCACCGAAATTCAAACGTTCCTTACTCATTGTACAAGGACAGCTCCTCGCCCCCTTCTGTTTCTCATCAGCCTCAATCAAATCACTTCCAACAACAACAACAACAACAACAACAACATCACCAACAACAACATCACCAACAACAACAACGACAACAACAACAACTCTACGGCAACCTACAGCAGCCAGATCCATCGCTGAACGAGTTATATGCGAACATTCCTCCCCCGCCCACTGAAGCCCCACCCCCAATTCCATCGAATGCCAGCAATGTTTTCACGAGGATCCCTGGAGTTGTGAAAGCCTCTAAGTCATCTGTACCTCCTCCTCCGATGCTGGACAATGCAGGGGCAGCCCCGCCCCCACCACCCGGCCCTGCGCCCCCTCCACCGCCTGGCCCTGCACCCCCTCCACCCTCAGGGTTACCCGTAGCACCCTTTGCCCCTCCTCCCCCGCCTTCTCCGTCTGCTCCGATGGGAGGGTCATCAGGACATGGTGGAGGCCTCTTAGATGGGATCATGAACGTGCAGTTGTCGTCAGTTGCGCCTGGTGAGTGTGATTTTTGTTTTCTTTTAAGATGAAGCCTGGTTCATACTTCCTGGATTGGGTTTTTCAGTTCCCCTATGTTGAAAACTGAATTTTATTCACTGTCTTCTCTAAAACAAAGTTGGTGTGATGTTTCCTTTACGATGCTTTGCCGACTGTATAATTCAGATTTTGATTCAGAGACTGAAAATGCATGGTATGAGAAAAACTCTTATTTTTTTGGAATTGATTTTGAGTTTAATGATCAAAGACAAATTCACTAGAGTGGGACTCGAACCAATGACCTCCGAATTAACAAGCTGGTGCTCTACTAACTGATCTATCTAGCCTTATGTTGGCGGTCTCCCTATTGTTTTATAAATGTGACTCTGCTGAATATAGTGTTATTTTGTTGTCAACCATTAGACACCGAAAGGAAGCGTAAAAAGTCTGAAGCACCAATGGATGATCTGGTGGCTGAGTTACTGTCAGGAGCTCACAGACTCCGTCCTACTCCAAAGCCAGTCAAAGGTCCAGGCACAGAGGGACAAGGTAAGCACTCAAAGCTGGGGTTCAATCTCAAAAAGCATTTAAGCATTAGACTTGCTAAGCACAGAATAATCTTGCTGAATAAAAACTGGTTACCGACACAAATTCCATAAAGGTTTAAATTGTTGCAACTGGTGCCCCTCTCAATTTTTGCGTATCAAAGTAAATTGCTTACCAGCATTTTCTGCTTAAAAGCTGCTGAATAGATGTTAAATTTGCATAGGGGATTAAAAATATTCATTTTGGTTTTACCCATATACACTGATGTGTGTTGGCACTGTGTGGAAAAAAATCACAGGCATATTACTCGAGTGGGATTCGAACTCACGACCTTTGCAATTCTCTGAATTTGAATTAACTCTGAATTTGAAACATGCAGTCGCTGACCCTGATGAGCAAGCCAAGATCATCAACAAGCGTCAGCCACCCCCAGTCAGCCCGACTAAGCCATCGAAGACCCCTCCAAACCCAGCCCTGAAGAGTCCTGGCCCCAAAACCCAAGCCAAACCCATCCCGTTCGTCGCTCCAAAACCCAAGACCAAATCAACATCTAGTGATGATTACCTTGGAGTGATACCTCCACCTCCGTCTGTGACGGCAGGCATGTGTGTTACAGCTAGACCGACCGCCAACCACCCTCCTGCCCACCAGGGTGTTGCCACTAAGCCAGGAGTCATCCCTCCTCCTGCCCACCAGGGTGCTGCTTCATCAAACGGAGTCGGGCAAGGTGCTTCCCCGCCTCAAGAGGATGATCTGCCTCCTTGGAAGAAGGCCATGAGAGATAAAAAACTCAAGGAGCAACAGGTGAGGGTGAAAGTTCACTTCTGAAAAAAAGATTCGGTCTTTTTAAAGGCACTGGGCTCTACTGGTAATTACCCAAAATAATTGTTAGCAAATATTTTTCTTCTTCTTGGTAACGAGCAGTGGAGAGCTGTGTTTATCATTGTGAGAAGTCTGTCTCTCAAGTAACGAAGTTTTTGAGAAAGAGGCAATTTCTCACTTAAATAAATATAAGACTTCAGCTGAAGCCTTCTATTATGCATCTGAAAGCACATAGAGTAATGCAACAAGGGTGTTTTTTCTTTCATTATTCTCTTACAAATTTGCAATTGCGATCTTTCAGCATATCGATACTCAATTTCCAATTCTGCTATTACTATGGCGTGTCATGGCCGAGGGGTTAAGAGCACTTGACTCAAGTTGTTTCTGATCAGCAGAGTGTGGGTTCGAGTCCTGGTCTTGGCATTTGTGTCCTTGAGCAACATACTTTAACATTATTGCTTTGCCCCTAGATGGGACATAGTACTAGTTTTGGTGCATGTAAAAGAAACCAGCACACTTATCTTGGAAGATTAGGGGTTAACCCGAGTGTTCCTGGGTCACACCAGTAAGTGGCAATGCAAGTAAGCTAGCACTAAATAATAATCATAGTGAGCATTCAAAAGTCTAACATGTCTAAGGGAAATTTTTGAAGGGACACCAAGGCGAAGACCAAGCCCATAGAGACATGGCCTTCGTGTAGTTCCAGACCGTCTAAGCGTGTAAGCGTATTTCACAGGTTAGCAAGAAATTTAGTCGCCCATCTTGCACGTTTGCCAGGGATTTGCATTGCACAATAAAAAAAAATTGTGTGCTTACAGTTAGCATTGCTATGAAATGGAAACAGCACAGTCAGACCAAAATCATGATTTTGTTTGTTACATGTACATGTTTTTTTTTTAACCTTCAGCAAAAGGAGGCAGAAGAAGCGATGAAGAAACAACAAGAAGACGCCAAATGGAAAGACATCCCAGAATGGAAGAAGAAGATGATTATGGAGAAGGAGCGCAAGAAGGCTGAGGAGGCACAGGCCGCCGTTGACCATGACAAGGAAGAGCGAGAAGCCAAGATTAAGGCTATGCCGACGTGGAAACGGAATCTCGTCAAGAAGAAATCCACATCGGATGAAACAAATAATAATGGGATGTAAGATTGTATCGGACTGCCACAGATATTTCCATGTGTATATTAACAAGGGTTCCCATAGATCTGGAAAATCAAGGAATGTATTGTGGAAAGTCATAGAAAAATTACTTTTGAAATCATGTAAAGAAAAAATTAATGGGAGATAAGATTAAATCGTGCTGCCAGCATCTCCATACATATTCACTGTGTATATACATGTATTAACCAGGGTTCCCATAGACGTTGGAAAAAAAAAAACCCGGAAAATCAAGGAATGTATTGTGGAAAGCCATGGAAAAGTTCTGGATTGTTGTTACTTTTTTTGTCAAGAAGAAATCCACATCGGATGAAACAAATAATAACGGGTTGTAAGATTGTATTGGACTGCCACGGATATTTCCTGTGTATATACATTTTGTATTAACTAGGGTTCCCATAGATGTTGGGGAAAAACATGGAAAATCAAGGAATGTATTGTAGAAAGTCATGGAAAAGTTCTGGATTTTTTTTTTCGTTTGGAAAAACTGGTCAAGAAGAAATCCACATCGGATGAAACAAATAATAATGGGATGCAAGATTGTATTGTACTGCCAACCATATCCCAACATATTCACTATGTATATTAACCATGGTTCCCGTAGATGGAAAATCCAGGAATCTAGTGTGAAAAGTTACAATAGTCAGGAGATAGTCCAAGAAGTCTGGGTGTATGTCTGTATTTATACAGTAATGCATGGTTTCTATAAAGGGTCACCATTTTAAGTGGCTAGACTTTTACACAGAAATGAAATTGTTAAATTATGTTTGATACTATATGTTTGTTGGTTAATTGCAAATCAAGTGACCAATGTTGACCATTCCATGTAAATGATTACTTACCTACAGGTTGTCAAAAAGCGCTGGTGACTTTATTTCACCATTTTTTATATCACAACTGAGTGATCAGAACAAAACAATTTTAATTTGAGGACAATTATGAATTCAGGTATAATTATTTCCTGATAATTTAACTTGACCAATATTCATTCCAAATTTAAATATTTAGCACTGCAGTTCTGAAAAAAAATGCAATCATGTTTCATACATTGACACACGTTTGTCTGTGTTGTGTTGTCATTTAGCCTTTGAGATAAAGACTCTGCTTACGTCCGAATTTAATGCCATTAAACCTTATGGAAAATGATATTTATATATACGACTTTTCACAAAAAAGGGAAACAAAACTAAAATGGAATTATTTGGATCTTGATTCCTGATTTCACTGAAATTCTTAATTTAAAGGTTTTTTTTAACTGGCATTTTTCTACGAATTGCTGTTTTGTTAAGACAGTATGTCCACTTTTTTCACTGCTGATGATTCATTCCTTAAAAAGTTGCTTTCATTTTGATATATGACTAGAATTATGGTTGAGTTTAGAAAAGCACAAAAAGGTCAAAGGTGTAAACATGGACATCATGGGTGCATTTTTGTGGCTGTAACCAGTGATTAACCAATGGCTAATTTAACTGAAACAGTCTTTGGTTTTGACTGTTAACAACCAAATTATTGACAAAGTGTGTTTTGAATATAACTATTTTGTTGACTTCTGTTGTCTTTCCTGGTTTAGTAAAAATATTTCAGTAAAAAAAATGTTGGTAGTTGGTCTGAAAAGCCATGGAGGTAGGAATGTACCTTCATGGAAAACTTAATACAGTTTTATGTTGAAAATAGTTGTTTTATTCTGTGAATGAGTTGTACAATATGCGATAAAATGGATATTGACAATGTGTCTAATAAATATTTTGGAACAATAGGAGACTTTGGAAACACTCAATGGCAGCAGACTTACCAGGTTAATTGTTCTTTTAAATGAGCTAATGTTCAAAAATGTCTTTTTAGAAGTAAATTGACCTCTGAATACCTACATGTAGTGTTCCCCAGTCTCCTAAAGTTTGCACATAATTTTGGACCATTTCTGAACAATTGTTCCAATTTGTAAGTTTTATTTATGGCGTCATGATAAAAATTTGTTATTTCAAAATATAAATATTTTCTTAAAAATTCTGCAACTTGGGGATGATGACTTTTGATTTTGTTTTGTAGCAATAATCAATGATATTGTAATCTTCATTAATAGTGCTTCATATCCTTTCAGAACAAACATTGCTGTTCTTTTTATTGTTGGCGATTATGTAGATCTATTTATAATATATTACTCAAACATCTGTATTATTATCGAGATTAGTGGTAAGTTAAGATTATGCAAACGTATGCAAATTGCATTTCTAATTCCAAGAAGTGAGATGGACAAATGAAAGATTTTTTTTCTTCACTTTTCGACAACATTTTAAGAAAGGTTTTTGAAGAAATATTCTAAATCAATAAGTAAAAAACTTAATATAAGAAATGTTTTATATACAATGTATTAAGGGACAGGGTAATTAACGACTTAACCGTAGTTTCTTTTCATTGAAAGTAATTTGTAAATATTTATGTTAAAATGGTAAATAACATGACAAAAGCAGTCGTACTTAACGGTTAACTTTGATTGGCATTTCCAATAGGTATGCATGTGAATGTGAAGTGTACAAAATGAACTAATGCGAGAAGGTGTCAATACAACACAAAATACTTCAATGCTATTGTCCTTAATGACATATTTATGATTTACTAACAAGGAGTTAACCAGGCTGTTACATAAATCACAATCTTGATTCTGATTTTTAAATTTAAGGTTTGCCTTCAGGTTATCTTTCAATTATTACTTTTATGTTTTGAAATGTGATTTGTGTGTTTGCGCGCACCTGCTCTAATGTCCATGTTACATGGGGCAACATAAAATAATGTCTGGTACAATGACTTGCTTAATTCCTCAGACTAAAGAGACAGTTGCTATGTCAAATAGTTTGGCTTTTTATTTAAATATGATGCACTCTTTGAGGCTATTTTTTATATGCACTGCCATTCTGATGAGCAAAAAAAAAGTTACTGGCAAGAAAATCACACATTACGGACAAATTAACACAGCACTAAAATGAGGTTCATCGGCCATTTTGCTCTTAAAGCTCTTTTTTGCGTCCCTTCAATATAATATATTGATAAACATTTAAAATAAGTCACAAATAGACTGTATGAAAGGCCAGTGTTCTATATTCAGACAACCCTCTTGTGATTCCATGTTATGGTAAGGGTTGGGGTGGGGTTATGGTTCGGGTAGGGGTTAGGGCCAGGGTTGGGGTTAGGAATAGGAAAACACTAGGGACATCGGAACTTAGGTGTGTAACTGTATAAAGCTTTTAGTTTGTAATTAACATAAAGAATAGCAACTGGTTTTGCAGAAACTATAACTGAATCTGTCCATTATTTATGCTCTAACAGTAACATTTCCAAAGCAGGCGGGTCTTGCTTCTATATGATTTTTATTTGTATAAGTTGCGCTTTGATTTTACATGTACAATGATGTATTACGTTCTATATTATTTAATTAACACACCATTGGGTGAAAGGAATGATTTTGATAACATTTCAGGGTGAGATGTTTCAAATATAGATGGATCGCAATAGGCGTCATCGGCCACCATATTTGATAATTTGTGCACGCATGAAGAGCTACCATTGGCTGAGAATCAAGTGCAATGCGTACACGACGCGCACTTTTTCCTTGGTAATGCATCAAAAATGGCGGTCGATGACTCGTATTGCAACCCATCTATTGAAACAAGGATAAAGTCTTTAAAGGCAGTTTTTCTTTCTTTCATTATTATCTCGCAAATTTGACGACCGATTGAGCTCAAATTTTCACAGGTTTGTTATTTTATGCATATGTTGAGATACACCAACTGTGAAGACTAGTCTTTGACAATTACCAATAGTGTCCACTGTCTTTAAACAAAATTCCAGCTTAATATTTTTGGATCATGAGACACTAGCCATGGTTAATTTTTTCAGAGTGAAGCTTTTGATTTTAACGATTTGTTTGTTTGTTTGGACTTTGTATTCAGAGAAAAACCTGCATTATGTAGCTAAATCGGAAAGCAGAAACTGTAGAAAAAAAACATGAAATGGGTTGTTTAATAACAGGTTATTAACATTAAAAAATTTGTCCGATTAGCTCAAATTTGGCTCAGAAACATATTTAAGAATTATGATTACCTACTTTACTTTTGATGATTCCTTTTAAAAATGTAATTAATGCTGGATTTCTTTTCCGTTATCAGTAAAATAACACATCTGACAAATTAACAACTACAATACTTGTTAATGTTACTTGTTTTAACATGAAATGGTCACACATTGATTATAAACTACCTTTGACTACCTTTGTTCCTGTATACTTTGTTATTTAAAGGCGGTGGACACCATTGGTAATTACTAAAACTAATTATTATCATGAAACCTTTCTTGATAATGAATGGGGAGAGTTTGATAGTATAAAACATTGTGAGAAACAGCTCCCTCTGAAGTGACGTAGTTTTCGAGAAAGAAGTAATTTTTCCCTGAATTTGATTTCGAAACCACAGATTTAGAGTTTGAGGTCTCGAAATCAAGCAGCAGAAAGCACCCAACTTCTTGTGACCATGGTGCAGGTTTGTTATTTTATGCATATGTTGGGATACACCAACTGTGAAGACTGCTCTTTGACAATTACAAAATAGTGTCCAGTGTCTTTAAGTGGACGGTAGAATGGATAGGCTAAGAGGAGACATCAATACAATGTGTACAAAATATTTTACACAAAATAATGTATACACTTTAAACCTATCCTCTTTGGTGATCACTTGTTTAACCCTTTAGAGACCATACATGTAGCAGCCTTTTGTACCAAAAAGACCAGGGCCCAATTTCATGGCTCTGCTTACTGTAAGCACAGAATCGGCGCTTACGGAAGCAGGGAATTCCGTGCTTACGGCAAGCGTATTTCACGGGTTAGCGGGAAATTTGGCGTCTGCGCGTGCGTACTCCGCGCTACTAGGGATTCTACGCTTACAAGGCTAGCGCAGAAATTCGGCGCTTGCCTTGTAAGCGGGGAATCGTGATAGTAAGCCCAGAATTCGGCGGTAAGCAGAGCCATGACATTGAGCCCTGAGCAGCTGCAAACAGTCTCAGTATTGAGCTACTTTTACTCAAACTACATGTCTTACATGTATAAGAGAGTCAAAGAAAATGTATGGGACCAAATTGACGTTGTCCAATGTTTCCCATGTAAACATAGAATCTACAAACACAAAAAAAAAACCATATAACATAACTTTGGCCCATGTTTCACCTGTTTGGCCCTGTAGCACAAAGTTCTAAAATGATTTTGTTGTGCACTTTAGGGCAAAATTTGATGAAAATGCAAGACCTTATGATTTGTTTTGTGCATTTTAGGCCAAAACTTGATAACAACAAAAGGCAAGGGGTTACATGTACACCTTGAGGCATTTTGAGCATTTTAGAGCAAAATAAGAAGGATACCAGCTACAGATATTAATATATCATGCTATTTTGGCTAGTAACCTTATTCTGACATGCCTTCTTTTGTTGTGCTTAGCTACTTTTTTTGCTTAGCTCTGATGGTCGCAAGTCAATTGAAGGTAAATGGGCTACCCTGCTACAGGTCAAACAAGGGTTTATGGACTACCCTGCTTCATGGGGCGTCACACTCCCCTGTCATGTCTTCATCTCCTTGAAAGCTTGAGGCATGGATGGTGATGTGGCTACCTCTAGTGCCAGGAGTTCTTGCTCTGCCTGGGGAGACATGTAATATAGGAAGGGAAGGTAAGTGTCGACATATCTCGTCATTAGGAGAAAAGAGATTTCCACAAAGCAATAAAATTCATTGTAAAAAAAATTTTCAGTATTACATGTACCTTAGTGATTTGTATCGTGACATCACACTTTTCTTAGCAGCTGTGATTGACTTCCAGTAAAGATCAATATTAAATCATTGTGAAATGGCCCCAGGGCTCGACTCCACAAAGAGCTAAGACTTGTGGCTTGTCGTGGCTGATTTGGGCTAGCAGGTTAATTTGGGCTAGTAGCTAGCAGCCTAGTTTACCGGACCCGAGCTCAAGTGTTGTCAGCTCGAGTTCGAGTGTTGTCGGCTTCAGAGTGTGGGTTTGATTCCCCGGTCATGATACTTGTGCCCTTGAGAAAAGGACTAAATCATAATAATTTCAGAAAAAGTTGGGTAGGTAGTGAATTCTGCTCTACCAGCCAGGCTCCTAGTGAATAGTATCCATCCTCACAGACTGTGAAGGGGGTAACCCTGTTTTAGCCCCAGGAGTAGGTGGCAGTGTGCCCCTGGTGGCAATTGATTTAGGCCGCTTGCCCAAATCAATCAAGTGACATTTGTTTCTCTGACACCCAATTTCAAAAAAGGAGAATCAATGGTGATGGTCTTTATCCACTGGTGGTTCTGAACTAATTTTGACAAGGTCCCTCGCAGAGAAGTACCAATTACACATGTAGCTTACCAGGCAGTTGGCAGCTCTCTTCTTTGTTTTCTTGATACGCCTCAGTAGAATTCTGTATCTGCTGTGATGACGTTGAAGCTTGGTCTCAAATGCTTTCATGCACAACCTACAATGTATCAATGAAAATATTATGATGTTAGTTCATGAACGGTGTCATGTTCGAGTGGTTAAGAGCATCAAATTAAACTTCAGGTGGTGTAAGTCATCCGAGTGTGGGTTGGTTCGAATCCGGTCGTGACACCTGTGTCCTTGAGCAAGATGCTTTAAACTATAATTGCTTTTATATAACACCCAAGCAGATCCTTGCCATTTGATTGGAGGATTGTCCATCACGTGATAGCAAATAAAAGTACCAATACACGCTGAGTCGCTCACCGTGCTTTTTCGTTCCATCAGAAAAGTACCATTGCACGCTGCTAGCGTGCAATGGTACTTTTCGGATGGAACGAAAAATCTGAGTAAAAACATCACTGCGTGCGCGTGTCTTTGGTAACGCAGCAGTGTTACTGCAAGGCATATTAGTAACATTACTAGCATTCGACTTCGACAATTAAAAATTGTAGGCCTACGCTTTGTTTGTTTTGAAAGTTGTATCTTTCAATCAAAATGACAAAGATCTACTTGGATGTTATATAAAACAAATAATGAATGTTTTTCATTCGTACAATGGTGCGAAAATGTTCATTCGTTGAAAGCTGGAATGTTTCATTCAACTCGGCTCCGCCTCGTTGAATAGAACATTCCATCTTTCAACTCATAAACATATTCGCACCATTGCACTCATAAACATTCATTATGTGTATACTATTCAGCCAGGGGTATAAATGGGTACCTGTGAGGATAGAGGTTGATATGGTGTTTGAAAAAGCCTTCTGAGCGCCATGGCAGCTAGGGCTGTATACTCCTCAGGGAGCTTTAAGATTAGAGGAATGTTATTGGCCCAACGACCAGGGCACTAATAAAGCACATTGAGACAGTTTTTAAACACAGTGCAAGGAAACGTCTGAAAACAGTTTCATGATAATTTCTAAATGTGATTTTCGGAAAACACTTTTGGCAGCTCACCACTTTACTTGTTGCTTCTTGAGAGTGCATCCCATGTGAGGAAGTTGATCTGTCAGCCGAAAGAGTATATCTGGATAGAAATAATAATTATATTAAAGATGTTTTTAACCCATACAACATACCCATCTCAAGGCACTGACAAGAACAAAAGTTAATTAAAAATAGTGTATCACAAGGTATGATTTCAGTTTGGTCTTGAAATTAACAATATTCTCACATTGTCTTCAATGAGTTAGAAAGCTTGTTCCACAAGGGAGGAGTGTTGGAAGTAAATGCTCAATCACCCCATCATCGTATTAATTTCGGGACTGCTAGAGAAAGATCACTTGAAGACCGGAGACCTGAGCAAGATGGCTTATATGGATGTTGATTACAGAAGCGATGTGTAAAGGTGAGAAGAATTTTAATGCACGGATGGTGATGAAAAGGACATTGTATCCATGCCTACATCCTCACAGACTGTGAAGGGGTAACCCTGTTCCAGCCTCAGGAGCAGGTGGCAACGTGCCCCTGGTGGCAGTTGACTTGGATGTAGGAGGGTGGTACATGTAACACGCCAGGCAAGGAGTTCCAAAGAGATGCAAAACGTAATTTTTTTAAAATATTTTATTTTGTTACTTTACTGCAAAGAAAGAAGTGTATGGAGATGAGAAGAAGCAGAAAGTATTGTTTCATGCTCACACACCCTGATGGGAGGAACCAGTTCGGACACACTGGTGCCACATTTACCATATAAATATCTTGAGAAAAGACAGAAGCTGGCTACAGATATACGGTGGGAAAGATCCCAACCCTTCATCAAGAAGATGAACAATACAATACAAAACTCTGCACTCTTGTCTAATAAATATAGATGATTTTTGGATGACTACAATTTTCAAGTCAAGAGTCTTACCCATGAGCTTACTGGCAGCCTTGTCTGCCTCCTTGAACTGAAGCACCTTAAGCTGACTGTGTAACCGAAATGCAGAGATCAGGAAGAACTCGTAACAATTCCTCTTGATGATCTCGGGGAAGTTGATCTAAAATAGAAACACAAAATAATCAGGATAAAGAATTCATGTACTATGTGTTAAAAGAAATAGAGTAGAACATCCATTAGTAAAAGGCACCATTGCAATGGGCCAATTTCATAGTTTTGAGCTCTATGGAAAAATTGCTTTCTGTTATAACAGAACAGTGAGCAAATTTGTCTACCAACTTTTATGGTGACATACAAAAAGAAACTGACACAAGAAAAACCTTTAAAAATTCTACAATTTTGTTTACCTCTGGATCAAGGAAGAATTTATTGCACTTTGACCTCAGCAATCTGAAAAATAAATACAAATCACAGAAAAGGGAAAATGAGAGCACGACAAAGTAAAATCATGTAAATATTCTCTCTATAATCTATGAATGAAGGTTTTGAAAAAAAACATGAATGGTTTACAACTCGAAGCTGCAATCACGCACAATTTAACGGCAATGTTCAAATGCAAAATTCTTTGCTTATGGCGAATAGAATCACTTGCTTTAAACAGTGCTGAACGGTTTACAACTCAAAGCTGCAATCAGGCACAATTTCCAGCGATGTTCAAATGCAGAATACTGCACTTTAGCGGATAGAACCACTTGCTTTCACTTTAAATACAGGGTGTCGTAAGAGGAAATTCAAGTTGTCATTTTGCATTGGCGGTAATAATTTGATACTTACTGCAGTACTTTGGTCTTGACTTTGGGAAGGACATCCTTATCTGTGAAGTTCACTATCATGGTATGGCTGATACCTAGAGAAAAATAAATTATGAAAAATAGAAAACAAAATAAACAAAACAATTAAGCCCTCCCAAAATATAACACCTACATGTATAATGTAACATGTAAAACACCTGCACCTATGTACATGACTTATGAAACAGGACCAATTTGCCAGATAAATCCTGATGATTTTGGACAAAGTGCTGATTCTGGTAATTGATTGATTGATTAATTTATGGATTATTGATTGGTTAACTGATTGATCAATTAAATTATTGATTTATTGAATTTGTTGGTTGATTTTTGATGCATTGAGACACAAAATAATCACTTACTGACATCCTTGTATCTTGTGTAGTCATTTGATACTCCAAGAGTCTCCGTGTTGATGAGAAGTCCACACCAAGGAAACAGTTCTGAACAACAGAAACGGCAAAACAACTTTGAATAATTAGCTGGCATTTATGGAGCGCCTTTTCCAGAGGCTGCAAAGCGCTAGGATGTGTCTAACACAGATTAAAAAATCTAAATCAAAGATGTCCCAAAAAAAGAAAATCACTCTCGACGAAACAAGTGGGTCTTCAGCAGTTTCTTGAATTGTTTTTTTGCAGCTGTCTTGTATTGAGTTCCACAATGTCAGGCATGTATTGGAGAAGGCTCTTCTGCTCTTCTGCTCGGTCTCCTGCTTTACTTTTTGTCCAATGCTCCAAGAGAAGGTTGCGTTAAGAAGAACGAAGGTTGCGAATTGATTGATGTTTCTGAAGCCCGACACTGAT